>NC_092770.1:54981546-55593213 GCF_047496795.1 Chiloscyllium punctatum | reverse complement strand
GTTTTGTCTCTCTGCGTACCCGGGTTTAGTTCTCTCTCTCTCTCTCTGTGAACTCGGGCTTAGTTCGCTCTCTCTCTCTCTCTCTCTCTCTCTGTCGGTCTCTCTGTCTCTCTCTCTCTGTGTACCCAGGTTTAGTTCTCTCTCTCTCTCTCTCTCTCTCTCTTTCTATGAACTCGGGCTTAGTTCTCTCTCTCTCTCTGTGAACTCGGGTTTTGTTCTCTCTTTCTCTCTCTCTCTCTCTCTCTCTGTGTACCCAGGTTTAGTTCTCTCTCTCGCTCTCTCTCTGTGAACTCGGGTTTTGTTCTCTCTTTCTCTCTCTCTCTCTCTCTCTCTCTGTGTACCCAGGTTTAGTTCTCTCTCTCTCTCTCTCTCTCTCTCTCTCTCTCTCTGTCGGTCTCTCTGTCTCTCTCTCTGCGTACCCGGGTTTAGTTCTCTCTCTCTCTTTCTCTGAACTCGGGTTTAGTTCTCTCTCTCTCTCTCTCTCTCTCTGTGAACTCGGGTTTAGTTCTCTCTCTCTCACTGTGAATTCGGGTTTTGTTCTCTCTCTCTCTCTCTCTCTCTCTGTGAACTCGGGTTTAGTTCTCTCTCTCTCTTTCTCTGAACTCGGGTTTAGTTCTCTCTCTCTCGCTCTCTGTGAACTCGGGTTTAGTTTTCTCTCTCTCTCTGTGAACTCGGGTTTAGTTCGCTCTGTCTCTCTCTCTCTCTCTCTCTCTCTGTCGGTCTCTCTGTCTCTCTCTCTGTGTACCCAGGTTTAGTTCTCTCTCTCTCTCTGTGAGCTCGGGTTTAGTTCTCTCTCTCCCTCTCTGTGAACTCGGGTTTGGTTCTCTCTCTCTCTCTGTACCCGAGTTTAGTTTTCTCTCTCTGTGTACACAGGTTTGGTTTAGTTCTCTCTCTCTCTCTCTCCCTCTCTGTGAACTCGGGTTTAGTTCTCTCTCTCTCTCTGTGTACGCGAGTTTAGTTCTCTCTCTCTCTCTGTCTGAACTTGGATTTAGTTCTCTCTCTCTCTGTACCCGGGTTTAGTTCTCTATCTATCTATCTCGCTCCCTCTCTCTCTGTGAACTCGGGTTTAGTTCTCTCTCTCTCTCTCTGTGTACCCGGGTTTAGTTCTCTCTCTCTCTCTCTGTGAACTCGGGTTTAGTTCTCTCTCTCTCCCTCTGTGAACTCGGGTTTAGTTCTCCCTCTCTCTCTCTGTGTACCCGGGTTTAGTTCTCTCTCTCTCTCTCTCTGTGAGCTCGGGTTTAGTTCTCTCTCTCTCTCTCTCTCTCTCTGTGAACTCGGGTTTAGTTCTCTCTCTCTCTCTCTCTCTCTCTCTCTGTGAACTCGGGTTTAGTTCTCTCTCTCTCTCTCTCTGTGAACTCGGTTTTAGTTCTCTCTCTCTGTGTACCCAGGTTTAGTTCTCTCTCTCTCTCTCTCTCTCTGTGTTAACTCGGGTTTAGTTCTCTCTCTCTCTCTGTGAACTCGGGTTTAGTTCGCTCTGTCTCTCTCTCTCTCTCTCTGTCGGTCTCTCTCTCTCTCTCTCTGTGAACTCGGGTTTAGTTCTCTCTCTCTCTCTCTCTCTCTCTCTCTCTCTGTGAACTCGGGTTTAGTTCTCTCTCTCTCACTCTCTCTCTGTGAGCTCGGGTTTAGTTCTCTCTCTCCCTCTCTGTGAACTCGGGTTTAGTTCTCTCTCTCTCTGTGTACGCGAGTTTAGTTCTCCCACTCTCTCTGTCTGAACTTGGATTTAGTTCTCTATCTGTGTGTGTGTTTGGGTTTAGTTCTCTCTCTCTCTCTCTGTACCCGGGTTTAGTTCGCTATCTATCTATCTCGCTCCCTCTCTCTCTGTGAACTCGGGTTTAGTTCTCTCTCTCTCTCTGTGTACCCGGGTTTAGTTCTATCTCTCTCTCTCTCTGTGAGAGCTCGGGTTTAATTTTCTCTCTCTCTGTGAACTCTGGTTTAGTTCTCTCTCTCTCTCTCCGTGTACCCGGGTTTAGTTCTCTCTCTCTCTCTCTCTCCCTCTCTCTGTGTGAACTCGGGTTTAAATTTCTCTCTCTCTCCCCACCCCCGTGTACCCGAGTTTACTTCTCTCTCTCTCCCTCTGTGTGTACTCGTGGTTAGTTCTCTCTCTCTCTCTCCTCCTCCCAGTGTACCCGAGTTTAGTTCTCTCTTTCTGTACACGGGTTTGGTTTAGTTCTCTCTCTCTCGCTGCGTACCCGGGTTTAGTTCTCTCTCTCTCTGTGAGCTCGGGTTTGGTTCTCTCTCTCTCTACTCGGGTTTAGTTCTCTCTCACTCTCCCTTTGAACTCGGGTTTGGTTTTCTCTCTCTCTCTCTCTGGTGTGCACCCCGGATTAGTTCGCTCTCTGTCTCTGGCTTTAGGTCTCGCTCTCTCTCTGTTTACCCGGGTTTAGTTCTCTCTCTCGCTCTCTCTCTGTACCCATGTTGTTCTCTCTCTCTCTCTCTCTGTGAACTCGGGTTTAGTTCTCTCTCTCTCTCTCTCTCTCTCTATACTGCCATCTCTCTGTGTACCTAGGTATAGTTTTCTCTCTCTCTCGATGTACCCGGGTTCAGTTCTCTCTCTCTCTCTCTCTCTCTGCGAACTCGTGTTTAGTTCTCTCTCTCTTTCTATGAACTCGGGTTTAGTTCTCTCTCTCTGTCTCTCTCTGTGTACCCGGGTTTAGTTCTCTCTCTCCCTCTCTGTGAACTCGGGTTGGGTTCTCTCTCTCTCTCTGTACCCGAGTTTAGTTTTCTCTCTCTGTGTACACAGGTTTGGTTAAGTTCTCTCTCTCTCTCTCTCTCTGTGTACTCGGGTTTAGTTGTCTCTCTCTCTCTGTGAACTCGGGTTTAGTTCTCCCTCTCTCTCTCTCTCTGTGAACTCGGGTTTAGTTCTCTCTCTCTCTCTCTCTCTGTCTGTGAGCTCGGGTTTAGTTCTCTCTCTCTCTCTCTGTCTGTGAGCTCGGGTTTAGTTCTCTCTCTCTCTCTCTGTCTGTGAGCTCGGGTTTAGTTCTCTCTCTCTCTCTGTGAGCTCGGGTTTAGTTCTCTCTCTCTCTCTCTCTGTGAGCTCGGGTTTAGTTCTCTCTCTCTCTCTCCCTCTCTCTCTCTGTGTACCCGGGGTTAGTTCTTGCTCTCTGTGTGAGCTCGGGTTTAGTTCTCTCTCTCTCTCTCTCTCTCTCTGTGAGCTCGGGTTTAGTTCTCTCACTCTCTCTCTCTCTGAGCTCGGGTTTAGTTCTCTCTCTCTCTCTGAGCTCGGGTTTAGTTCTCTCTCTCTCTCTCTCTCTGAGCTCGGGTTTAGTTCTCTCTCTCTCTCTCTCTCTCTCTGTGAGCTCGGGTTTAGTTCTCTCTCTCTCTCTCTCTCTGTGAGCTCGGGTTTAGTTCTCTCTCTCTCTCTCTCTCTGTGAGCTCGGGTTTCGTTCTCTCTCTCTCTGTGAGCTCGGGTTTCGTTCTCTCTCTCTCTGTGAGCTCGGGTTTAGTTCTCTCTCTCTCTGTGAGCTCGGGTTTAGTTCTCTCTCTCTCTCTCTCTGTGAGCTCGGGTTTAGTTCTCTCTCTCTCTCTCTCTCTCTGTGAGCTCGGGTTTAGTTCTCTCACTCTCTCTCTCTCTGAGCTCGGGTTTAGTTCTCTCTCTCTCTCTGAGCTCGGGTTTAGTTCTCTCTCTCTCTCTCTCTCTCTGTGAGCTCGGGTTTAGTTCTCTCTCTCTCTCTCTCTCTCTCTGTGAGCTCGGGTTTAGTTCTCTCTCTCTCTCTCTCTCTGTGAGCTCGGGTTTCGTTCTCTCTCTCTCTGTGAGCTCGGGTTTAGTTCTCTCTCTCTCTGTGAGCTCGGGTTTAGTTCTCTCTCTCTCTCTGTGAGCTCGGGTTTAGTTCTCTCTCTCTCTCTCTCTGTGAGCTCGGGTTTAGTTCTCTCTCTCTCTCTCTCTCTCTGTGAGCTCGGGTTTAGTTCTCTCACTCTCTCTCTCTCTGAGCTCGGGTTTAGTTCTCTCTCTCTCTCTGAGCTCGGGTTTAGTTCTCTCTCTCTCTCTCTCTCTGTGAGCTCGGGTTTAGTTCTCTCTCTCTCTCTCTCTCTCTCTGTGAGCTCGGGTTTAGTTCTCTCTCTCTCTCTCTCTCTCTGTGAGCTCGGGTTTAGTTCTCTCTCTCTCTCTCTCTCTGTGAGCTCGGGTTTCGTTCTCTCTCTCTCTGTGAGCTCGGGTTTCGTTCTCTCTCTCTCTGTGAGCTCGGGTTTAGTTCTCTCTCTCTCTGTGAGCTCGGGTTTAGTTCTCTCTCTCTCTGTGAGCTCGGGTTTAGTTCTCTCTCTCTCTCTCTCTGTGAACTCGGGTTTAGTTCTCTCTCTCTCTCTCTCTGTGAGCTCGGGTTTAGTTCTCTCTCTCTCTCTCTCTCTCTGTGAGCTCGGGTTTAGTTCTCTCACTCTCTCTCTCTCTGAGCTCGGGTTTAGTTCTCTCTCTCTCTCTGAGCTCGGGTTTAGTTCTCTCTCTCTCTCTCTCTCTGTGAGCTCGGGTTTAGTTCTCTCTCTCTCTCTCTCTCTCTCTCTCTGTGAGCTCGGGTTTAGTTCTCTCTCTCTCTCTCTCTCTCTGTGAGCTCGGGTTTAGTTCTCTCTCTCTCTCTCTCTCTGTGAGCTCGGGTTTCGTTCTCTCTCTCTCTGTGAGCTCGGGTTTCGTTCTCTCTCTCTCTGTGAGCTCGGGTTTCGTTCTCTCTCTCTCTGTGAGCTCGGGTTTAGTTCTCTCTCTCTCTGTGAGCTCGGGTTTAGTTCTCTCTCTCTCTCTCTCTGTGAACTCGGGTTTAGTTCTCTCTCTCTCTCTCTCTGTGAGCTCGGGTTTAGTTCTCTCTCTCTCTCTCTCTGTGAGCTCGGGTTTAGTTCTCTCTCTCTCTCTCTCTGTGAGCTCGGGTTTAGTTCTCTCTCTCTCTCTCTCTGTGAGCTCGGGTTTAGTTCTCTCTCTCTCTCTCTCTGTGTGAGCTCGGGTTTAGTTCTCTCTCTCTCTCTCTCTGTGAGCTCGGGTTTAGTTCTCTCTCTCTCTCTCTCTGTGAGCTCGGGTTTAGTTCTCTCTCTCTCTCTCTCTCTCTCTCTCTCTCTCTCTCTCTCTGTGTACCCGGATTTAGTTCTCTCTCTCTCTGTACCTGGGTTTAGTTCTCTCTCTCTCTCTGTGTACTCGTGTTTAGTTCTCTCTCTCTCTCTCTGTACTCGGGTTTAGTTCTCTCTCTCTCTCTCTGTGTACTCGTGTTTAGTTCTCTCTCTCTCTCTCTCTCTGTACCTGGGTTTAGTTCTCTCTCTCTCTCTCTCTGTGTACGCGAGTTTAGTTCTCTCTCTCTCTCTCTGTGTACGCGAGTTTAGTTCTCTCTCTCTGTGTACCCGGGTTTAGTTCTCTCTCTCTCTCTCTGTGTACCCGGGTTTAGTTCTCTCTCTCTCTCTGTCTGAACTTGGATTTAGTTCTCTATCTCTGTGTGTGTTTGGGTTTAGTTCTCTCTCTCTCTGTACCCGGGTTTAGTTCTCTATCTATCTATCTCACTCTCTCTCTCTCTCTCTGTGAACTCGGGTTTAGTTCTCTCTCTCTCTCTCTCTCTCTCTCTGTGTGAACTCTGGTTTAGTTCTCTCTCTCTCTCTGTGAACTCTGGTTTAGTTCTCTCTCTCTCTCTGTGAACTCTGGTTTAGTTCTCTCTCTCTCTCTGTGAACTCTGGTTTAGTTCTCTCTCTCTCTCTGTGAACTCTGGTTTAGTTCTCTCTCTGTGAACTCTGGTTTAGTTCTCTCTCTGTGAACTCTGGTTTAGTTCTCTCTCTGTGAACTCTGGTTTAGTTCTCTCTCTGTGAACTCTGGTTTAGTTCTCTCTCTGTGAACTCTGGTTTAGTTCTCTCTCTGTGAACTCTGGTTTAGTTCTCTCTCTGTGAACTCTGGTTTAGTTCTCTCTCTGTGAACTCTGGTTTAGTTCTCTCTCTGTGAACTCTGGTTTAGTTCTCTCTCTGTGAACTCTGGTTTAGTTCTCTCTCTGTGAACTCTGGTTTAGTTCTCTCTCTGTGAACTCTGGTTTAGTTCTCTCTCTGTGAACTCTGGTTTAGTTCTCTCTCTCTCTCTCTCTCTCTCTCTCTGTGAACTCTGGTTTAGTTCTCTCTCTCTCTCTCTGTGAACTCTGGTTTAGTTCTCTCTCTCTCTCTCTGTGAACTCTGGTTTAGTTCTCTCTCTCTCTCTCTCCCTCTCTCTGTGTGAACTCGGGTTTAATTTTCTCTCTCTCTCTCTCTCCCCACCCCCCTCCCCCCCGTGTACCCGAGTTTACTTCTCTCTCTCTCTCTCTCTCTGTGTACTCGTGTTTAGTTCTCTCTCTCTCTCCTCCTCCTCCCAGTGTACTCGAGTTTAGTTCTCTATTTCTGTACAGGGGTTTGGTTTAGTTCTCTTTCTCTCTCTATGCGTACCCGGGTTTAGTTCTCTCTCTCTCTGTGAGCTCGGGTTTAGTTCTCTCTCACTCTCCCTTTGAACTCGGGTTTGGTTTTCTCTCTCTCTCTCTCTCTCTGGTGTGCACCCCGGATTAGTTCGCTCTCTGTCTCTGGGTTTAGGTCTCGCTCTCTCTCTGTGAACTCGGGTTTAGTTCTCTCTCTCTGTGTGAGCTCGGGTTTAGTTCTCTCTCTCTCTCTCTGTGAACTCGGGTTTAGTTCTCTCTCTCTCTCTCTCTCTGTGAACTCGGGTTTAGTTCTCTCTCTCTCTCTCTCTATACTCGGGTTTAGTTCTCTCTCTCACTGTTTGGATTTAGTTATCTCTGTCTGAGATTAGTTATCTGTCTGACTGTCTCTCTCACTGTGTCCGGGTCTGGGTCTAACTCTCTCTGTCTGTCTCCGGGTTTAGTTATGCCTCTCTCTCTGTCCTGTTTTAGTTCCATCTCTCCCTCCTCCTGTCTCACTGTGACCTGGGTCAGTTTTGTCTCTCCCTCCGCCTGTCTCCATCCCCAAACCCCCATTAATTTCTCCATATTTCTGTTTCTCACTCGAACCATGAAACTGACAACAACCGACCGTTTACTCACGTGACCGACGATAACCGCTCTGATTGGAGCTCGCGCATGTCTCGGGACCAGGGCCTGTGACGTCACTTCCAGGCTCCGTTTCCGCTGGCGGTTTTGTGAGCGCGATGAGGTAAAAACAATGGCTGTAGATGGTGGGTCCCTCTCTCCCCTGACCGACACCCTTTATCACTCTCACACTCCTCCCCCCCCAGTTCCCGATGAAGGGCTCATGACGTTCCCCCACATTTGACCTGTACGTGACCTCACCGGCTTCACTGACTGACTGACCGGCCTTCCTCCCCGCCAGCTCCCTAATTCCTTCTCCATCCTCCAATCACTGTCACTGCCTTGACTGCCCCCTTTCTACTCCACCCTCCACAGCAGTCTGCTCCCTAACTGCAACTACCCCTTCGCCACCACACTGACTGCCCACTAACCCCCACTACACCCCAGTCCTGACTGCCCACTAACCCCCACTACACCCCAGTCCTGACTGCCCACTAACCCCCACTACACCCCAGTCCTGACTGCCCACTAACCCCCCACTATACCCCAGTCCTGATTGCCCTGACTCCGCTTTTGCTGGAAACGTCGATTTTCCTGCCCCTCTGATGCTGCCTGTGCTGCTGCATTTTCCAGCGCCACTCTAATCTTAATCTCCAGCATCTGCAGTCCTCACCCCCTGACATGACCCCTCATCCCATCTGATCACCCCCCTCCCCACCGCGACTGACCCCACCCTGACTACCTTAACTCCTTGACTGCCCCCTTCCCCCCACAACCGGACTGCCAACCCTGCCGCCCCCTTCCCTCACACTCTGACTGCCCCTCCCCCCACCACACCAGTACTGTCCCCTCTTTCCCCCATTCGCGGACGCCCCACCCCCCCTTTCCCCACACTCGGATTGCCTCCCCCCTCCTCCCACACTAGTACTGCCCCCCCTTCCCCCACACTTGGACTGCCCTCTTATTCCCCTGCACTCGGACTGCCCCCCCCTTCCCCCACATTCGTACAGCCCCCCCCCCCCCCCCCCCCCCCTTACTCCTCACTCGTAATGCCCCCCCTTCCCTCACACTCGGACTGCCTCCCCCCATTCCTCCACACTTGGACTGCCCTTTCCCCACACTCGGAATACCCGCCCTTCCCCCACACTCGGAATACCCGCCCTTCCCCCATACTCGGACTGCCACCCCTTCCCCCACACTCGGGCCTGCCCCCCCCCCCTTCCTCCACACTCGGCATGACCCCCCTTCCCCCACACTCAGCATGCCCACCCCCCCACCCCCCCATTCGGACTGTCCTCCCTTCTCTTCCCCCCCCAAACCAGACTGCCCACCCCTCCCCCCAACTCAGAGACCCCCACTTCCCCCGCACTCAATCTTCCCCGCCCCTTGCCCCACTCTCAGACTGCCCCCCACTCAGCGTGCCTCCCCTCCCCCCCCCCCCACTTGGACTTCCTCCCCCTCCCATTTCCCCCGCACTCAATCTGCCTACCCCCCGTCCCACACTCGGACTGCCCCCCCTTCCCCCCCACTCAGAATCCCCACTTCCCCCGCACTCTGACTGCCCCCCCCTTACCCCTCCCACTCAGGCTCCCCACTTCCCCCATACTTGGTGTGCCCCCCGTTGCCCCACACCTCAGACTCCCGTCCCCCCCTTGCGCCACACTGAGACTGCCCCCCCCCCTCCACACTGGGAGTGCTCCCCCCACCCCCTGCCCTTGCCCCACACATGGATGTCCCCCTTGCCCCACACTTGGGTGGTCCCCCTTCCACCCACACCCACTGTCCCACAACCATCCTCTGCTCTCTTCCCCCCCCCCCCCGCTCACCCCACACCCACTGCACCCCTCCCCCAACACCACATAGACTGCTTTCCCCACCCCGACTTTCACCCCTCCATATCACCCAACTGACCATCTACCCAGACTCACTAACTGCCCCCTCCTCAGCTGACTTCCTAACTGCCTGGCTACCCCCTCACCGCAATTGCCCTCCTTCCCAACCCACCCTGACTGCCCTGACTCAATGGCTGCCCTCCTCTCCCACATCCTGACTACCTCCCCAACCCACACATCCCGACTGACCGATCTCCCTGTCGGCCCACTGCCCCCTATCCTGACTGCGTTGACTCCCTGACTTTCCCCTCCCCTCAACCCACCTGCCCCCACCCTCTTTGAAACCCCTTCTCCCACCCCGATTGCCCCCAGCCCGTCTGCCTCAACTCCTTGACCACCCCCCTGCCGCCACATTCTGACCGCTCCCTTCCCCCACACACTGACTGCCCCCATACCCTGACAGCCCCCTCACACACCCCACTCTGACTGCCCCCACCTTCATCCCCAGTGGGGGCAGTCGTTGTGGGTGGGAGGAGGTGGATATTATCAAGCTGGAGAGGGTTCAGAATGACCAGGATGTTGTCAGCTATGGAAGGTTTGCATTATGAAGATAGGCTGGATAGCCTTGAACCTTCGGAGGTCAGAGATTGATAGGTGACCTGATAGAAGTTTATAAATGAAAGAGAGGTATAGATAGAGTTAGTAGTTTTTGTGTTTTCCCTAGGATGGGCAATTTCAAAACTATGGGATACATTTTTAAGGTGAGAGAAGGGAGATTGAAAAAATACATCAGAGGCTTTCTTTTTACACAGAGGGTTGCTCCCATGGGGAATGAACTTCCTGAGAAAGTAGAAGATACAACGCTCAAAAGATGTTTGGATTGATATTTGAATAGAAGGGTTTGGAAGGATATGGGCTAGGAGCAGGCAGGTGGGATGAGTCTTGTTTGGGAGTGTTTGGACCAAAAGGTCTGTCTCCATGCTGTATGACTCCATGATTCAGCACAAATCTTATTATGACTATTCTTCAAGAAGTTTATTTTATTAATACAGTGAATTGTTAGCAATTATGTGTATATACCCTGTTTTAGAATGAAGAAAGGTTGTGTAAATGAGAGCTATTTTTGATGTTTCCAAATTACAAATGAATTAAGTGGATGATACATTGGAATTGATAATAATAAGGTTTTTTCGCAACCTGTGATGCTGTGCCACAAGTCAAGACCATAGAACATAACAGCGCAGTACCTGTCATACCAATCTGGAGCCCATCTAACATACACTATTCCATGTACATCCATATGCTTGTCCAATGACGACTTAAATGTACTTAAATTTGGCGAATCTACTACCGTTGCAGATAAAGCATTCCATAGCTGAAAATGTGTTGCTGGAAAAGCGCAACAGGTCAGGCAGCATCTAAGGAGCAGAAGAATCGACGTTTCGGGCCTGAGCCCTTCATCAGCAATGTCTTCACACTTTCCTCATTCCTGAAGAAGGGCTCAGGCCCGAAACGTCGATTCTCCTGTTCCTTGGATGCTGCCTGACCTGCTGCGCTTTTCCATCAACACAATTTCAGCCCCGATCTCCAGCATCTGCAGTCCTCACTTTCTTCTAAAGCATTCTATACCCTTACTACTCTCTGAGTAAAGAAACTACCTCTGACATCTGTCCTATATCTATCACCCCTCAATTTAAAGCTATGCCCCCTCGTGATCGCTGTCACCATACTTGGGGAAAAAAGGCTCTCCATGTTCACCCTATCTAAACCTCTGATTTATCTTCTATGTCTCTATTAAGTCACCTCTCTAACGAAAACAGCCTCAAGTCCCTCAGTCTTTCCTCATAAGACCTTCCCTCCATACCAGGCAACCTCCTAGAAAATCTCCTTTGCACCCATTCCAAAGCTTCCGCATCTTTTTTATAACGCGGTGACCAGAACTGTACACAATACTCCCAAGTGCGGCCACACCAGAGTTTTGTACAGCTGTAGCATAACATCATGGTTCCGGAACTCAATTCCTCTATTAGTAAAAGCTAAAACTTTATGGCTTCGTTACAACCCTGTCAACCTAGGTGGCAACTTTCAAGGATCTGTGTACCTGGACACCGGGATCTCTCTGCTCATCTATACTACCAAGAATCTTACCATTAGCCCAGTACTTTGCATTCCGGTTACTCCGACCAAAGTGAATCACCTCACACTTGTCCGCATTAAACTCCATTTGCCACCTCTCAGCCCAGCTCTACAGCTTAACCATGTCTCTCTGTAACCTTCATCGCTATCCACAACTCCACCGACCTTAGTGTTGTCTGCACATTTACTAACCCACCCTTCCACGCCCTCATCCAGGTCATTTATAAAAATGATGAACAGCAGTAGACCCAACACCGACCCTTGTGGTACACCACTGGTAACTGGACTCCAGGATGAGCATTTCCCATCAACCACCACCCTCTGTCTTCTTTCAGCAAGCCAATTACTGATCCAAACTGCTGTATCTCAATCCCATTTTTCCGCATGTTGTATAATAGCCTATTGTGGGGAACCTTATCCCCACAGCCTTGCTGAAATCCATATACACAACCGGTTTACTCTCATCTACCTGTTTGGTCAATAAGGTTTGTGAGGCATAGCCTTACCTTCACAAAACCATGCTAACTATCCCTAATCAAATTATTCTTTTGTAGATGATTACAAATCCTACCTCTTATAACCTTTTCCAACACTTTACCAACAACTGAAGTAAGGCTCACTGGTCTATAATTACCTGGATTGTCTCTACTCCCCTTCTTGAACAGGGGAACCACATATGCTATCCTCCAGTCTTCTGGCACTATCCCTGTAGGCAATGACGATTTAAAGATCAATGCCAAAGGCTCGGCAATCTCCTGCCTGGCTTCCCAGAGGATCGTAGGATAAATCCCATCTGGCCCTGTTAGTAAACATTCTTCGCCTATTTGTAATCTAGCTGAGCAAAGAACTGATTTAAATAAAAGTACTGATGTAACCACTCCAGTAATGGACAATACTGAGGCAGCAAAGGTGCCTGCAGAATTACAAATTAAATATTTTAATGGAATGAATCTCAGTGACCTCGAAGTGATCATAACACTTTAAATTAAATGTAAAAAAAAACAATGAACTTTGGATGCTGGAAATCTAAAGCACTGACAGAAATTGCTAAAGAAACTCAGCGAATCTAATAGCATCAGTGGAGAGAAAGCAAAGTGAATATTTTGAGTCCAATGACCCTTTTTTAGGGTCAAAGTGACTCTAAGTCACTTGACTTCGTGGTAATTCTGGCTTTTCTTGAGAGATTGCTACCTAACCAGCTGTGTTTCTCCAGCAATTTCTGTTATGTCGTTGAATTAGACATATTTGCCAGTACCGAAAAAGTACAGAATACAACAGGATTCAACGGTCTGATAATAAAAGGGGGTGGTTAGACAAGCTCTGAGTTTTTTATTTAGCGTATGGGAGACTGAGGATGGGATCTTATAAAAGTGGATAAGAACATGAGAGGCAATGGATAGAGTGAATGCACTTAGTCTTTTTCCCAAGGTTGGAGAATCGCGGATAAAAAAACAACAGTTTAAGGTTGAAGGGGACAGAATAAAAGGGAACCTGAGGGGCAATGTTTTTACACCAACAATGTCATCCATATAGAATGAGCTGCCAGTGGAAGTTGTTGAGGTGGGTACATTAATAACATTTTTTAAAATATATTTTTATTGAAAAAGACTTTTTTTAATGTTACAACAAATCCAAAACAGTACAAATCTGGGTACTAGATTCATGAAAACACACACGTCATGGCTATTTAAAAGCCCTTATTAATGAACAGACAAATCTGTGTCCAGGTTGTCCACAAAGGGCAGCTATGTCTTATAGAAATTCTCAATTTTATGGTGCACCATACTTGTGAGAAAATCCAATGGGATGTGCTCCATGACTAGTTTATGCCAGCCCAACAACCCTGGGGGATTTTCAGACTCCCACATGAACAGAATGTTTTCTCTTGTGTAAAAAACAAGGATACTGAGAAGGTTTTTTTTGTGCCTGTCTGAAGGAAGTACATGAGCCAGGCCAAGAGGAAGAGTTACCTGGTCCATCTCTACTCTGTCCCCAAGATCCTCTGTATTGTATGTACTATAGCACTCCAGTATGTCCAGAGCCTGTGACAAGACCAGAGACAATGAGTGAGAGTGCATATTCATTTTGTACTTGGGGCATATTGAAGATACTCCCACTTTAAATTTTGAGAGACGATCTAGAGCCAAGTGGACCTTGTGGAGAATCTTCAATTGCAAGACATGGGTCCCATTGCAAATCGAGGTCCTTCTTATGTTTTCCCAGATATCTTTCCATGTTTCGGAGGAGATCTCAATACCCAACTCCCTCTCCCATACCTTACAAAGCTGTTTGGTCATGTCCAAGGAGCCTTCTCCCAACAGGTGAGAAAGAGTGCTGACAGAAAGTGTGTTCTTAGCATTAAGCACCCTCTTCTGTGTGTCAGATCGATATGAGTCTTTTAGGAGTATAGTTCTTTTCTGAATGAAGTTCCTGATTTGAAAAAAGCCAACATAACAGGAGGTCAAAAGAGGAGGTCATAGGAGCTACCTGGTCAAAAGACATTATTGTGTCACCCAGACAAGTCACACCCCAAGCTGCCCAAAGCTTAAATCCAGAGTCCATCATCCCCGGTTGAAAACTCGGTGTACCAATTATGGATGTAAGAAACAATGTTTTGGCAATATTGCCTTACCTCTGCTGTGTTGCCTTCTATGCTTTTACAGGTTGATAACTATTGGGTTATGGCAATATTCCTTAACAGCCATCATTTTGTCCAAGAACAATAAGCTAGTAAGGGGGCACCCTGCTTGAGAAACTTTGACGTCTAACCATATTGAAAGAGGGTCCCCACAGGCCCAGTCATTCATATTGAACCCTATCAACTTGGGTGGCAACATTGAGGAATCTATGGATATGGATGCCAAGATCTCTCTGTTCCTCCAAACTGCCAAGAATCCTGCCTTTAACCCCGTAATCTGTATTCAAATTCGACCTTCCAAAATGAATCACTTCACACTTTTCCAGGTTGAACTCCATTTGCCACTTATCAGCCCAGTTCTGCATCCTGTCAATGTCTCTTTGCAAATTACAACAGCCCTCCTCACTATCCACCACTCTACCAACATTCATGCTATCGGCAAACTTACTAACCCACCCTTCCATTTCCACATCCAAGTCGTTTATAAAAATCACAGAGTAGAGGTCACAGAATTGACCCCTATGGAACACCACTGGTCACCAAACTCTAGGCTGATATGGGCCAGCCAATTCTGTATCCAGATAGACAGATTTCCCTGTATCCCATGTTGTCTCATTTTCTGAATGAGCCTACCATGCGGAATCTAATCAAACACCTTTCTAAAATCCATGTACACCACATCCACGTTGTCAATATGTTTTGTGAAATGCTGGCTATATCTGATCAAACTATGGTTTTCCAAATACTCATAAATCCTGTCTCTCAGAATTCTCTCCAATAATTTGGCCATCACAGAGGTAAGACTGACTGATCTGTAACTCCCAGGATTATCCCTACTCCTTCCTTGAACAAGGGAATAACATTTGTCGCCCTCTGGGACGAGGGTGATTCCATCTGTGTCCCTCTGTCAAAATCCTGGAAATATTCACCAGAGCATATGTCAATTGAGATTTGATGAAAACTGAGATGTCAGTCGCACAGGCAATATAAAAGAAGAGAGCACAGGAAATGGGAATAGTGTTGATTAACTGGTCTATATGGTTCCAAGTTCAACATCTATGTGGGAAAACGTGTCTGATTGGAGCATGGAGAGAAAAACAGTGAGAATGTGGTTATGGACCTTATATAAGAGGGGTTCAGCCTCTTCATTTTAGATTTTCTCTGTATTTGAAAGATCTTTGGTATTCCATAACTTATTCTTGATGAGTGTATGATAAATTAGACTACAATGTTAAATTCAGCGGGATTGGTATTTCAGGATCGATCCTTTGAAAATGACGGACTACATCCTAATGTGTGCTCCCAGCAACTGAGACTTACTGATGGCAGTTCGTATTCAGAACATTACTAGACTTGGTGAAATAACTCCACAGACGATGATAACCCATCACCAAGTCACCCTTTATTTACATGGGAATAGTCCTTGACACTGCTCCAATTCTGTCTGAGTGTCAAGATGTCTGGCACTTTGTTTTAAGCCAGGGCTCCATGATTGGAGCAGATTAACAGCCCCAACCAGGGTCTAGCTGCCTGACATCACTACACTTGGGTTCTCAGGACATACCTTCCAATTTTGCAGGTACCACACAAATTGACAATAAAGTGACCAGGGAAGAGAATCGTAGCAGACTTTAGGAAGATACAGACAGAAGCTGTTTACAGTTGGTCTGAGGATGAAAGTGCTCCACAGTGTTCCTGATGTTTTTGCAGTAAAACACTCGAAGCAAGACTTCTGAAAGAAAAGGAGAGAGAGAGAGAAAGACTCCTGTGCATTGTCTTTGTCATTACTCCCTCAATGTGGTTCTGAACATGGAAAAGAGCTGTGACAGCAGTGAGGCGTGGTGAGGGTGGAAATTATTGGAAATCACTAGGAGGTGATCTTGCCCACATTTCATCAGATGCAATAAACCTTTATTGGGATTGGAGTGGATACAAATCAGGGATTAATCTGACAATGGGGCAAATTTCCCAAGCATGTTCTAATGCATCAACAGCAGGAAAACCTCATCCTAACCATTTGCCACCTCATCTGTGTACTCTCCATGATGGAAATGATCACTATCAAGCAAAGTTATGACATGCTCAAAGGCTGTCAGTATAGTTTCAGACAGGGCCAGTTACTCCTGAACTCATTAAAACTTTGGTGCAGGAATGGAAAAGGGTGACAAATTCCAGAGGTGAAGTGAGAGTGACTGCCCTTGACCCAACCATCGTCAGCTGCTTCTTTGTTCCATCAGAAGGTTGGAAGTAGGATGCTCGCTAACGGTTGCAAAATGAACAGCAGTATTTGGAGCTCCTCAATTCCTGAAGCAGTCCATATCCAAATGGTGCAAGACCTAGACAATGCTCATGCCACATGAGTACCAGTCAATGACAATCTCGAACAAGTTCCTTGTATTTTTAATAGCATTATTGATTTTAATTTCCTGATAGTTACCACTGATCAGAAACTGAACAGGTGCAGCCAAACAAATCCTGTGGCTCCAAGAGCAGTTCAGATGCTGGTACTAAGTTGCTGCTGACCACTTCCCATTCCCTATTGCCCAGAGCTTCCTCAGCATCAACAAGGTATAAGTTGGGAGTGTGATGGAACTCTCTCCGCTTGCCTGGATGATTGCACCTCCAACAACACTCAAGAGGATTGTCATGATCCAGACCAAAGCAGCCCCTTGATTGGTCCCACATTCACAAACATACATTTCTTCCACCATCAATACTCACTGTGTCAAGTGCTATCTCCTGTAGCTTCTCATTTGGCTTTGGAGCTGTATTCTGGGTAGTTTCATCAATTTTATTTGTCCACCTCCAGTCCACTCAGACTCTCCAATGGAGGAGGATATTGTACACTTTTGATTAGATTACGTACAGTGTGGAAACAGGCCCTTTGGCCCACCAAGTCCACACCGACCCTCCGAAGAGAAACCCACCCAGACCGATTTTCCCCTCTGACTAAAGCACCTTACATATAGGCAATTTAACATGGCCAATTCACCTGGCCTGCACACCTTTGGACTGTGGGAGGAAACCGGAGCACCCGGAGGAAACCCACGCAGACACGGGGAGAACGTGCAAACTCCACACAGACAGTCACCCGAGGCTGGAATCAAACCTGGGACCCTGGTACTGTGAGGCAGCAGTGCTAACCACTAAGTCACTGTGCCACCCATTTTGGGGATTCAGAGTGATTTTGACATGTGATGGGTGTAAGATGGAGGAACTATAGGGAGGAGGGGAGGGGTGCAGTTCAGGGTGGTGAAGTTGCACAGGGGAGGCCAGTTAGAGAGGGTTCATGGACAGGGTGGTGCATGATTGGGAGACTGCAAATTCAGCGAATAAACATCTGATCAGCGTCAGGTTGAAATAGCAATTGATCAGCCAGAGGTATTTACAAAAACACGCATAATCCAAACACAGCTTATTGAATGAACACATTATCCTTGATCAATATACCCATCAGTAATATAGAAACATAGACACACACACACACTTTGCAGTGGCTTTCTTTCTGAAATAATAAATCAAATCTTGTATCCAATGGATGGTTTTGTTCTTGAACTGGAAAGTAAGACATTAGATATGGAGTATTAACATCATCTCGTTCTGTTTTGTGGATCCTGAAGGTAGTGCCCAAGACAAGACACAGGCTGCTCAATAATTAAAATGTTGGGAAGGTCTTTCAGACACTCCTTAAGAAGGACAAGTCAATTTGCCCCTGAACTCAGAAGAGAGTGTTTCAGAAACAGGAAAGATCAGCTACTCAGTTTTATCACAGGCTCCTTGTCCCTTCACTAATTGGAGATAACAGAAGCACTCTCTGCTAGTCCTGTGCCAACAAACCCAACTGCATCCTAAAGCACAGTCTGGTCTAGGGTGTAGGTTTGCTTGCTGAGCTGTAGGTTTGATATCCAGACGTTTCATTACCTGGCTAGGTAACATCATCAGTGGCGACCTCCAAGTGAAGCGAAGCTGTTGTCTCCTGCTTTCAGTCTTCAGTTCTCTAGGATTTTCCCTGCCATTGGCTCCAGACCACCCTCTGTTGGGACCGTATGGTGGTTGGTCTGCAGTGACCACTCCACATTAAAGGAATCCACAAACTGGCAGCTTCCATCCCAACCCTGCTCAACCCCAAATGAATCTGGGAGCTGGAACATCAGGAACCTGATGGATAACACCAACACCAATAGACCTGAGTGATACACTGCTACAATCACTCATGACAACATTGACATCACTGCCGTGAGTGGGATATATCTGACAGGAGAAAGCCAACTTGAAGAACAAGGTGGTGGTTATACCTTCTTCAGGGAAAGCAAACACAGAACACTGCCTCGAGGGAATCAACTTCACTATGAGAAAGAAACTAGTCAGACATCCCAACAAATCCCTCTGTGGGGTAAATGAGCTCCTCATGACCCTCTGACACACCCTCAGACAGAAGCAGTATATCACAGCTGTCAGTGCCTCTGCCCTGAATCTCGACACAATGGAGGAGACAAAAGACTCGACTATTGCTATCCCGCTGAAGGAAGTATTTCTCAGGCATTGCCTCACAACCGACCTGCTGATGACCAAGATACGTGAGTCACAGAGTGCCCATGGCATCTGGTCCACCCTAAACTCCGCCCCAGTCAGCAGCTGTGTGGAGACTCTTAGCCTCTTGACCGGGGAAGTACCCAGTGCCAGATGGGATCTATCCCAGGTTACTGCGAGAGGCAATGGAAGAAATAGCTGGGACATTGGCAGATATCTACATATCCTATTTAACCACAGGCGACTGGGGATTAACCAATCTTGTTCCAGAAGCAGGGATAATCCAGAAAATTATAGGCCGGTAAGCCTGAGTCTGTGGTAGGGAAGCTCTTAGAGAAGATGCTGAGGAACAAGACAGATGCACATTTGGAAATAATGGACGAGTTAGTGACAGACAGCATGGTTTTATACACAGAAGGCCATGTCTCACTAACCTGATTGAATTTTTTGAAGAGTCAACAATGATAATTGAGGGGGAAGGGCTGTGGATGTAGCTTATGTGGACTTTAGCAAGGCATTTGATAAGTCCCATATGGCATTGGTACAAAAACTAAAATCACATGTGATGTGGATGGGCTGGCTAGAGGGATACAAAACTGGCTTGGTCATAGAAGACACATTGTAATGCTGGAAGGGTGCTGTTCAGGTTGGAGACTTGTAACTAGTAGTGTTCCACAAGGATCAGTCTTAGGCCCTCTGCTGTTTGTAGTTTATACAAATGACCTGAGGAAAAATATATGGATGGTCTGTTAGTAAGTTTGTAGATCACATGAAGATTGGTGGAGTTGCTGATAGGGCTGATGATTGTGAAAGTATCCGGCAGGATATAGATAGATTGGTGACCTGGGCACAGAAATGGCATGCAGAGTTTCATCCAGGCAAATGCAAGGCGATACATTTTGGAGGATCAAATCTAGGTGTGAATTATACTATAAATGGCAGAAGCCTCAGGAACATTAGCACACAGATGGATCTGGGTGTCCAGGTCCACAGTTTCCTAGGTTAAGAAGGCATAAAGAGAGACTGAAAGAGAGAGCTTAGAAGAGCCAGGAGGGGACATGAGAAGTCTTTGGCAGGTAGGATCAAGGAAAACCCTAAAGCGTTCTATACATATAGAATAGATTAAAAAAATGAGGAGAGTAAGATTAGGGCCAGACAAAGGCAGTAGTGGAAAGTTGTGCGTGAAGTCTGAGGAGATAGGAGAGGAGCTAACTTAATATTTTTCTTCAGTACTCACACTGGAAAATGACAATGTTGTCGAGGAGAATACTGAGGTACAGGCTATTAGACTCAATGAGGTTGAGGTTCACAAGGAAGGGGTGTTAGCAATTCTGGAAAATAGATACGTCTCCTGGAATGGATGGGACTTTTCCTGGGAAAAATCCTTTGGGAAGCTAAGGAGATTTCAGAGCATTTGACTTTGATCTTCATGTCATCATTGTCTAGAGGAATATGCTAGAAGACTGGCATATGTTCCCTTGTTCAAGAAGGGGAATAGAGACAACCCTGATAATTATAGACCAGTGAGCCTTACTTTGATTGTGGGTTAAGTGTTGGAAAGGGTTAGAAGAAATAGGATTTATAGTCATCTGGAAAGGAATCATTTGATTAGGGATAGTCAACATGGTTTTGTGAAGGGCAGGTCATGCGTCACAAACCTTCTCAAGTTGTTTGAGAAGGTGAACAAACAGGTAGATGAGGGTAAAGCAGTTGATGTGGTGGAAATGGATTTCAGTAAAGTGTTTGATAAGGTTCCCCATGGTAGGCTATTGCAGAAATATGGATGCATGATATTGAGAGTGATTTACCGGTTTGGATCAGTAATTGGCTATCTGAAAGAAGTCAGAGGGTGGTGGTTGATGGGAAATGTTCATCCTGGAGTTCAGTTACTAGTGGTGTACAGCAAGGATCTGTTTTGGGGCCACTGCTGTTTATCATTTTTATAGATGACCTGGATGAGGGTGTAGAAGTATGGGTTAGTAAATTTGTGGATGACAGTAAAGTTGGTGGCGTTGTGGACAGTGCAGAAGAATGTTGTAGGTTACAGAGGGACACAGATAAGCTGCAGAGCTGGGCTGAGAGGTGGGAAATGGAGTTTAATGTGGAAAAGTGTGAGGTGATTCACTTTGGAAGGAGTAACAGGAATGCAGAGTACTCGGCTCATGGTAAGATTCTTGGAAAGGTGGTTGAGCAGAGAGATCTCAGTATCCATGTGCATAGATCCCTTAAAGTTGCAACCCAGGTTGATAGGGTTGTAAAGAAGGCGTATGGTATGTTAACTTTTATTGGTAGAGGGATCGAGCTTCGGAATCATGAGGTCATGCTGCAGCTGTATGAAACTCTGTATGTAGCGGAGGAAAAGGTGGTGCCAGTGTTTGTTTGTTAAAGGATTGCAACTAATTGTTTTTACACAGCTATTGTATGGTTTCATCTACTCTCAGGGAGATGGCTTGGTCCATAAAGGATGAAATTAAAGATCTCAGATGGATTTCACAAGGAGCCAGAAAATGTGAGGGAATTTTCTTGTTCTTCACAAAAGAATGGGAATAATTCTCCATATAAAGAACATTTGTTATCCTACTATTGCAGCCTTTGGTGTTCTTGGTAAAACAATGTAATTTTTCTTCATGGACAGTGAATGTCATGGTGTTCATACAACAGATTTCGGGAATAGTCCTCATTGCAGAGTTGCTAATCCATGAGAAGAAACTGGGGGAGACAGACTTGGTGATGCACATTTACTGAGCAGTAAAGAAAATCAAATCTTGGATGTTAATGCAATGTTTGTGTACAAACGGAATATTTTGTTGGAATCAAGAAATGTTTAGCAATTATCTGGAAACTATTTAGACATTGCCATCAATGTTTCTTGGAAGAGCACAGGAATTAAAATCTTCAATGTTGTTTTTACCCCTCAGATGAATTGTCAGTGCCGTTAGTCTACATCAGTGTTTCTCAACCTTTCCGTATTCCATGCCCCCTTCTTATCCTTGAAATCATGCAATGCCCCCAAATCACCAAAGTCTGCTTTTGCACATATAACTGCAATACACTGCAGTGCTGAAAACGGAAAACTTTTGTGAAATATGTTGTATATACAACAAAAAATAAATGTTATCATTTATTACTGTTCTTACTGTCCACCTACTTTTGGCTCACTCTGTATAAAATTTAGTCTGTGACAGGAAAATAGTCAATGCAATCCTTGTGGTTCATGTTGTCTTGCTAATTCATATACATCTGGTTCAATTTTTGTCAAAAGCAATCTCAGGTCACCACGCTGAACAACATCCATGCGATTGTGGGTCTTATTGTGTATTCTGGTGATGGCACTGAATCCTTTCTCAACCAAATAGGAGATAGGAATTGGTAGTGCAAACCGCTTTACCTCTTCGCTGAAGAGCGGAAAATGACATCGGGTGGCATCTTGAATCCAAAAAAGGGGCTCACCCATTTGCAAAAACCGAATTTTCATTGCAGTGTCATTTTGGAGCTCTATCGTTTCTTCCTCAAGGCGAATGTCCATTTCTTTTGCACATGAGATAAAGGGGTCAGTCAGCCATGTAGGGATCTCCACATCGATAAGGTCAGCAAATTGTATTTTCATATCATGCTGCAGTGCATGAATGTGAGCTGAGTAGATTAGTAATTGATGATCAGTAACATCCTCTGCAATATTGTTTAAACTCAGGAACTGGTAAAACTCACGACGACTGATTTATATTATATAATTTACCACATCTATCACCACTTGTAGAGAATGGTTGAGGGCTTCACTAAGTTTCTTTGCAGCCAGATGCTGCCGATGGATAATGCAGTGTACTGTGAAAACATGTGGCACTTCTCTCTTTAATAATGCGATAAATCCCTGCTGTTGGCCAGCCAAGCGTGCGCGCCATCCGTAGCACAAACAACAGTGTTTTTGAGGGGAACAGACTTTTTATCAAAATAATCCTCGATGCAGTCGAAGATAGTCTTACTTTTGGTATCTGTCGGTAGATCCAGAGCAAAAAGTAGTTCTTCTCGTATTTCATTTTTGTCAATGCAATGTATGTACCCCAAAAGTAAAGCTTGATTTCCGCATATAGTACTTCCATCAATTTGTAAGGTGATTTCTTTCGATATCAAAAGGGAACATAATTTATCCTCAAACATTTGAGGCCATTTCATCGATGTGCCTTCTCACGGAATCGTTGCTAAGAGGAACACGCTTGATAGTCATTGATGGTTCCTGGTGTAACATGGTTGATAATACTTCAGCAATAGCTGGAAGCACCAATGATTCACCCATGGAATGAGGCTTACCACATTTTGCAATTAGCTTCGCTTTCTTGTATGATGCCACAAGGCCATCCACGTTTGTGGCTCCCATCTTTGAAAAAGCAATGGAAATTATTTATTCTTTAATTTTTGAAAATATGCTAAATCTTTGTCCTTTTTGTCACCATGTTTCTTTTCCAAATGTTTACTAAGACAGGAAGGCTTCATGGCCTCGTTGGAAAAACTTTGTTCACAGAGCAAGCACAGTGGTAACTGCTTATTAGATGGAGATTGAATAAAGCCATATCGCGAATAGTCCATGCTATACTGCCTGCACTTTTTCTTACTCGATGAGGCCATTTTTACACTGTCGCTCGAATACCCTGGTGGAATCATGGGTATTACCTTATCACGATAATTTAAAGACGCTCAGACAAGTGGCAAAATTTGATTGGCTAATTAGCTGTAATGTACATCATTCTGCCACCCAGCAGAACAGTTGAAAAGCTGTGTTTCATCTTCCTAGAAGCGACATGAGTTAGGTGATATTAAACTTGGCATTAGAATCAGTGCCAGCTATGAACAAGTTCAAATGGTTTGCCATTCACAGAGAAGACTATCAATAATAGCGCAGCAACCAATCAGAGTGCATGCCTCCATGGGTGCAGGGAAAATGACAGACTCGTGTTATGCGACTATCCATCTGCACACAGCAACGTCCTTCAAGGACACAGCAGTCTTCCAAGTGATTGGTAAGCTCTCTACAAAGTTGTTCAGTGCTGCCTTGCTGCCCCCTTTGACTTCGATGCCCACCGAAGGAAGGCAAATGCCCCTCTGGGGGCACTTCCGCCCCCATTGAGAAACACTGGTCTACATTATAAAAGCAAATCTTTGGGAAACTCTATGTAAAATTACCTCTGACTATGACCTAAACATTTACTGTAATATTTCTTGATGGAAGTGCCACTTCTAATCTCTTCTCTTTCCCTCAAACAGCAAACCTACTGACCATCATCATTTTTTCCAGTGGAAATTGTGGACTTTCTAAATGTAGCTTGGCTTACATGATTACCATGGCAACTGCAGATTTTTTAATGTCATTGTGTATCACATTTTGAGTTATCACTTTCCACATTCATTTCTATCATACACTGCTTTGTAAGCTCATTCTCTGTGTCAATCCTGCCATATTGGACATGTCTGTGTGGTTCACTGTCTTCTTTACAATTGACCGGTTCGTAACAATCAACGTTTCTGTGGCCAGTAGTGAAAAATCAGAATGGTGTGTTGCCTCCCTGGTGACAGGATCAAGGATATCTCAGAGAGGATGCAGAATGTTCTCACGGGGGAGAGGGGTCATTGTATACATTGGAACCAACAACAGAGGAAGGGATGAGGATGACACTCTGAAGGGAGAATATAGTAAGTTAGGTAGGAATTTAAAAAGGATGTCCTCGAGGGTAGTAATATCTGGATTACTCCCGGTGCTACAATCTAATGAGGGTAGGAATAGAAAGATAGTGCAGAACAATGCATGGCTAAGGAGCTGGTGCATGGGAGAAGGATTCACATTTTTGGATCATTGAAATCTCTTCTAGGGTAGAAGTGACTTGTACAAGAAGAATGGATTGCATGTGAATTTGAAGGGGACTAAAATACTGGCAGGGAGATTTGCGAGAGCTGCCTAGGAGGATTTAAACTAGTAAGGATGTATCATAGGAGGTATAGTTAGTAAGTTTGCAGATGATACCAAAATTGGAGGTGTCACCAAAATTGGAGCGAAGAAGGTTACCTTGGATTACAACTGGATCTTGATCAGATGAGCCAATGGACTGAGGAGTGGCAGATGGAATTTAATTTAGGTGCTGCATTTTGGGAAAGCAAATCTTAGCAGGATTTATACAATTAATGGTAAGATCCCAGGGGGTGTTGCTGAACAAAGAGACCTTGGAGTGCAGGTTCATATCTTCTTGAACATAGAATTGCAGTTAGATAGGATAGTGAAGAAGATGTTTGATATGCTTTCATTTATTGGTCAGAGTATTGAGTACAGGAGCTGGGGGGTCATGTTGTGACTGTACAGGATTCAGCCACTTTTGGAATATTGAGTGCAATTCTGGTCTCCTTCCAATTGGAAGGATGTTGTCAAATTTGACAGAGTTCAGAAAAGATTTACAGGTATGTTGCCAGGGTTGGAGGACCTGAGCTATAGGGAGCTTGGGCTCTTTTCCCTGGAGGCTGAGAGGTGAACTTATAGAGTTATATAAAATCATGAGAGGAATGAATAGGATAAAAAGACAAAGTCTTTTCCTTAGGATGAGGGAGTCCATAACTAGAGGCTTAGGGGAAAGATATAAAAGGGACCTAAGGGGCAACTTTTTCATGCAGAGGGTAATGCGTGTATGGAATTAGCTACCAGAGGAAGTGGTGGAGGCTGCTACAATTACAACATTTAAAAGGCGTCTGGATGGGTACATGAATAGGAAGGGTTTAGAGGGATATAGGCCATGAGCTGGCAAATGGGACGAGATTCGGTTGGGATATCTGGTTGGCATGGAGGAGTTGGACCACATGGTCTGTTTTTGTGCTGTACATCTCTATGACTCTATGAATCTATGACTCTAAGTTTGAAGTCTCAATGAAAATGGCTTCTAGTGCCACAAAATCACTTCCACAATCCCTCCTTTTTTTTGCATAGAGTCAAAAGAATCGGTCTGGAGCGTCTGCAAAAGGGGGCTTGGAGTATTATCTGGTGGTGGTGGTGGTGGTTCCGATTCAGATGGAACAGCATTGGCAGGTTCAAACTCAGTAGCAATCTCACTCAGGAATTCTGCCTCACGGTCGGAGTTTCCATTGCAGGGGGTTTGAGCAACAATGAGTTTGGCCAACTGGAAGGATCATGGGATGGAGAGTAGCAGCAGTGAGCTGATACATGCACAGCATTCCTTAAGGAAGGTAATAAGAACTGAAAAAGTAATAGAAGTAACAAAAAGGACAATAAAGCCTTGTATGAGGGTGCTGCCCCAGGATCCGGACTGATCACTCATCCAACTCCATAGATCCCAATGCGAGCTGGTATCACAGGAATTGGATGCTACCTTTCGAATGTGATTGGCGGAGGTTTGTAATGTCCTTGCTCAGGTCAGGAATATAGGTGCAGCAATCGGAGCCAATAATGGCCCATGCACACGCCTTTTCAGCTCATAGATAATCTAGGGTGACTCTGTTTTGTAGGGCAACTGTGCAAATGGCTATCACCTCTGCACTTAGTTGTTCAAGGGCTGATGCCATGTCATTCCCTATTTCCTCAAGAATTGAGGCCATTATGTAGATAGGCCAACAAGAGGTGAGGCCATTTTGCATTTAGTACAGGGTAATGAATCAGGACAGGTATTAGATTTGGAGGTAGGTGAGCACTTTGGTGATAGCAATTACAATTCAGTTACATTTAATTTAGCGATGGAAAGAGATAGGTAAGTACTGTAGGGCAGGAATTATAGCTGGGGAAAAGGCAATTATGATGTGACTAGGCAAGATGTAAATGCATAGGATGGGGAAGGAAACTGCAGGGAAAGGGCACAATTGAAATGTGGAGCTTGTTCAAGGAACGGCTACTGCATGTCCTTGATACGTATGTACCTGTCAGGAAGGGATGAACGAAGTGGTCAAGGGAGGGAGCCATAATTTACTAAAGAAGTTGAATCTCTTGTCAAGAGAAAGAAGGAGGCTAATGTGTGGATGAGATGTGAAGGCTCAGTTCGGGTGCTTGATAGTTACAAGTTAGCCAGGAAGGATCTAAAGAGAGAGCTGAGAAGAGCCAAGAGAGGACATGAGAAGTCTTTGGCAGTTAAGTTCAAGAAGAACCCTAAAGCTTTCTATTGGCCGGTCAGGAATAAAAGAATGACTAGAGTAAGATTTGGGCCAGTCAAGGACAGTACTGGGAAGTCATGCGTGGAGTGTGAGGAGATAGGGGATGCGCTAAATGAATATTTTTCATCAGTATTCACACTGGAAAAAGATAATGTTGTCAAGGAGAATACTGAGATACAGGCTACCAGACTGGATGGAATTGAATTTCCTAAGGAGGAGCTGTTAGCAATTCTGGAAAATGTGAAAATAGATAAGTTCCCCGGGCCGGATGGGATTTATCCTCAGATTCTCTGGGAAGCCGAGGGGAGATTGCAGAGTGTTTGGCTTTGATCTTTATGTCGTCATTGTCTACAGGATAGTGCCAGAAGACTGGAGGATAGCAAATGTTGTCTTCTTGTTCAAGAAGGGGAGTAGAGACAACCCTGGTAATTATAGATCAGTGAGCCTTATTTTGGTTGTGGGTTAAGTGTTGGAATGGATTATAAGAGATAGGATTTATAACCGTCTAGAAAGGAATAATTTGATTGGGGATAGTCAACAAAGTTTTGTGAAGGGTAGGTCATGCCTTATTGAGTTCTTTGAGAAGGTGACCAAACAAGTGGTTGAGGTTAAAGCGGTTGATGTGGTGTATATGGATTTCAGTAAAGCTTTTGATAAGGTTCCCCATGGTAGGCTATTGCAGAAAATATGGAGGTTTGAGATTGAGGGTGATTTAGTGATTTGGATCAGAAACTGGCTAGCTGAAAGAAGGTGGTGGTTAATGGAAAATGTTCATCCTGCAATTCAGTTACTCATGGTGTACAGCAAGGATCTGTTTTGGAGCCACTGCTCTTTATCACTTTTATAAATGACCCGGATGAATGCATAGCAGGATGAGTTAGTAAATTTGCGGATGACACTAAAGTTGGTAGAGTTGTGGATAGTGCCGAAGAATGTTTAGATTACAGAGGGACATAGTTAAGCTGCAGAGCTGGGCTGAGAGGTGGCAAATGGAGTTTAATGCAGAAAAGTGTGAGGTGATTCACTTTGGAAGGAGTAATGGGAATGCAGAGTACTGGGATAATGGTAAGATTCTTGGCAGTGTGGATGAGCAGAGAGATCTTGGTATCCATGTACATAGATCCCTCAGAGTTGCTACCCAAGTTGATAGGGTTGTTAAGAAGGCATACAGTGTGTTAGCTTTTATTGGTAGAGGGATTGGGTTTTAGAGCAATGAGCCCATGTTTCAGCTGTACAAAATTCTGATGCGGCCGCACTTTGAGTATTGCATACAGTTATGATGGCCGCGTTGTAGGAAGGATGTGGAAGCATTGGAAGGGGTGCAGAGTAGATTTACTAGGATGTTGCCTGTATGGAAGGAAGGTCTTATGAGGAAATATTGAGGGACTTGAGACTGTTTCCATTAGAGAGAAGGTTGAAAGGTGACTTCATTGAGTAATACAAGATAATCAGAGGGTTAGATAGGGTAGACAGTGAGAGCCTTTTTCCTCAGATGTTGATGGCTCGCACAAGGGGACATGGCTTTAAATTGAAGAGTGATAGATAAAGGACAGAGGGCAGTGCTAGTTTCTTTACTCAGACAGTAGTAAGGACGTGGAATGGCCTGCTGGGAACAGTAGTAGACTTGCCAACATTTAGGGCTTTTAAATGGTCATTGGATAAAAATATGGGTGATAATGAAATAGTGTAGGCTAGATGGGTTTTGCAGGTAGGCGCAACATCAAGGGTTGAAGGGCCTGTACTGTGTTGTAGTGTTAGATTAGATTGCTTACAGTGTGGAAACAGGCCCTTCGGCCCAACAAGTCCACATCACCCCGCCGAAGCGCAACCCATCCATACCCCTACATTTACCCTTTACCTAACACTACGGACAATTTAGCATGGCCAATTCACCTGACCTGCACATCTTTGGCCTGTGGGAGGAAACCGGAGCAAACCCAAGCAGACACAGGGAGAACGTACAAACTCCACACAGTCAGTCGCCTGAGGTGGGAGTTGAACCCGGGTCTCTGGCGCTGTGAGGCAGCAGTGCTAACCACTGTGCCACCATGTGTTCTATGTTCTATGTTCTATGAGTCTAACTTCCTTTATTAGCCAAGGAGTTCCATAAAGGGGGAAAGATAATGGCAAAGAGCCCCTCAGCTTCACTTTGGGTTCTCTTGGTATGAGGTTAAGGTCTTTCGAATGGGGAGGTGTATGAGTGGTAACTGAGGGGAATCACATGCAAGGGATAGCAACTCCCAGTCTAGGAGAGTGGGATCCAGGGCTGTGCTTTGTGGCTGCAAATGAAATAGGTGCCATTATCCGTTCTTAAGTAATTAGACTGAATTTCAGTCCAAGGAGTTTTGAACGTGGCTCTTGTAGTCGGCTCAGAATACTCCCAGAGGAAATTGATTGGGGTGAGGAGCAGGGAATGGCTACATTTACTGGTTCCAGCATTCTATCCAGACTTGGGGCTGCATTTAAAGCAGATGGTCCCCATGTGTGTACCTTCACCTGTGGTATTAGTGTGAAAGGTCATAGTGAGGTTGGAACCAACCTTCATATTTTTCCATATTATAACCTGTGGACTCCCAGGTGAACTTATCATTGGTCATATAAATGGTGCCATCAGGGTCTCGCATAAAAGAGTCGTGAGACTCCCTTTCAGACTGATCTTTCCCAAATGGATAATTCCAATGATCGTTTTTGTTCCAACCACCATTCAACTGTTTTGGATTCACTAAATGGAATGGTTCCTGGGGGGATCACTTCCTTCGAGTGGACAGGGATATGGGCACATGCCCAGCAACCAGAGAGGTTAATCTTCTGTTTGTAAATGTGAATCATATGAAGAAAGGTATTAACCAATGACCGAATTCATGATGCTGTCTCTTCTATCCACCTCATGCCCAGTCAGTGTAAATAAGGCAAAGTGGAACACAGAGATCAATCCGGTGATTAATCTGCACATTCCGCAGCAGGCAGGTGGAGCCTCTGCAATGCCTCTGGCAATATCTGCTCAGGTTCCACCGGGGGGTGGTGCTGTCCTGCCTCAGGTTCCGTGTGTCCACTCGGGTCTTCCCCTGACCTTGACCGCCGTGCAGGTGACTCGCAGAATAAGATACGAGCCTTTCCACTGAGGCTCCAACTTTCCCCTGGTCCCAATTCCAGGCTTGGCATACCTGTGAATGTTAACTTTGAAAAGTTTTGTTTAACTTATGCAGATATTTTCACACCAAAGTTTGGGAGAAGATTTGTAGCTCGTTGTTGTGTTTCTGTTCGCCGAGCTGGGAATTTGTGTTGCAGATGTTTCATCCCCTGTCTAGGTGACATCCTCAATGCTTGGGAGCCTCCTGTGAAGCGCTTCTGTGATGTTTCCTCCGGCATTTATAGCAGATACAAATCACTATAAATGCTGGAGGAAAGATCACAGAAGCGCTTCACAGGAGGCTCCCAAGCACTAAGGATGTCACTGAGACAGGGGACAAAATGTCTGCAACACAAATTCCCAGCTCGGTGAACAGAACCACAACAATATTTTCACACCTTTTAAAGCACTGTTGTAGCAATATTATCAGTCGTTGGGATGATTTTGATCATTCTACTAAATATATCTTCTCTTACTAGACAATTTTTAAAACAATGTACTCGAGATAATTCTATAAAATCAAGTTGTAGAGAAGTAGAAGGGCCCACTAGGAGTGGTTCCAGACCGCAGGGGCATCCATGTAAAACATGGTCATTTTCTTTTACAAATCAACCATGCTTCAGCTCTTTTCTTAGCTGCTTTCTGGAAGTTCAGGTGCCACCAGGTTTGTAATAATGTATTAACCATTCCTTCCTCTCCCAGGCGTGTACAATTATACACAGAATCAAAGAGGGTAGAAGCAAAGAAAGAATACAAACTTGTCCCGCAGGGGTCACCCATAGCTTGGTTTGAGTATCAAGGGAGCATCCCATTTGAGTCCATTGTTTGTGCTGTTCAGCAGGGTCACCCCCGCTGCAATTTCTGTGTCTTACCCAGGTCTGGCTTACCTGGCCTTATATTGTGTCTAACCCATTTTGCTGGGAACTAAATGGGACCAGAAGTTTGCACCTACCTGCTCATTTCCTTCGCAGGCTGTGTCAGTTGCTTCAGCATGAGCTGACCATTTGATAATGCCAGACTGGTTGGACAAAACCAGTAAGCTCCAAGGTAACGATAAGGACACTTCACTCCCCAGTGGCCATACCTCCCACAGTTAAAACAAGGGCCTGCCATTCAATCCTGGGGGAATTAGCTGTTTTGTTCCCGGTCCCAAAGGTGTAGTACTGGGGCCTACCTGTCCCCCTTTCCAGGGTCCCTTCAGGAAAGGGTTGCTCAGTAGCGGTTGCCGGGTGGACATCTGAGGTAGATTCCGCCCCCAGTGGGTATGCTGGTCTCTATCAACCACATCAGGGTTGGCACACAGGGTATATGGCTCACGAGGTCATGGACATATTTGGGGATATTTTTCCTTGTAACTTGGATCGTGGTTTGCTCTGGCTCTGGCCATCCCAATAGAAGACCACCACTCATCTCTTTTGAGACCGGGAATTCTTGGACCAGTTCATATTGTTTGTCTGGATCATGTCAGTGACACCACATTGCAAAAACATAACATTAGACAAAGGTGAGTCAGCTTCAAGATTAAAGGCTTGATCACCTGCAAATGTTCTGTAACAGGGCACAAGCTGTTCCCAATAATCACCTTCTGACTCCCAGGGTTTGGGATTGCATTCCAGTCCATCACCAATGTTTACAGGTTGTTGTAAGGATCATTCTAACAACTGGGTTGAATGGTCTGCCTGGGCATCATTGTTGGGGAATCTCTCCTTCAAGTCCCTGTAACTGCGGACAGGCCCAGCACCTCCCTGGCCATTTGGTAATTTCTGCAGGGACAGGATAATATAGCAAAGAGCAAACAAGTCCTGAGGAGTGGCATTATCCATCTGTATTGTCCTTGGGACATACTGAGCAAATAAGGCCAGTTTCTCCTTGTGGCCAGGGGCTTGATTCATTAACATTACTCTGTATCCCGGGACAGGTATTGGTTGAGGGTGGTCCAGGCCGCTCATCCCCATGATGTTGGCTATGAGGCCGGTGACTGATAGTGGATCTTCAGAGTAAGGGGAAGGTTTGGGAATTGGGGGTGTGTGGGGGACTATCAGGAGATGTTAGGGACTCAGTGGGTATCCTGGAATCAAATCCCCATTCCTCATCCCTATCAGTGTCATCGCCTTCCATAAATAGTGTCGGTATGCCAGACATAGGTTCAGGATCCCAAGTAGAACTTAGTTCTTTTCACAGTGCTTTTACTTCAACTCCTTTTTTTTATGCTCTACTTCCAACACATTCCATCAGATTGCCTCCTTTTATTGCAAATTGGATGTACAATGTTCAATTTGTTTTAAGGGAGGGTCCAAGTGAATACTAATCAATGCAGCCATGCTTCAAATTAACCATGAGGTACTGATACAGATTATCGACAATGTAGTAAGGTATAAAAACCAAACAATCTTGTCTATTAATTCTAATTATGTAATTCAGGACTAATAGAAATGGTTTAAAAATATTGACTAATTTTCCCATATTCTGTAATTGAGAGATGGAAACTGAACAAGTGGCTGAGACATTTCACTGTTAATTAATAAGAACAAACGGATTTTCATGTCACAAAAATGATGTCAATCTACTTAGGGTTGTATACATTAAATTGCATCAGAATTGCTCTACTATGTGCATATTCCACTCAGCTATTGAATTACAAGTTTTCTTCCTATTGAGTACAAATTCTGTTAAGAGTCTTCAATATAAACTGGAATTTCATTTATTAAAAATCTAAGTTTCCAACTCTGAAATCCATTATAATTACCTGGTTCGAATCTCTCAATTTAGGTCTTAAGTTTGGTTCTTTAAGTGGTTCTGATAATCATTGCTCATTTCTATTGTTACAGGCTGTGAAATGACTGCAGCTGCATTCATAAATGTCTACTCAAATTTATTTTTGAGAATGTGATGATGTTTACGGTAACAAAATGTTTCTTATGCACAAATAATGATTAATCTAAAGACACAGATATTAACAATAGCATCTTTGTTACATGAATTTTACAAAATAATGTTGAGCTGAAACCTCAATTCTCAGTGAGGAAAGGAAATTGAACTAGAATAAAGCTACAGCTGGCACTCTGTACTCACATACAGAAGATTTTCTGAAAGAAAATGTTTTCAGCCAGTGGGTGGTGTGGGGCTGGAATGTTTGCCTGGGAGGATAGTGAGCAAAGGGTTCAGATACACACTTCCTTGAAAGTGCTGTCACAGGTAGACAGGGTGGTGAAGGCAGTGTTTGGCACGCTTGCCTTCATCGGTCAGAGCACTGAGCGTAAGAACTGGGATATCTTGTTGGTGAGGCCACTTTTAAAATACTGCATACAGTTCTGGATGCCCTGCTATAGGAAGGATATTATTAAAGTAGAAGGGATTCAGAAAACATTTATGTGGAGGTTACCAGGACTTGAACGGTTGAGTTACAAGGAAAGACTGGACATGCTTGGAATGTACCCCCAGGTGATGTGGTGCCAATCAAGTGGGTTGCTTTGTCTTGAGTGGTGTCAAGCTTCTTGAATGTTGTTGAAGCTGCATCCATCCAGACAAGTGGGGAGTATTCCATCACACTCCTGACTTGTGCCGTGTAGATGCTGTATAGACTTTGGGGTGTCAGGAGATAGGTTACTTGCTGCAGTATCCCTAGTCTCTGACTTGTTCTTGTAACTACTGTGTATATATGTCATGTCCAGTTGAGGTTCTGGTCAATGGCAACCCCAAGGATGTTAACAGTGGGGGATTCAATGATGGTAATGCCGTTGAATGACAAAGGGCAGTGGTTAGAGTGTCTCTTATTGATGATGGTCATTGTCTGGCATTTGTGTGGCCTGAATATTACTTGCCACTTGTCAGCCCAAGCCTGGATATTATCCAGATCTTGTTGCTTTTGAGCACTCCTCAGTATCTGAGGAGTCACGAATGGACCTGAACACTGTGAAATCATCAGTGAACATTCTTACTTCTGACCTTATGACAGACCAGCTGAAGATTGTTGGGCCTCATGAGGGATTCCTCGGGGAGTCCAGTGTGACTCCTACAGAGATGCCCTGGAGCTGATGATTGACCCTCCACAACCACAACCATCTTCCTTTGTGCCAGGTATGACTCTAACCAGTGGAGTGTCTGCCCCCCGATACCCGTAGAGTCCAGTTTTGTCAGGGCTCCTTGATGCCATTCTTGGTCAAATGCAGCCTTGATGTCAAGGGCTGTCACTCTCACCTCACTTCTGGAATTCAACTCTTTTGTCCATGTTTGTACCAAGTCTGTAATAAGTCTGGTGTTAGCCCTCTTCAACACATTATCTGGGCTGATACCAATTGTTAAAGTTAACCTGAGAATGTAACTTTTAAAAAACGTTTTGTGATTTACATATGAAAGAAGTGAAACTAACATGGTCATTCTATCAGATGAGAGACTTAACAAACAAACAAGGTATTTTTCAATATATAATTTCAGTTACATCACACTGCAAACATTTGCTGTAAATTCTGTGTCTTACAATTGTGTCCTCCACAGCCATCTGATGAAGGAGCGGCTCTCCGAAAACTAGTGCTCCCAATTAAACCTGTTGGACTATAACCTGGTGTTGTGTGATTTTTAACTTTGTACACCCCAGTCCAACTCAAGACTTCCTATTCATATACATATTCAGATGCCTTTTAAATGTTGTAATTGTATCAGCCTCCAGCACTTTCTCTGGCAGCTCATTCCATATACGCACCACTCTCTGCATGAAAATGTCACCCTTTTGATCACTTATAAATCTTTCCCCTCTCACACAAGACCTATGCCATCTAGTATTGGACTCTTGTACCTTGAAAAAAAGATATTGTTTATTTACGCTATTCATGTCCCTCATGATCTTATAAACCTTTCTAAGATCACCCCTCAGACTCTGACACTCCAGGGAAAATAGCCCCAACCTATTCAGCCTCTTCCTCTAGCTGGCAACATTGTAAATCTTTTCTGATAGGAGAAAGTAAGGACTGCAGATGCTGGAGATCAGAGCTGAAAATGTGTTGCTGGAAAAGCGCAGCAGGTCAGGCAGCATCCAAGGAACAGAAGAATCGACATTTCGGGCATAATGAAGAAGGGCTTATGCCCGAAACGTCAATTAATCTTTTCTGATACCCAAGTATCACAACATCGTTCCTTACGCCGAGAGATCTGAACTGAATGCAGTATTCTAAAAGTGGCCTAATCAGTGTCCTATACAGCCACAACATGACATCTTAGCAACTATACTCAATTCACAGACGAATAAAGTCAAGTGTGCCAAATGTTTTCTTCAAGGACCTGTTTATCTGTGACTCCACTTTCAAGGAACTATGAACCTGCACTTCAAGGTGCCTGTGTTTGGCAATCATATCTTACCAGTAAATGTGTAAGTCGCGCCTTGATTTGCCTCATTAAAATTCAGCACCTCACATTTATCTAAATTAAACTCCATCTGCCACTCCTTGGCCCATTGGCTCATCTGATCCAGGTCCCATTGTATTCTGAGGTAACCATCCTCACTGTCTACACCACCATCAACTGTGGTGTCATCTGCAAACTTACTAAACATACCTACATGGCAGATGAAGTCCAATGTGGAGAAGTGTGAGGTGATAGATTTCGGGCAGAAGAACAGTCAAGAGACAATTTGGCATCCAAATCAAAAAGGGGTTTACAGGAGCAGAGTGTACATGGACTTATGGAATCTATGTTGGCAGGACAGGCTGAGACAACATCTTATAAAGAACGCTGTCTCCTGGTCCTTGTTCACAGTGACAGAGACTGCAAGATCAGTGAGTTTTTATAAGGCACCAGTTCAGTTGGAGCATCGTTTCCAGTTTTGGAAACCACATGATCAGAAGGATTGTGGAGACAATCAAAACAAAGTCAAACAGGTTTACAAGAAAGCTCCTGGGGATGAGCATCATCGCTTGGAGGAGTTAGAGCTGGTTTCCTGAGGAAGACTTGGCTGAGGAAGGATCAGAGTGAAGTCTACAAAATGATGTGAGGCCTGGGCTGGATTAGAGGAGAATAAGGGTCTCACTCACAAAGAGACTGAGTCCAAGAGGCACCAGATTGATAGAACTTGGTTAAAGCTGCAGAAGTAAGATGAGGAAAATACTGATTTTGTTTGAAATAGTATTGAAACATTTATAAATGTTTACAAAGGCAACAAATTATTTGATGACCCTCTCAGGACTCTTTGGCATCCCCAGATTGAAAAGGAAGAAAATAAAGAGTTAGTTTTATATCTCTTCCCATGACATACATGATATTTCTATCTGTGGAGCAAGACCCAAGATGCAGTTTCGTAACTACTTCCAAACCTTACACCAGCACTTACATCCCTCACTATTTCTGTAATCTCCTCCAACCCCATTAATACTTCCCTATCTCAAACCTTCTCCAGCCGGTACATCCTTCCCCATCACTGTAAGCTCCTCCAAACTCGACACTCTGTAACCTTTTCCAGCCCCATCTCTCTCACCTCCTCCAGCCCCATCTCTCTAACCTCCTCCAGGCTCTAACCCCTGCCTTTTTTTTGTTTCCCAACTCCAGTCTATGCACACTCTGTCACCTCCTTTAGCCCTAATACCCTTCCTTAGCTCTGGAACCTCCTCCAGCATCTACATCCCTCCCTGTCACTGTAAACACCTCCAGCCTGTACATCCTTCCCTATTTTTTCACCTTCAACAGCCCTGAGACCCCCATCTGTCACCTTCTGCAGCCCCAACACCCCTCCCTATCTCTGTCACCTCCTTCAGCCCCTACACCCTTATCTCTGTAACCACCTCCAGCTCTTACACCCTCCCTATCTCTGTAACCACCTCCAGCCCTTACACCCCTCCCTGTCTCTGTAACCACCTCCAGACCTTACACCCCTCCCTATCTCTGTAACCTCCTCCAGCCCCTACATCCCTCCCTATCTCTGTAACTTCATCCAGTCTCCAAAACACCTCCTAATCACTGTAATCTTCTTCAGACTCCACACCCTGTCCTATATGTCACCTCCATCAGCCCGTACATGCCTTCATATCTCTGTAATCCCCTCTAGACCTTATAACCCTGCCTATCTCTGTAACCCTCTCCAGTCCCTGTACCCATCCCAATCTCTGTAACTTCCTACAACACTCCAAGATCTCTCAGACCATCGCTCCCAGCAAACTACCCAGCCTTCAGGACAATTGCAACCACAACACCACACAACCCAATCATGGCAACCTCTGCAACACGTCAGATCATCAACATGGATACTGCCAATACACGTGGTAACACGATTCAACACATACATGGCAGGTACTCATATGACTCAGCCAATGTTGTCTAACTCATACACTACAGGCAAAGATGCCCTGAGGCATGGAATATTGGTAACACCATACAGATACTATGACAACGGATGAATGGACACCGCTCAGCAATCACCAGACAGGAATGTTCCCTCTCAGTCGGGGAACACTTCAGCGTTAGGTGCATTCAGTTTCCCATCTTTGGGTCAGCATTCTCCAAGGTGACCTTTGAGAAACATAACAATGCAGAATCACCAAGCAGAAACATACAACCAAGTTCTGGACCCAGGAAGACAACTTCAACCATGATCTTGGGGTCATGGCATACGACATTTAACCCCACTATACTATTGTGTTTTAGTACAAACTTTGTTACTGTTTTGCTTTGACACCATCACCTTGATAACTTGCTATGACCCCTCTACATTATTTAGTTTGTAGAGTTTTGATTATTCGTTAATATGCTGAGACCCTTGGGTGCGACTCTTATGCCTCTCTCATTATTCCAGCTGTTTGTTTTGACTCCAGAGCTACCTTTTGCATCGTAGTCACTTATTCTTAATTTTTTGTTATTATCTCTCTGCCTCAATTACTCGGATCATAGGTCACACCTTCACTTGTTATTCAGCTGATGATACTTCACTCACAATGTCTGACACTTTTGATCACCTCAACGACTTGTTATTCAGCATGTCGACACTCCACTCATACCATTTGCACAATATTTTGATCTCTCCACCTGTGTGCCTCCCTGAGTCACTTCACCTGAGGAAGGAGCACTGCTCTGAAAGTTTGTGCTTTCAAATAAACCTGTTGGACTATAACCTGGGTCATGTGACTTCTCACCCTGTCCGCCCCAGTCCAACATCGGCACCTGCACAACCATGAGAGCACATTATCCATTCAGATCCAGTCTTTTCTGAAACACGAGGGTGTTCGTAAACATCAAAACATTCGAAAATTGATCTGAGAAAGAAGTTGAAGGTTTAGAGAAAAGTTTGGAATTGGTGTGAACTTCACTTTCCAACTTTATTTTCAAACAGAAACCTGTGCTGTAAAAAGCTTGCTCGCAAACGTACAAAGTTTGACTGACATTCCATTCCAATTCAAAATTCAGTAATTCTTTAAAGGGGGAAAAAGGGTAAGCACAAATGATACGAGAAATACCTTGTCCATATGCCTCGAATTGTTTATTTTTTGAAAAGCGGCTGTGAAAATAAAGTATAAAAAACATTTTTAAGTGATAAAAATGTAAAAGTCAGTTTGAAAGTTTCAGTTCCCGAAAACAGTCAGTAAAATGACAATATGAAGTCGCCTCGTGATTCAGAATCCCCTCCATCTCAGACCAGCAGAGAGTTGATCCTTTTTGCCGACAGCTTTTTAAATATTTTTATCACACAAAGGCCACATTGCAAGACTTTCAACAAGTCAGCATTTTGGATAGTTCTAAATTTGTTCATTTTTTTAACATCTGATTAAAATAATCCAGCAGGTCAAAGATGTGGAAGGGAATTCAAAAGTTCAGAGAGCGTTCTCAGTACGAGCTGGTACACAACGTTAATCAGGTCCCAAGCTCGGGAATGTTATCTTTATGTTTTGTAGGTTGATACTAACTGCTTTAGTGGCTTCATTACATGAGGTTTATAAAACTGTAAAGGGTATCGATAAGATGAATAGGCAGGGTCTTTTTCCCAAAAATAGGGAGTCCAGAACTAGAGGGCATAAGTTTAAGGTGAAAGGGGAGGCATATCAAAGGGACTGAAGGAGCAACTTGTTCACAGTGAGGGTGGAGTTGTAATAGAATGAGCTTCCAAAGGAAGTGGTGGAGGCTGGTACAATTACAGCATTTAAAAGGCATCCGGGTGGGTACATGAGAGGAAGGATTTAGAGGGATTCGGAGGGCAGGTATTTGAAACTACTTCAGTTCAGGATATCTGGTTGACACAGACAGGTTGGACTGAACGGTCTGTTTCCATGCTGTTTGACTCTATCGAAGCAAGAAATTAGGGAATGAAATTTGATTAGATTACTTAAAGTGTGGAAACAGGCCCTTCGGCCCAACGATTGCACACCGACCCACCGAAGCGCAACCCACCCAGACCCATTCCCCTAACACCACGGGCAATTTAGCATGGCCAATTCACCTAACCTGCACGTTTTTGGACTGTGGGAGGAAACTGGAGCACCGGAGGAAACCCGGGCCACACACGGCGAGAATGTGCAAACTCCACACAGTCAGTCGCCTGAGGCGGGAATTGAACCCGGGTCTCTGGCGCTGTGAGGCAGCAGTGCTAACCACTGTGCCACCCTAAATGTGCCCTTCTGAAGTATATAGGTCAGTTACGGATTAGTTAGGATATTCCCATCTCAAAGTGGGCACTGTTGGAAATTGGGCTCTGTTTATAACTAAATTTCCTAATATTTACTGAGGAGCATCAGGATGCATTTAAATGCAAATGCAGCAACAATTAACTCTCCACATTTCTCACACACACACAGACATCACCCCCCCACCCCGCCGTGTGTGCACACATACAGACACACACGCAATTACACAGACATACACGGTCACAGACATTCCTGATGAAGGGCTTATGCCCGAAACGTTGATTCTCCTGCTCCTATGATGCTGCCTGACCTGCTGTGCATTTGCAGAACGACATTCTCGACACACACAGATACACGTCCACATGGACACGCAAATATACAGACACACATAGATACACACAGACACACAGACAGACGCCCACACACACATAAACACCGACACACACACATACACGCCCCCCCCTCACATTCTCACTCTCTCCTCTCTCACACACACTCTCATCCAATTCCTCACTCTCCCTCCCTCTCTTCCTCTGTGTGTGTGTGAATGAAAACAAAAGGGAAGCATCACAGAGGTCGAGAGGTCCCATTGACGACTATCAACAATTTCTCTGGTGTCACATGCTCCCTTTTCTTAGTGCATTGTTTGGGAAAAGAAGCAGTTTGCTTTCTTGGAAAGAACGGCAAACAACCCCTCAGTTAAGGTGGGCATCATACTCGCATCGTGAGCATCTGCCCGTGCTCATTGCAAAAGGGTTCCAATAGGTGACTAACAGTGCCTAGAGGGCCAGCCTCCAACGTACTGTCAATGGGAGGTGGGTGGGAGAGAGGTAACAGAGAGGGGAGAGGGAGAGAGAGTGGGGAGAGAGAGGAGAGAGAATGGAAGAGACAGACAGACAGGGAGAGAAAGATACAGCATCAGAAGGCAGAAAGAGAAGGGAAGAGTTAGAGAGGGAGGAAGAGATGGAGATGGGAAGAGAGGTGAGACAGTGGGATGTGAGAGAAATTTCTTGATGAAGTGAATAAACTCTGTATTCTAAGTGAATAAAGTTGTGACCACAAACTTCCCAAATCCACCAGCAACAGGCATGGAGGATGGAGGACGGAGGTTTTAGTCAAAGGCGAGGGAGAATTTGTCCTGATGCCCTAGCAATTATCTCACCCATAACCAACAGCGCCTGGGAAAAATAAATTCAATGTGGTCACGATGGCATTGTTGTTGTGGCATCAGTTCAGAACTGATAGTGCTCTTCTGTGTTCTCAAACAGTTGGAGGCACTGGATGGTAAAAGGATGTCTCTAGATAAGGGCAGGATGATGTGATCATTAATAGATAGCAGTCACTCATCATCAGCGACAAACCAAACTATACAGAGAACATTGTTTTCCCAGAGACTGGTGGGCGGTTGGGGCTGACCAATGTGGGCACACCCTGATAGTGTTCCCCCTTGTATCCCCATGCACTGTCTTATGTCACGATCTGGACACTGGTAATGGCTGTCCTGGTGCCCATCAGGCTGTGGTGCCCCAGTCCATGCCACCTTGAGCAGTCAAGCTGTGGATCTGGGTGCTGGCTGTGCCATGCTGGGGTTGGAAGGTGGGGAGATTGTGCCTGACGTTGGGAGTAGTGCCCGAGATGTGGCTTGGTGGTGATGGTGGGGTCAAGCTGTCCCTGCGACCCTCCAGGCTGTGGAAGTGGGTAATGTGAAAGCGGATCTCCAGCTGGTGGACCATACGGCGGAGGCTGCTGAAGGTGAGCACGGTTTCAATGAGCAGGAAAGCAATAAAGACCAGATTCACACCATACTCCAGGGGCAGCACCATGAACCGTGGGTTACAGCAATCGAACAGCGTCATGGGGATCTGCAGCAGCAAGCTCAGCAACCAGAAACCAGCCAACTCGGGTACCTGCATGGGAACAGGGAGGGGGAGATGGAATGGGGAGGGGGGAGAAAACAAGAGAAACTCAGGTACAGCAATCACAGAATGGCCAGTCCCAACTGCCTGCTGCAGGCTCCAGGTACTCAACCCCCATCCTGAAGCCTCATTCCCCCCCCATAATACCCCATCCCATTACCCAAACCCTATCCCTTCCTGTCCCCTTCTTCCACCCCCTCCTCCATCCTCATTCTCACCCAGTCCCCTCCCCCATATCCATTCCCCCATCCCATTCCCCTCCATCCCTCCTATTCCACACCCTGCTGACCTTTTCCTGGAGGTTGCCGATGTAGCCCAGGTAAAGACGGATCACTTCAACCAGGGAAATGAGGATGAGCAGGACACAGAGCACAATGCGGTAGTAGGTGCTCAGCACTTGGTACTGGGTTAGGGGGTGGGGGGGGAGAGAGAGAGAGAGAGAGAGAGACAGAGACAGAGGGAGAAAGGAACAGAGGGTCACAGAACAAAAGACACAGAGACAGAGAAAGAGCATGCATAGAGAGGGAGACAGAGAGACACACAGAGCAGGAGACAGAGAGAGAGAGAGAGAACAAGAGAGAGGGAGAGACAGACCGAGAGAGATACAGACAGAGAGGTTAGGGGTAGAGATGGAGAGAGATGGGGAGACAGACAGAGCGAGAGACAAGACAGACCGAGAGAGAGAGAGAGAGAGAGTGTGTGGTGGGGGGTGGGGGAGCAGAGAGGAAGCAATGCATTGATGGAGGAGGGAAAAGGACAGGATGAAGGGGGGATTAGAGGGAGAGTTGCAGAGAGGGATGGGTGAGGAGAGGGAGGGTGGGAAGTGAGGAGAGAGAGAGGGGGGGAGAGCCGAGAGACAGGGAGGCACAGAAGGGGAGAAAGATGCAAGGAGATGGAGGGAAGGGAGTTGGGGAAAGACAGAGGGCAAGATTCAGAGAGGCAGAGACAAAGTCAGAGACAGAGTTTGAGGTAGAAACAGAGATAACAATCGTTAGATGCAATGCCAACATTCCCTGAACTCTCACAAACACCCCCGTTTTAATATCCCATCACTGGATACTAATCCTCATTATGCTGCTCCACTGGCCCTTCTGATGTCTAGCCCATTGGCCTTGCCATCACTCCAGGACAATCAGGCTCCTTCCCTCCCATCACTCCTAATTGTCCCCAATCCTACCTTCAGCTCCAATATGATGACTTCACACACCCACCAGAATGGGAAGAAATAGAGGTTAAAGTAGAGGCAAATCTGTAGAGGTAGACTGGTCGCACTCTCCCGCCCTAGAGAGAGACAGAGACCGGGAATGAGAGACAGAATGAAGGAGAGTCTGGGTTTGTCATTACCATCAGTGGTTAGGGATGTTAACTAGGTTAGTGATTACTGTCAGTGGTTAGCGATGTTAACTGGGATTGTGATCACTATCAGTAGTTAGGGATGTTAACCAGGTTAGTGATTACCCTCAGTGGTTAGGGATGTTAACCGGGTTTGTGATCACTGTTAGTGGTTAGGGATGTTAACCGAGTTTGTGATTACACTCAGTGGTTAGGGATGTTAACCAGATTTGTGAATACTGTCGGTGGTTAGGAATGTTAACCGAGTTCACGATTACCGCGGGTGGTTAGTGATGTTAACTGGGTTTGTCATTAGCATCAGTGGTTAGAGCTGTTTACAGGGTTAGTTATAACCGTCAATGGCTAGGGATATTAACCGGGTTAGTGATTACTGTCGGTGGTTAGGGATGTTAACTGGGTTAGTGATTACTGGCAGCAGTTAGGGATGTTAACCGGGTTAGTATTTACTGTCGGTGGTTAGGGATGTTAACCGGGTTTGTGATCATAGTCAGTGGTGAGGGTTGTTAACCAGCTAAGTGATTACTGTCAGTCATTAAGGACATTAACTGGGTTTGTGATTACTTCAGTGGTTAGGGATGTTAACCGGGTTTGTGATTACCGTCGGTGGTTAGAGCTGTTAACAGGGTTAGTTATTACCGTTAATGGCTAGGGATGTTAGCGAGTCAATGATTATTGTCGGTGGTTAGGGACATTATCTGGTTTAGTGATGACAGTCAGCAGTTAGGGATGTTAACCGGGTTAGTGTTTATTGTCGGTGATGAGGGTTGTTAACCAGGTTAGTGATTACTACCAGTGGTTAGGGACATTAACCAGGTTCGCGATTACTGTCAGTGGTTAGGGATGTTAACCAGGTTAGTAATTACTGTCGGTGGTTTGGGATATTAACCGGGTGCGCGATTACCGTGGGTGGTTAGTGATGTTAACTAGGTTTGTCATTAGCATCAGTGGTTAGAGCTGTTTACAGGGTTAGTTATAACCGTCAATGGCTAGGGATATTAACCGGGTTAGTGATTACTGTCGGTGGTTAAGGACATTAACCGGGTTGGTGATTACCCTCAGTAGTTAGCGATGTTAACCGGGTTAGTGATCACTGTCAGTAGTTGTAACCATCCCAAACCCCTTCTACCAGGCGGTCACTGAGCTCCCCCCCGCCCCCGGTGTTACCGATCGGGCAGGCCGCCTGTCTCCGCTCGCTCGGGTTGTTGTTGTTGTTGCTGCTGAAGACGCTCTGACTGAAGTGACTGAGCTTTCGGCGGAGCGGCTCCGGGAGGGGGCTGCCCTCCATCCCCGGGACCGGCTCCACCTCCCGGGGGCTGTGATGGGGGGGAGGTCGGGGGGTGAACAGATGGAACGGACGACCGTTGATCGAACTGCCTGTATCAAAGATGGCGATGTTGCTGCGCGGATTATCAAAGATGGCGATGTTGCCGCGCGGATGCTATTGCGGACGGTGCCATCTTTGATACAGGCAAGCTGCTGCGTTTGGAGTCAAAGGTTAGACACGTGGCAGGAATCATCCAGCAGTGACACGTCAGTCAGAGTTTATAAAGAGAAGACTCTCTAAGGTCTCTCTGCTAAAGTTAAATGGGGGTTGTCCAGTTATTTGGCACCCCTGGTGTCTCAAATGTATGGAAATGTAATCCTGTACAAATAAGAGATGTCTTTGGTATGTTTGGTGGGGAGAGTTAATTTTCAATGTTTGTTTGTTCATATGCTCCTGGATTGAACCAAATTGCTTCAGTCACTGTGTATGTAAATAAATATACTTCTATGAATAAAGTACATTTTTGAAATAAAATGAAACTGATTTCTCTCACTGATGCAGCCAGACCTCCTGAGCTTTTCCAGTGATTTCTGCTTTTGTTTCTGATTTCCAGCATTTGCAGTTCTTTCAGCTTTTCAATTTAACTGGTTTGGGTATCAATCTGTCCAGCCTCATTCAATTCCCAGCCTGCTGTTCAGTTGGCCAGTGTTGCTTTTAGTGTCTGAAAAGGGCAGTTATTGAAAAGGGGTATTCCACTACCTGTAAAAAAAATGGAAGAACTGCGAATGCTGTAAATCAGATGTTGCTGGAAAAACTCAGCAGGTCTGGCAGCACCTTCGAAAGGAAATCAAAGTTAATGTCTTGGGTGCAGTGACCGTCAGAACTGATGGCAGCAAATGTTGGTTATATGTAGATGATAGGCTGGGGAAGGGAGTAAGGCTTATAAGATAGATGGGGATAGAGCCCAAAGAAAGAGAAGAACAGTTGGACAAAGGAGTGGAAAATGAGCTGGCTGGGAGGGTGAACACCTGTTAATGGAGACTGTTAGTGGCTAACAATAGGTAGTGTGTAATAGCAGACTATGTGGTAACAGGGCGTGGTGTGTGTGGGGTAGGGGGCTAAGATATGGGAGATTTCAGACCCTAAAATTATCAACTCAATATTGAGTCTGGAGGGCTGCAGGGTCCCCAAGCGGAAAATGAGATGCTGTTCTTCCAGTTTGCGCTGAGCTTTGAGTTTGACAGTGCAGCAAGCCAGAGACATAGATGTTGGCTGGGGAACAGGGTGGTGTGTTAAAATGGCAGGCAGCTAGAAGCTCAGGGTCTTTTTTGTGGACAGAACGTAGATGTTCTGCAAAGTAGATACCAAGTAGATTCTTCATTCTGCAATGTAGGCAAGACCATATTGTGAGCAGCGAACGCAGTAGACTAGATTGTGATACATGCAGGTGAATTGCTGCTTCAACTCAAAGGTGTTTTTGGGCCCTTGGATACTGAGGAGGGTGGAGGTTAATGAGCAGGCAGTATTTCTTCAGCGGTTGCAGGGGAAGATGTTTTGGGAGTGAAGGAAGAGTGTACTAGGGTATCCTGGAGGAAACGGTGTCTGCGGAAGGTTGACAAGGGACGGGAGGGGATCAGAGGAGCAGAAATTAGGCCGTTCAGCCCATCAAGTCTGCTCTGCCATTCGGTCATGTCTGATAGGTTTTTCAATATGATTTTTCCACTTTCTTTGATCTCCTTTGCAATCAAGAACTTATGTATCTCTGTCTTAAATATACTCAATGACCTGGCCTCCACAGTCATCTGTGGCAATGAATACCACTGATTCACCACTCTCTAGCTAAAGAGGTTTCTCCTTATTTCTGTTCTAAAGCATCTTCCCTTTACTTTATGGCTATGCCCTCGTCTCTCCTGCCAAACGAAACATCTTCTCGACATCCACTTTTTCCAGGCCGTTCAGTATTCTGCAAGTCCGCCAAAACTCCATCAAGTTCCAAAATCCTCAAATGTTCCTCATATGTTCAGCCTTTCATTCCTTAGATCATTCTGGAGAACCTCCTCCCAAGCCTTTTAGAGCCTCAGAAATACATCTCTGCTTTAAATATTCTAGTTCTCTCGAGATGAATGCCAACATTGTATTTGCCTTCCTAAATACTGACTCAACCTGCAAGGTTACCTTGGGAGGATGCTGGACTTTTGTACTCCAAACTTCTGAATTGTCTCCCTATTTAGAAAATAGTCTTTGCCTCTATCCTTCCAACCAAAGTGCGTGACCTCACATTGTATTTCATCTCCCTCTTCTTTACCCATTCTCCGAACCTGTCTAAATCTTTCTGCAGCCTCCCTGCCTCCTCAATACTATCTGTCCCTCCACATATCTTTGTATCATCTGCAAACACAATGCCCTCAGTTCCTTCATCCAGATCATTGATGTATAAAGTGAAAAGTTGTGGTCCCAGCACTGACCTTTGTGGAACACCACTATTGATTGGCTTCCATCCTGAGAAGGACCTTTTTATCCCCACTCTCTGCTTTCTGCCAAACAGCTAATCTGCTATCCATGCTAGTACCTCGCCTCTAACGTCATGGGCCTTATCATACTCAGCAGCCTCCTGAATGGCACCTTATCAAAGGCCTTCTGGAAGTCCAGATAGATAACATCCATTGTCTCTCCTTGGTCATTACCTCCTCAAGGAATTCTAACAGATTTGTCAGGCATGACCTCCCTTTGATGAAACCATGCTGACTTGGCCCTGTTTTACCATGTACTCCCAAATATTCAGAAATCTCATTCTTCGCAATGGACTGCAAAATCTTACCAATGACTGAGGGTCAGACTAATCGGCCTATAATTTCCCACCTTTTGCCTTCCTCCCTTTTTAAACTGGTGGGGGGGGGGGGGAAGTTTTGCAATTCCTGCAGTGGCAGGGGAATGTGCCAGGAATGCAGGGTGTTTTGGTTGGGGGAGGGGGGGAGGGGCGAGGAGCATGGACCTCACGATAAAGGAGCAGAGGGAATGGTCTCTGCAGAATGCTTATAGTGGTGGGGAGGGAAATGTATTTCTGGTGGTGGGATCTGTTTGTAGGTGGCAGAAATGGCAGAGGATAATACAATGTATCTGGAGGTTGGTGGGGTGGAAAGTGAGGACCCGGTGGGGGAGGGGGGGGGGGTGGGAATTTGTGAAGAAGAAGACCATCTGGGCTGTTCATTCTGTTATTTCTGACAGTCACAATTTGGAGGAGCCAGTCTTGGGCTGCAGTGGAATAAGTTAAAAAACACACTTCACCAGGTTATAGTCCAACAGTTACTTGGAAGCACTAGCGTTTGGAGTGCCACTCTTTCATCAGTTGGTTGTGAAGCTAGTGCTTCCACATAAACCTGTTGGACTATAACCTAGAATTGTGTGATTTTTAAATTTCTGACAGTTTCACAATGACTTGAGTGATGCAATGGTGCAAGCATCTACATGGTGACTTCACCCCAAGATGGCTGCTTTCTTTGGGGTAGGACTGACAAGGAGAAAGGGGAAGTAGGCAAGAGGTGACTGGGGAAAGGCAAAGCAGGTCAGGCAGTATCTGAGGAGCAAGAGAGTCAACGTTTCTTCAGTCCTACTGAAGAGTATGTCCGCTATGTTGACTCTCCGATATACTGCCTGACCTGTCTTTTCTGACACCACACTTGATCAATACTGACTCTCCAGCATCTGCAGTCCTCACTTTCTCCGGAGGGGTCAGGCCAGAGTCATGAGGCAAAGCAGAGCGACTCCCTCTGGTGGCCAGGAGAAGGAATCAGCAACCATTGTCTGAATGAATGAGACTTTTTTTCTTTACCTTGGAGGACTCTCTCTCTCTCACACACACACACACAGACACATCGAGCAATTCTTCTTGACCACCCTATCTACTTGCATTGCCATTACATTCTTCCACAAATCATTCCTATCATTTACAAACAATAGAGGACCCAGCTCTGACCTTGAGAAACACCAGTGACTGCAGATCTCCAGTCAGAAAACAACTTTTCCATTGCTACTCTCTTTGAGCATTAGCCTCCTCAAAGAATAAAGAACAGTACAGCATAGGAACAGTGACTTTAATAAAACCTAACATGCGCTGAAAAATGGTGCCTTACTAAATGAAAACCCTTTGCCACCACATGGGTCATATCCCTCAATTCTGTACATATTCATGTACTTGACAAGTTGGGGTGGAGGTCAAAGGCAGAGGTAAGAGTGCAGGCCTCAGTAGAGGTTATTAAAATCTCCAGGGCAGACCTAACTAGGATATAGAGTACGGAATGGGTTAACAATCAAACTTCAAGCACACTGGACAAACGAATGACAATGCAGAGAGGGACGGTTAATATGTGACTGAAGGTATTATATCTGAATACACACAGAATAAATAAAAAAAGGTAAATGACCTTGTGGCGCAGATCGAAGATGGCATTCAGGAAAGGTGGCTGCAAGGGGCTCAGGATTGGGAGCTCAATATTTAAGGAAATACATCCTATCGAAAAGACAGGCAGGTGGGCAGAGGGAGTGGGTTTATATTATTAGTAGGAAAATAAATTAAATCAACAGTAAGAAACAAAGTAGGGTCAGATGGTTTAGAATCTATGTGGGTAGATAAAAAGTTAAAAAATAATGCACAGTTGGAGTTATGTACAGGCCTCCAAACAGTAGTCAAAAGCTGGAGCGCAAGATACAGGGAGAACTAGCCATATGGATATAGGACTGGCTCAAAGGTAGAAGACAGAGGTGGTGGTGGAGGGTTGTTATTCAAACTGGGTCCACTACTTTTCATTATTTATATAAATGATTTGGATGAGAACATAGGCGGTACAGTTAGTAAGTTTGCAGATGACACCAAAATTGGAGGTGTAGTGGATAGTGAAGAAGATTACGTCAGAGTACAATGGGATCTTGATCAGATGGGCCAATGGGCTGAGGAGTGGCAGATAGACTTTAATTTAGATAAATGTGAGGTGCTGCATTTTGGAAAAGCAAATCAGAGCAGGACTTGTACACTTAGTGGGAAGGTTCTAGGGAGTGTTGCTGAACAAAGAGACCTTGGAGTGCAGGTTCTTTGAAAGTCAAGTTGCAGGTAGATACAATTGGGAAGAAGGAATTTGGTATGCTTTTCTTCATTAGTCAGGGTATTGAGTATAGTAATTTGAATTTCATGTTGCCATTGTACAGAACATTGGTTAGGCTACTTTTGGAATATTGCTTGTAATTCTGGTCTCCTTCCTATTGGAAGGATGTTACGAAACTTGAAAGGGTTCAGAAAAGCCTTACAAGGATGTTGCTAGGATTGGACGATTTGAGCTAAGGGGAGAAGCTGAATAGGCTAGGGCTGTTTTCCCTGGAGCATCAGAGACTGAGGGGTGACCTTACAGAGGTTTATAAAATCATGAGGGGCATGGATAGGATGAACAGCCAAGGTCTTTTCCATGGGGTGGGGGAGCCCAGAGCTAGAGGGTGAGAGGGGAAAGATATGAAAGGGCACCTTTCTCATGCAGGGGATGGTGCATGAGGAATGCTGTCAGAGGAAGTGGTGGAGGTTGATAAAATTACAGCTTTTAAAAGGCATTTGGATAGGTATATGAATAGGAAGGGTTGAGAGGGATATGGGCCAAGTGCTGGCAAATAGGATGAGATTAGATTAGGTTAACTGGTTGGCATGGTCGAGTTGGACTGAAGGGTCAGTTTCTGTACTGTACCTGTCTATGTATCTATAACTAGGACTCTATACAGAAAAAGGTAGAAAAGATGTGTAGGAAAGGCAAAGTTACAATGATCATGGGGGATTTCACTGTGCAGGGCGACTGGGAAAATCCGGTTGGTAGTGAATCGCAAGAAAAGGAATTTGTGGAATTCCTATGAGATGGCTTTTTGGAGCGAACTAGGGAACTAGTCAATACTGGATTTAGTGTTGTGCAATGAGGCAGACCCGATAAGGGAGCTTCAGGGTAAGGAATCCCTAGGAGGCAGTGATCATAATATGATTCAATTTACTCTGCAATTTCAGTGGGAGAAGATAGAATCAGAGGCAATGGTATTTCAGCCGAATAAAAGCAACTACAGAGGCACAAGGGAGGAACTGGGTAGAATTGACTGCAAGAGAAGCCTAGTAGAAAAGAGATTGGACCAGCAATGGCGGGGTTACTGGGAGTAATTCAGGAGACACAGCAGAGATTCTTCCTGAGGAAAAGGAAGCATGGTATAGGGAGGATGAGGCAATGATGGCTGACTAGGGAAGACAGGGATAGTATAAAAATAAAAGAGAAACTGTATAAAATGGTGAATGGCAATGGGAAACCAGAGGATTGGGAAGCTTACAAAGAACAACAGAGGGCAACAAAAAAAGAAATAAGGAGGGAGAAGATTAAATATGAGGGTAAGCTAGCCAGTAATATAAAGGAAGAAAGTAAGAGTTTCTTCAGATTTATAAAGGGCAAAAGAGAGGCAAAAGTGAACATTGGGCTGCTGGAAAATGGCACTGGAGAGATAGTAGTGGAGAACAAGGAAATGGCTGAGGATTTGAATGATTACTTCATGTGAGTCTTCATGATGTAAGACACATGTAACGTTCAAAAAAATTCAAATGTGTGAGGGGGCAGAGCTGAGTTAGATGGCCATCACCAAGGAGAAAGTGCTAGTAAAACTGAAGGTGAATAAATCACCTGGACCAGATGGAGGGCACCTTCCGAATTCTAACTATTCCGAGATAGTTGAAGAGATTGTGGAGGCTTTAATGGTGATCTTTCAGGAATTGCTAGATTCAGGAAGCATCGTAATGGACTGGAAAATCGCTAATGCAGCTGCCCTGTTTTAAAAAGGGAGTAAGGCAAAGGACGGAAGATTACAGACTGATTAGCCTAACCTTGGTCATGGGTAAGATCCTGGACTCCATTGGGAAGGATGAGATTTCCGAATACTTGGAAGTGTACCGTATATCAGGGAAAAGTCAGAGAGGTTTCATCAAGGGGAGATCATGTCTGACAAATCTTCTAGAATTCTTTGATGCAGTAACGAGCAGGTTAGACCAAGGACAGTCAATGGATATTTTCTACCTGGACTTCAAGAAGGACTTTGACAACGTGCCGCACAGAAGGCTATTGAGTAAGATGAAGTCAGAGCCAAGATGCTAGTATGGATATATGCTTGGCTGTCTGGCAGAAAGCAGAGAGTGGGGATAAAAGGGTCCTTCTCAGGATGGCAGCCACTGACAACTGGTGTTCCGCAAGGCTCAGTGTTGCGACCATAACTTTTCACTTCATATATTAATGACCTCCATGAAGGAACTGTGGGTATTCTGGCTAATGCAGATGATACAAAGATCAGTAGAGGGACAGGTAGCATTGAGGAGATGAGGAGGTTGCAGAGGGATTTGGACAGACTAGGAGAGTGGGCAAAGTGGCAGATGGAGTACAATATGGGGAAGTGTGAGGTCATGCACTTTGATAAGAAGAATAGAGGCATTGACTATTTTCTAAATGGAAAGAAAATTTAGAAGTCTGAAGTGCAACGAGACTTAGGAGTTCTAGTCCAGGATTCTCTCAAGGTAAACTTGCAGTTTGAGTCAGTAATTAGGAAGGGAAATGCAATGATGGCATTTATTTTGAAAGGATTTGAATATAAAAGCAGGCTCCATAAGGATCTAGTCAGACCACATTTCGACTATTGCATGAGGTTTTGTGCCCCATTTCTCAGGAAGGATGTACTGGCCTGGGAGTGTCTTCAGAGGAGATTTATGAGAATGGACCCAGGAATGAAAAGCTAAACATATGAGGAATATTTGAGGACTCTGTGTCTGTTCTCAATGGAGTTTAGAAGGATGGGGTGGGGAATCAAATTGAAACTTACAGAGTACCGAATGGCCTGGACAGACTAGATGTTGGGAATATGTTTCCATTGGCAGGAGAGACAAGGAGCCAAGCGCACAGCCTTAGAGTAAAGGGAAGAGTTTTAGAATGGAGATAAGGAGAAACATCTTCAGCCAGAGAGTGGTGAATCTATGGAATTTACTGCCAAGAATGCTGTGGAGGCCAGGTCATTGAGTAGGTTTATGATAGGTTCTTGAGTATCAAGGGAATCAATGGTTACAAGGGCAAAGCAGGAGAATGGGGTTGAGAAACTTATCAGCCATGCTTGACTGGTGGAGCAGGCTCGATGGGCTGAATGGCTTAATTTCTGCTCCTTTGTCTTGTCGTCTTAAAAGACAACGGGGGTAAACTTGGGTGTACTGTACTGAACTTGAGCTGCAGCAGTTGAAAGAGACAGCTTCTTGACCTTCTCAAGTGGCAATACCTGATGACCCTGCCAATGATGCCCAAATGCCATGTGTGATAAAAATCATTTCATAGTCTGGAAATACTAGAACCCTCCTGTGGGCTTCACTGAGGAGTTTTATTTCTTCATAATGCAAGAAATTTGTGTAACCAAGTATTTTACTGTGTTACTGATCTTCACTCTGAAAAGAGACAATGTTGCTGCATAAATAAATGTGTTCGTGCAACAACTTAGGTTCCGCTGAATGTCACCAACTGAGATGAAGTAATACATCAAAAGGTGAAAAGCAACAGGATTGATTCCTTGAATGACATAATATAAGAAACTTACAACATTGATTAACCACAAGAGGATAAAGCTCCCAGAAATGGTGAAGAGCAAAATCACAGATTTCCTTCTGCTCTCCATCTCTGGGTCTCTGTGATTTTCTCCTTTGTTCTCACCCTTTAGCCTCTTCCGGACTTGACTGGTCACTAAAATGTGTCTGACTGTCAGAGCATTGAGCAACAGAATTAAAGTGAATGGCAGTAAGGGGGTTAAAACTGTATCAAGCCAATCGAATACCACCCACCAAGCCTCAGTAAAGTAGCTTGACTTTGCTTTACAGTAGAATGGCATATTGCTGATTATCCTCTGAGGCTGGTATGCAACATAAATGGGCACATTTTTCAAAACAGAGCAGGGTGAAGACTGTTGCTAGAACCACAGTTGCAGTTTTCTCAGTGCAATATTTTGTTCTCAGCTTCTGACAACAAATGGTCACAAATCGGTCAAAGGAAAAAGTAACGGTGACCCAGACAGAGCAGTCAGTGGCTGCATGACACAGCGCTCCAGTAACACTACACACAGGAGTGATGTCCAGGAAACACAGTGGGTAATAATAACGGTGAAACCTCCATAGTATAACATCAGTGATAATGACCATCAGATCAGCAGCTGCCATAACCACCAGGTAGCGAGTGGTGCAAGGAGAAACCCCGCACTTTCCCCGGGAAAGAATAGCAATCGCCAGCAAATTAACTGTGGAAGACAAATGGGAAAGGAAGGAGTGAATTACTGATCAGAAATTATGGTGCCTATTCCAGAAAACAACAATAAGATTTTTAACCACCAAACACCAGTGCATTGTGTGACTTCGAATGGTTGGGGTTCAGCTCATTTGAATTTTGAGATGTTTACACACACCTCAGATTGTCCTCCAGCCCAATCACTCCAGAGATTATGGAGGTTAGACAGAGAATGAGCTCACAGAGTCTTCTAGGGGAGCAGAACGTTGTCTGCAATTTTGTTTGGTTGCAAGTTAACTATTTGAATGAATGTATTAGTTTCTTACTGTTGTCAGTTCCATCTCTGGCAGGCCCAGAACCCAGAGCGGCACGGTTGTTTACTGGTTAGCACTGCTGCCTCACTGTGCCAGGGACCTGGATTCGATTGCAGCCTCGGGGGACTGTCTGTGTGGAGTTTGCACATTCTCTCTGTGTCTGTGTGGGTTCACTCCAGGTGCTCCGGTTTCCTCCCACACTCCAAAGATGTGCAGTTTAGGTGAATTGGCCATGCTAAATTGTCCATAATGTTCAGGGATGTGTAGGTCAGGTGCATTAGTCAGGGGTAAATGTAGAGTAATGGAGAATGGGTTTGGTGGAATAGTTTTTGGCAGGTTGGTATGGACTTGTTGGACTGAAGGACCTATTTCCACATTGTGGAAAGGCTAAGTTTAGAAACATCACCCCAACTCACTCTGATTGAACTGTCATTGAACCAAACTCTTCTGTTCTCCTTGGATCAAATCATCCCCTGCTCTTGGCATGGGACCAAATGCTGATTGGAGTTACAACAGCACCACACAGGTCATCAATACCTTCAATTTTCCAGCAAGACTCCTCCATGTACCTTGCACAAGTGCAGCATAACAGAGCATGCAGGACTCTTTAGTGACAATGTGTGAGTGTTGGGACTGCTCTGATATTTACACTGTAAATCTACACATCGGTACATCACAAACATCTCAATGTGCAGGGAACAGGAGGGCAATCGGTCACTATTTAAATTTCCTGACCAGAGACAGTGAGGAGGAGAGAATTTCCAGAAGGGACGGTAGTTAAATGAAGCTTTATATTTCAAAATGTGGTACATTTCCCTTAATCTCTTTACTTCGCAAAAAAATCTCAGATTTAAAATACAATACTGCCATTTGTGGAAAGGAGGTCCTACCTCTCCCACTGTGTGTGTGGAAATGCTTCCTCACATCCCTCATGGACACTCTGGCCTGAATTCTTAGATAGTGCTCCTTCATTCCAGAATCCCAAACAATAAAAAGAGTTAATGTTTTCCTATATTTTTCTGTTAATATCAGATCATCCCTTCACCTTCTAAATTCTAGAGAAAACAGGCCTTTTAAAAAAAAAACAGAAGTAACTCAGCAGGACTGTGGGAGAGGAAGCAGAGTTAACATTTTGGGTCCAATGACACATCTTTAGAACTGACTTGCATGATCTTTCATCATATCTACAAACTGGATGAACGCTGAGATCAGAAAGTGCAGCAGCAGTGGTGTTAGACTGTAAGGCCTTAGACGTCAGAGCAGAAATTAGGCCAATCAGCCCATCAAGCCTGCTCATACACTTCCAAACATTCTGAATTCTCACCTTTCATAATGGATTCTAGGATCTTACCCACAAACGTGGTCAGGCTAATCAGTCAGCAATTTTCCATATTTTGCCTTACAATTTCTGAAAGATCTCCACTAAAGCTTCCAAAGTCTATTCAGCTCTCTCCCTTAGAACTCTGGGATGTAGTCCACCTGATCCAGGTGATTTATTTACTTTCAGGCCATTCAGTTTTTTCTAGCATCTTCTCCTTGGTGATGGCCACCATAATCACCTCTTCCCTCCTCACTCCCTTGAACTTTTGGGATGTTACTCATGTTTTACACCGTGAAGACTCACACAAAGTAATTATTCAGGTCTTTAGCCATTTCCTTGTTCCCCACTACTGTCTCTCCAGCGCCATTGTCCACCTTTGCCTCTCATTTGCCCTTTATATATCTAAAGAAACTCTTACAGTCTTCCTTTAAATTACTAGCTAGCTTCTCCTCATATTTAATCTTCTCCTTCCTTATTTCATTTTTAATTGCTCTCTGTTGTTCTTTGTAAGCTTCCCAATCCTCTGGTTTCCCACTGCCCTTCACCATTTTATACAGTTTCTCTTTTGTTTTTATGCGGTCCCTGATTTCCCTAGTCAGCCATGGTTGCCTCATTCGCCCTATACCATGCTTCCTTTTCCTCAGGATGAATCTCTGCTGTGTCTCCTGAATTACATCCAGAAACCCCGCTGTTGATGATCAATGTCTTTCCTGCTCAGCTCCTATCCCAGTCAATTCTACCCAGCTCCTCCCTCATGCATCTGTTGTTGCTTTTATTCAGCTGTAAAACCATTACCTCTGATTCCACCTTCTCCCTCTCAAATTACAGAGTAAATTTAGTGATATTATGATCACTGCCTCCTAAGGGTCCCTTCACCTAAGGGTTCCCTTATCAAGTCTGCCTCTTGATGTCACAAGGAACTAAGGGCTACAGGGACAATGCGGGTAAGTGGAGTTGAAATGCCCATCAGCCATGATTGAATGACAGAGTGGAGTCGATGGGCCGAATGGCCTTACTTCCGCTCCTATGTCTTATGGTCTTATTGCACAACACTAAATCCAGAATTGTCTGTTCCCCAGTAGCTCCATCACAAGCTATCTCATATACAGTGCACAAATTCCTTTTCTTGCAATCCACTGCCAACCTGAATTTCTCAGTCCACCTGCATATTGAAATCTCCCATGATATACTGTAACTTTGCCTTTCCTACACATCTTTTCTATCTCTTGGTGTTTCTTGTGCCCCACCTCCTGACTACTGTTTGGATGCCTGTACGGATCTCCAGCAATTCACCCCATACAGATTCTACACCATCTGACCCTACTTCGTTTCATACTATTGACTTAATTTCATTTCTTACTCATAAGGCAACCCCATCCTCTCTGCCTGCCTGCTTATTGTTTCAATAGGACAACTATCCTTGATAATCCACCTCCAAATCCTGACCCCCTTGCAAGCCTTGTCTGAACAATCTCCTCCACATTATACCTGCCAATTTCGATCTGTGCCACAAACTCCTTATTCATTATACTGCATGCATTCAGATGTAACACACCTTCAGTCCTCTATTAACCATCCCTCATCTTATTGTCATTCATTTGTCTAGTGTGCTTGAAGTTTGATTGCTAACCTTTTCCATACACCTTAGTCTGTGCTGGAGATTTTAATAACTGCTGTTGAGATCAGCACCTCTTTTTTGTTTTGGGTTTTCTAATTTCCCTGATAACTGAACCCTCCTCACCTCTTCCCCCCCAACACACACACACACACACACACACACACACACACACACACACACACACACACACACACCAACATTTAGTTTAAGGCCCTATCTACAGTTCCAGTTATATTATTCACATGGTCCCAGCATGGTTCAGATGAAGACTGTCCCATTGGGACAGTTCCATTCATCCTCAATACGAGTGCCACTGTCCCATAAATGTGAACAATTTATCTGAAACCAGTCTTTGAGGCACAAATGTCCGTGCTTACTGATATTGACCCTGTGCCAATTAGCTTGTGGCTTTACTTTTATGGTTCTGCTTTTTACTTTAGCTCCTATCACTTCAACTCCTTCAGCACAGCCTGTGCCCTAGTTTTATCCATGTCGCTGGTGCCTATGTGGACCACAGCCACTGGATCCTTACCGTCCCACTCCACGTTCCTCTGCAGCCCAGTAGAGATACCCTGAACCCAAGCACCAGCAGGAAACACAATCTTTGGGACTCTCGATCCTGGTCACAGAGAACAGTGTCTCTGCCTCTAACTATACTATCCCTAATTACAACAACACTTCTCTTCTCTCCCCCCACTTGAATGGCTCCCAGCACCATGGTGCTGTGGTCAGTTGGCTCGTCCTTCCTGCAGTACCCATTCCTCTCCACACAGGGAGCAAAACTCTTGGACAGCAACTGAGGCTTCTGCAACTCTACCCCCTGGATCTCGAGTTGGTAGTCTAAGGATTGTGACTGTCTCCTGAAATACAGCATCCAGGTAACTCTCTCCTTCCCTGATGTGTCGTAATGTTTCAAGCTCAGACTCCAGCTCATTGACTCTGAGCTGGAGTTCTTCCAGCAACCAACATTTACTACAGATATGGTCACTAGGAACCACTGTAGAGTCCACCAGCTCCCACATCATGCAGAAACAACACATCATCTGATCTTCCTTATTTTATTAGTCCTTTGCCATATCCTTAGCTTCACTACGCAGCTTATCCTGCTTGTTCCTTCTGGACCTCAAACAATTCTTCAAAGATCTTTTATGATTAAAAATATAGTTTATTATTACAATGGAAAGTTCATTATCAACATTTCCTGAAGGATTTATCCCAAAGATAGGAATCTGTTCAAATGGACAATTGAAATAAGAGGGAGGTCAGTGATGTATTTGGGTGGATACTAAGGTCAGTAATGTATCTAGGTGAACAATATTGGTTAGTGATGTATCAGGATGGACAGTGTGGTCAGTGAGGTATCAGTGTGGACAGTGAGGTCAGTGGTGGATCGGGTGGACAGTGACTTCAGTGATGTATTGGGATGGACAGGGAGATCAGTGATGTATCAGGTGGACAGTGAGGTCATTGATGTATTGGGATGGAGAGTGAAGTCAGTGATATATTTGGATGGACAGTGATGTCAGTGGTGTATCGGGGCAGGGGGGCAGTCAGGTTAGTGATGTATCAGGTGGACAGTGATGTCAATGATATATCGGGGTGGACAGTGAGGTCAGTGATGTATCTGGATGGACAATGAGGTCAGTGATGTATCTGGATGGACAATGAGGTCAGTGATATATCTGGATGGAGAGTGAGGTCAGTGATATAGCTGGGTTGACAGTGATGTTAGTGATGTATCAGTATAGATGGTGAGGTCAGTGATTTATCAAGATGGACAGTGAGGTCAGTGATGTATCTGGATGGACAATGAGGTCAGTGATATATCTGGATGGAGAGTGAGGTCAGTGATATAGCTGGGTTGACAGTGATGTTAGTGATGTATCAGTATGGACAGTGAGGTCAGTGATTTATCTGGATGGACAGTGAGGTCAGTGATGTATTGGGTGGATTTGGTTGTGATTTTTACTATTGGGACAACTGTAAGGTTTTGTTTGTAGGATAGGAATTGTATTTGGATGAGTTACATTAGTTTGAGAATGTACATCATGCAATGTGTTTTTATTCAGGTTTAGTGATTGCCTAAATTTGACTTCAATTAATTGCAGAAAGTGAACCTGGTTATGGTGTTGAAGTAATGCTAAACGCTGAATTGATTTATTGATACAATGCAAGTGTTACATCACAGAGTTCAACCCCGTCTAGTAATTAAACTAAACACAATGAAAGGATTGACTTACCTCGTAATCTGCTAAAATATGAATAACTGAGAACTCCTAAATTCTACAATTTAAGTAAAAATAACAATAAAAGTATCCACAAGTATAAACCTCCCTTTTCTTACTCACCATCTGGCTCCAAACCTGTAAATATATACTGTTCCAATAATACACTTATTAAACATTACAATAACTTAATCTGAAGACCACACAATCTCTGTCTTCAGTCTTCCGGATGATGATTTCCCTAGGTCATCTTCTTTTACTTTTTTTTTACTGCGAGTAGGTTTTACATGAAAAGGTAGCATTGATGCAGAGTGTTTTCTAATTTCTTTAAGATCATGGTGGCTCAGTGGTTAGCACTGCTGTCTCACAGCACCAAGGCTTCAATTCAAACCTCTGGCAACTATCACTATGGAGTGTGCACATTCTCCATGTGTCTGCATGGTTTCCTCCAGGTGCTCTGGTTTCCTCTCATGGTCCAAAGATGTGCAGGTTAGCTGAATTGACCATGGGTGTTTAGAGATGTGGAGGTTGGGGGAATGGATATTGGTAGGTTACTCTTCGGAGGATCGGCAAGGACTTGTTGAGCCAAATGGCCTGTTTCCACATAGTACGGATTCTATGATTCTATTAAGTTGTTAGATGGACAGTTATCTCTCCGGCTGTATGACAGTTGCTCTGTTATTCAATGGCAGTTGCTCTCCCTCTAATTTTCAAAATACATGGTTTATATAGCCACCATGACATACAGAATCCTTATAATTTGGTAGGTTTCCAGGTGTCAAAACAAATTGCACTGGCTTCTGGTGTCCTTGGCATAATTTAAACGAATTGGTTAAATTCGAAGTGTTGTCAAAACAAAGACGAAACGTTAGGGTTCTATTTGACAGTCAATTGCAACAGCCAAGATCAGAAACGCACTTTTTACCTTAAAGTGAACATACTTTGTAACACAAGCTGTACAGACAGTGGTATGGTGATTTTATCACTGGGGCTACTCTTGTGAACTTGAGGTTAATGTTCTGTGGGCGTGGGTTCAATTCTACTATGGTAGGTACTGAAGATCACATTCCGTCACAATTTAGAATTCAGATGCTCACGCATGTCACCATTGTTGGAAATGTCTCTTGTTCACTGAGTTCCTTTCACTCAGGAAAGGCAGCCTGTTCTCCTCCCTTGGTCCTTCACGTGACTTCAGATCCTGGGTATGAATGTGGAATAAATGCTGACTTCGGCAGCAACACATACAGTGTGTGAGAAGAATCATATTTCAATCAGTGAGTGAAATGTTCTTGTTTAAAGAAGGCAGCTCTTACCCTAGAGGACAGAAGGCCAGTTCTGAGACGTATTTTCACACTTGGAATGAACTGTCTCAATGCAGCTTTGGTTGAAATATTTTATGAACTCAGGAAGTGGACAGATGCATTGCCGGTAGATTCCAGATTCTGTTTTTTTTTATTTCATTACGATGTGTGAGCAGCAACACCCCTTCATAATTGGGATTAAACTTGTTATCGTAATTAGTTTGTTCATTGACAGAAATTTGAAAAACAGCAACAAAGCTGAGCAATGATGTAATCTTGATCTCCCCAAGGAGCTTCCACACAGTATAAGGCAGCGTCTCTGGGAATGTATCTGCTCACAGTTTCAAACAAAGAGCCTGAAGGGACAGATCACCTCGCACGGAAAAATGCATCGGCCAATGCAACACGTGGAGAGGGCGTTTCCTGACATCCGTGGTGTGGCATTATGAGAACTAAACTAAACTAAATCTGCTGTTGATCTGCTCTCTGGTTTTATCTTTTGAACAATAATGTCCCCAACTCACTGATTGGTTAACCTTATCCAGATACTGGAACAGTGACAGCAATTCACTGAGCTTCAATACAATTCTCCACTGACAGAGACTCCCAGCTTCACTGCTGCAGCAGCATTCTCTGATCTCAGTATTCTGTCAACTTTTCCGGTTTCATACGATTTCATACCACCCTCTGAGTGAAAAACGTTGCCCATTAGGTCTCTTTTATATCTTTCCCCTCTCACCCTAAACCTCTAGTTCTGTATCCAAATGGCGAGTTCTCCCTGTATTCCATGAGATCTAACCTTGCTAACCAGTCTCCCATGGAGACCCTTGTTGAATGCCTTACTGAAGTCCACATAGATCACAGCTACCGCTCTTCCCTAATCGATCCTCTTTGTTACTTATTCAAAGAACTCAATCAAGTTTGTGAGACATGATTTCCCATGCATAAAACCATGTTGGCTATCCCTAATTAGGAGAAAGTGAGGACTGCAAATGCTGGGGATCAGAGCTTAAAAATGTGCTGCTGGAAAAGCGCAGCAGGTCAGGCAGCATCAAAGGAGAAGGAGAATTGACATTTCAGGCATAAGCCCTTCTTCAGGAAGGGCTTATCCCTAATTAGTCCTTGCCTTTCCAAATACATGTACATCCTGTCCTTCAGGATTCCCTCCAACAACTTGCCCGTCACTGACGTCAGGCTCACCGGTCTATATTTCCTTGGCTTGTCCTTACCACCCTTCTTAAACAGTGGCACTATGTTAGCCAACCTCCAGTCTTCCAGAACCTTACCTGTGACTACCAATGATGCAAATTTCTCAGCAAGAGGCCCAGCAATCACTTCTCAAGCTTCCGACAAAGTTCTAGGGTACACCTGATCAGGTCCTGAGGATTTATCCACTTTTATTTGTTTCAAGACATCCAATGCTTCCTCCTCTGTAATATGGACATTTTGGAAGATGTCACCATCTATTTCCCTACATTCTATATCTTCCATGTCGTTTTCCATGGTAAATACTGATGCAAAATACTCATTTAGTATCTGTTCCATCTCCTGCGGCTCCACACAAAGGATGCCTTGCTGGTCTTTGAAGGGCCCTATTTTCTTCCTAGTTAATCTTTTGTCCTTAATGTATTTGTAAAAATCCTTTGGATTCTCCATACCTCTATTTGCTAAAACTATCTCATATCCCCTTTTTGCCCTCCTGATTTCCCTCTTAAGTATACTCCTCAAGTATACTTTATACGCTTCTAAGGATTCATTCGATCTATCATTTCTATACCTGACATATGCTTCCATCTTTTTCTTAATCAAACTCTCCATTTCTTTAGTCATCCAGCATTCCCTATATCTACCAACCTTTCCTTTCACCCTGACAGGAATATACTTTCTCTGGACTGTCGTTATCTCATTTCTGAAGGCTTCTCATTTTTCAGCCGTCCCTTTACTTGCGAACATCTGCACCCAATCAGCTTTTGAAAGTTCTTGCCTAATACCGTCAAAATTGGCCATCCTCCAATTTAGAACTTCAACTTTTAGATCTGGTCTATCCTTTTCCATCACTATTTTAAAACTAATAGAACTATGGTCGCTGTCCCCAAAGAGCTTCCCTACCGACACCTCAGTCATCTGCTCTGCTTTATTTCCCAAGATTAAGTCAAGTTTTGCACCTTCTCTAATAGGTACATCCGCATACTGAATCAAAAACTTTGCTTGTAAACATTTAAGAAATTCCTCTCCATCTAAACCCTTAACACTATGGCAGTCCCAGTCTATGTTTGGCAAGTTAAAATCCCCTACCATAACCATTCTATTATTCTTACAGATAACTAAGATCCCCTAAAAATTTGTTTCTCAATTTCCCTCTGACTATTAGGGGGTCTCCAATGCAATCCCAATAAGATGATCATCCCTTTTTTAATTCTCAGTTCCACGCAAATACATTCCCTGAATGTATTTCTGGGAATATTCTCCCTCAACACAGCTGTAATGCTATCCCTTATCAAAAACGCCACACCCCCTCCTCTCTTGCCTCCCTTTCTGTCCTTCCTGTATCATTTGTATCCTGGAACATTAAGCTGCCAGTCCTGCCCATCCCTGAGTCATGCTTCTGTAATTGCTGCAATATCCCAGTCACCCGTTCCTAACCATGTCCTGAGGTCAGCTCCCTTCCCTGTTAGGCCTCTTACATTGAAATAAATGCAGTTTAATTTATCAGTTGTACCTTGTTCTCTGCTTTGTCCCTGCCTGCCCCAACTGTTTGACTCACCGTTGTTCTCAACTGTACCAGTCTCAGATTGAAATCTTTCCTCACTAACTCCCTGGGTCCCCCCCCACCCCTCCCCTCCAACACTACCTTACTAGCTTCAATCTTCCCAAACAGCTCGAGCAAATCTCCATGTCAGTATATCAGTCCCCTTCCAATTTAGGTGCAATCCGTCCTTCTTTTACAAGTCATTTCTACCCCAAAACAGCTTCCAATGATACAAAATTGTGAATCTTTCTCACATACACCAGCTCCTCAGCCACGCATTCATCTGCTCTATCTTCCTATTCCTGCCCTCACTAGCTTGTAGCACTGGGAGTAATCCAGATATTACTACTCTTGAGGACCTCCTTTTTGAATTCCTGCCTAACTCTCTGTAATCTCCCTTCAGAATCTCAACCTTTTCCCTTCCTATGTCGTTGTTTCCAAAGTATACAATGACCTCCTGCTGGCCCCTCTCTCTCTCTTGAGAACATTCTGTACTCTCTCTGAGACATCTTTGATCTTGGCACCAGGGAAGTGACACACCGTTCAGATTTTTTTGCTGCTGGCCACAGAAACATCTGCCTATACCTCAGACTACATAGTCCCCTACAACTGCTCACTTGGAACCCGACATACCTCTCATTACATTAGAGTCTGTCTCAATACCGAAACTTGGTTGTTTATGCTTTGTTCCCCTGAGAATCCATCACCTCCTACATTTTCCAAAATAGCATACTTGTTTGAAATGGGGATAGCCACAAAAGACTCCTGCACTACCTACCTACCTCTCTTACCTTTCCATCTAAGTGACTGTATCTGAGACTTGCACCTTTTCTATAACTGCCATCCATCTCATCCCCCTGCTCTTGTAAATTCCCCATTGCCTCTAAAAGTCTCTCCAACTGATCCATTCAATCTGACAGGATTAGCAACAGATTGCCCTCCTGATACATATGTATACATAAACAAATGGTTGTGTTGATTTACAGTGTAAATATCACAGCATCCTAACATTCACACATTGCCACCAACGGAGACCTGCATGCTCTGTTATACTGTATGGAATAGTCTTGTTTGAAATCTTATGCACATTCTGATAACCTGTTCCCTGGCCCTACTGTGGCACCAATAATGATTTGATTCAATGCGAAGAGCAGGGATCCAAGGAGAAAGGGAGAGTTTGAGTTATCGACAGCCCAATTGCCAGTCCTATGACTGAAGTGGAAGTAAAGTTTCTGATGGGGTTCTGCACCAGCCAGATTTGGAGATGACAACTTTAAGAATGTGTTGCACTCATTCAAATAGTGACCTTGCAACCAAACAAAATCATAAATTTCCTTCTTCTCTCTGAGGAGGGACCGTGAGGTCAGTCTCTGTCCAAACTCCTTAATTCTTGCAGTGATTGGGCTGGAGGAAAATCTGGGGTGGATGTGAACGTCTAAAAATTCAATCTCACTCAACCCCAAGCACTTCCACTCACACAGTGCCGCGGTTTTTGCAGGTAAAGCTTATTGTTACTCTCTGAATTAGGTTGGGGAAATTTTTGATCAGTAATTTGGGTGGCACAGTGGTTAGCACTTCAGCCTTACAGCACCAGGGCCCCACGTTCAATGCCAAACATTGGGTGACTGTCTGTGTGAGTTTGCACTTTCTCCCTGTGTCAGTGTGGGTTTCCTCTGGGTGGTCCAGTTTCCTCCCACAGTCCAAAGATGTGCATGTCCATAGTGTTAGGTGCATTTGTGAGAGGAAAATGGATCTGGGTGGATTACTCTTTAGAGGACCAGTGTGGATTTGTTGGGCCAAATGGCCTGTTTCCACACTGTAGGGAATCCAAGCTAATTTGCTGCGATTTTCCTCATTTGTCTTTCACAATTAATTTGATGGCAATTGCAATCCTTTCCCAGGGAAACAGCGATATTTTCCCTTGCACTACTCGCTAACTGGTGGTTATGGCAGCTGCCAATCTGATGGTCATTTTTACTGATATCATATTGTGGGGATTTCGCTTCTCTCATTACCCAATGTGTTTCCTGGACATCACTCCAGTGAGTAGTGTCACTGCTGTCCTGATACATGCAGCCACGGACTGCTCTGTCTGGTTCACCATCACTTTTTCCTTTGATCGATTTGCGACGATTGGTTGTCAGAAACCAGAATATTGCACTGAGAAAAGTGTGACTGTGGTTCTAGTAACAACCTGTACCCTGTTCTGTTTGAAAAACATCTCCTTCTATCTTCAATATGAGCCTGTGAGGATAATCAACAATGTTCCATTCCACTGTAAAACAAAATTAAGTTACCATACTGAGACTTGGTGGGTGGCATTAGATTAGTTTGATACAGTTTAGACTCCTTCTTTTGCTCAATGCTCTGACAATCAGACGCATTTTAGTGACCAGTCGAGTCTGGAGGAGGCTGAAAGGTTAAGAGCAAAGGAGAGAATCACAAAGACCCAGAGATGGAGAGCAAAAGAAAGTCTGTGAATTTGCTATTGACCATATTTGGGAGGTTCATCCTCCTGCGGTTAATCGCTGTTGTAAATTTCTCATATTATACGCACCTTTTCTCAATTACTCACCTTTTCTGTATCATTTCAGGAAAGTTGGTTACGGTCTTACCATTTCCAGATCATGAAATGATTTTCTTTATTCACTTGTGGAATGTGAGTGTCACGGGCTGGGTCAGTATTTATTACCTGTCCCTAGTTGACCCTTGAGAATGTGGTAGTGAGGAACAGGACAAACAGTACAGACTACAGATTCAAAAACACCAGCAATAGTTCTCCTTCAAGATCCTCCGCTCCACACTTGCAACAATGCGCCGGCACCTAACCTCTCTACAGTCATCCCTGCCTCAGCTGAGGGCCACACTCTCTCAGAATTGCAAAGGACCCACTCTGTACTACATCCTCAGGTGAATTCATACTCTCAACAAACAGTATTTCAATTCCATCTCAAACATTAAAAACTGTAAGTACAACAAACTTTTATCTACCCACCTCCATAACCAGCGCTCCTCAAACATTCCAGAAGATTCCCCTGGCCTCGGAATCTACTCAGACGCCATCAGCCATGCGGCTGATGCAGCTGCCACCTCCACGCTGATTGATGATGTCACTTCCGCCCCATCATGGCCACTCCCACAACCACTTCCACCCCTCACAATTCCTCATGCATCACATGTGACATCACTTATGCCCCTCACATCATCGCTGATGTCACACGCTCAGTGACTCCCACCACCCCTACTGCCGTGGGCACCACCACTTCTGCCCACACCAGCGCCACTCACCTGCATTCTGCTGACATGCCCCCCACAGACCCCACTGTCACTATCCCCAACCCCCAGAACCCCGAGGGGAACACTACCCCTGCTCATGACTCCACCCCCATTCCCCCCACCATCGCACCCACTCCAGTTACAGGTTCCGCCCCCACTCCCAGCTCTACACCCACACCAGATCCCAGCTCCCAGCCCTGACGGGTTTTCACCATCCCACCAGCCCTCCCCCTCACTGAGGATGAACGATCAGTCCTCAGCAAAGGATTCACCTTCATCCCCCTCCATCCACGCATCAATGAATTTAATACACGCCGTGACGTCGAACAATTCTTCCGTCGCCTCCGCCTCCGAGCTTACTTTCACAATCAGGATTCCCGCCCACCTTCCAAGGACCCCTTCGCCCACCTCCAGCACACTGCATCCACCTGGACACCCCGCACTGGCCTATTACCTGCCCTTGACCTCTTCATTTCCAACTGCCACCGGGACATGAACCACCTCAACCTGTCTACCCCCCTCCCCCACTCCAACCTCTGATCCTGACAACGCGCAGCCCTCCAATCCCTCTGGTCCAATCCCAACCTCACCATCAAGCCAGTGGATAAAGGGGGCGCAGTGGCAGTCTGGCGAACTGACCTCTACACCGCTGAAACCACATGCCAACTCGAGGACACCTCTTCCTACTGGCCCCCCGACCATGACCCCACCCCCATCACCAAATCATCATCTCCCAGACCATACAGAACCTCATCACCTCAGGAGATCTCCCACCCACAGCTTCCAACCTCATAGTCCAGCAACCCCGCACTGCCCGGTTCTACCTCCTTCCCAAGATCCACAAGCCTGACCACCCTGGCCGACCCATTGTCTCAGCATGCTCCTGCCCCACTGAACTCATCTCTACCTACCTCGACACTGTCCAATCCCCCCTAGTCCAGGAACTCCCCACATATGTTCGAGATACTACCCAAGCCCTCCACCTCCTCCAAGATTTCCGTTTCCCTGGCCCTCAATGCCTCATCTTCACCATGGATATCCAATCCCTCTACACCTCCATCTACCATGACCAGGCCCTTTGTTTTTTCCTCTCCAGATGTCCACAACAGTACCCTTCCACCGACACTCTCATTTGTTTGGCCGAACTGGTCCTCACCCTTATCAATTTCTCCTTTGAATCCTCCCACCTCCTCCAGACCAAAGGGGTAGCCATGGGCACATGTATGGGCCCCAGTTATGCCTGTCTCTTTGTTGGCTACATAGAGCAGTTGATCTTCCATAATTACACCGGCACCACTCCCCACCTCTTCCTCCACTACATTGATGACTGCATTGGCGCCACCTCGTGCTCCCTCGAGGAGGTTGAGCAATTCATCAACTTCACCAACACATTCCACCCTGACCTTAAATTTACCTGGACCATCTCTGACACCTCCCTCCCCTTCCTGGACCTCTCCATCTCCATTAATGACGACCGACTTGACACTGGCACTTTTTACAAACCCACTGACTCCCACAGCTACCTGAATTGCACCTCTTCCCACCCTACCTCTTGCAAAAATGTCATCCCGTATTCCAAATTCCTCCGCCTCTGCCGTATCTGCTCCCAGGAGGACCAGTTCCACCACAGAACACACCAGATGGCCTCCTTCTTTAGAGATGACAATTTCCCTTCCCACGTGGTTAAAGATGCCCTCCAATGCATCTTGTCTACATCCCGCACCTCCGCCCTCAGACCCCACCCCTCCAACCATAACAAGGACAGAACGCCCCTGGTGCTCACCTTCCACCTTACCAACCTTCGCATAAACCAAATCATCCGCCGACATTTCCGCCACCTCCAAACAGACCCCACCACCAGGAATATATTTCCCTCCCCACCCCTTTCCGCCTTCCGCAAAGACCGTTCCCTCGTGACTACTGGTCAGGTCCATGCCCCCCTACAACCCACCCTCCCATCCTGGCACTTTCCCCTGCCACCGCAGGAACTGTAAAACCTGCACCCACACCTCCTCCCTCACCTCTATCCAAGGCCCTAAAGGAGCCTTCCACATCCATCAAAGTTTTACTTGTACATCCACTAATATCATTTATTGTATCCGTTGCTCCCAATGCGGTCTCCTCTACATTGGGGAGACTGGGCGCCTCCTAGCAGAGCGCTTTAGGGAACATCTCCGGGACACCCGCCCCGTGGCCCAACATTTCAACTCCCCCTCCCACTCTGCTGAGGACATGGAGGTCCTGGGCCTCCTTCACCGCTGCTCCCTCACCACCAGACGCCTGGAGGAAGAACGCCTCATCTTCCGCCTTGGAACACTTCAACCCCAGGGCATCAATGTGGACTTCAACAGTTTCCTCATTTCCCCTTCCCCCACCTCATCCTAGTTCCAAACTTCCAGCTCAGCACTGTCCCCATGACTTGTCCGGACTTGTCCTACCTGCCTATCTCCTTTTCCATCTATCCACTCCACCCTCTCCTCCCTGACCTATCACCTTCATCCCCTTCCCCACTCACCCATTGTACTCTATGCTACTTTCTTCCCACCCCCACCCTCCTCTAGCTTATCTCTCCACGCTTCAGGCTCACTGCCTTTATTCCTGATGACGGGCTTTTGCCCGAAAAGTCGATTTTGAAGCTCCTTGGATGCTGCCTGAACTGCTGTGCTCTTCCAGCACCACTAATCCAGAATCTGGTTTCCAGCACCTGCAGTCATTGTTTTTGCCTTCGTGAACTGTTGCAATCCACGTGCTTTGGTTGACATACAAAGTTGTTAGGGAGGCAAGTCTAGGAAGCTGACCCAGCGACTGCCGCAGGGAGTGATCAGCGACATGTTTCCAAGTCAGGATGGTGAGTAGCTTGGAGGGGAAGTTGCAGGAAGTGGTGTTCCTATGCATCTGCAACATCCTGTGGCACGGAGTCCAAATCTCCCTCACTTCCGTTCCCCATCCCCTCTTACATAGCCGACGGATCCACAGAGAGAGGAGGAGAGAAAATGCAGGGAGAAGGACATGCGGACAGAAAGAGTGGGAGATGTGGCGTGAAGAACAGACAGATGGGGGAAGGAGAGAATGAGAGAAGGACGGACACAGAGGGAGGGAGAGCAAGGGAGAAGGGCAGATTGGCAGGGAGAATAACAAACCATGCTATCTCATCGTTCATTTACGCACGCGCTCACAGACACACAATAGTCGGGCTCAGGCTGTCTCTGGGACTTTTACCACAAGGGGCGAGCTCTGGCCTGGGGAAGGGTTGGGGAAGGGGAGAATGGAGATGAAGGGACAGAATGGTGGAGAGAGCCTGTTGCACAGAGTAGAGGTTTCACTCCCTCCATCTCTCATTGCAGTTCTCATCTCCATTCCTGTGTTCACAGATGCCTCTCCCACATCTTTCCTTAAATCGCCAACTCTCCCTATCCTTCACTTTTCTCTTGTGCTCTCTTTCGGCTCCTTTCTGCCTCTTTGCCACATCACTATTTTTTTCAAGAATCTTGCTGTTCTTGTCTGTAAATCATCAGTCAGGAGTGCTGTTCTCTAATAAAAAAAACAGGGATTCTCCATAACCCAGGTAGTAAGTGCTTAACTTTATAACAAAGACAAGGACTCTCCGTAACGCAGGCAGGGAGTGCTGTAACTGCAAAAAAGGCACGGACTTTCCATAACAGACTGGTAGTTAGTTCTCTCCAACAACCCCATAACACAGAGAGTGAAGTTTGTTCTTTATACCAAAGACAGGGACTCCGCATAACACAGACAGGGAGTGTTGTTCTTTATAACAATGACAAGGTCACTACAGAACACAGACGCAGAGTGCTGTGTTTTATAACCAAAAGCATACTTCATAACAGAGACAGGAGTACTGACCTTTATTACGCAGAGTGGGACTCTCCATAACACAGACAGGAGTGCTGTTCTTTATAACAAAGGCAGGCACTCTCCAGAACGCAGGGAGTGAATGCTGTTCTCTTTCACGCAGACAAGGACTCTCCATAACACAGAAAGGGATTGCTGTTCTGCATAACACAGACAAAGTCTCTCCAAAACAGACAGGGAGTGCTCTTCTCGGTAACAGAGACAAGGATTCTCCATAACACAGACATTGACCGATGTTGTTTATAACAAAGTCAGGGACTCTCCATAACACAGACAGGGAGAGCGCTTCTCGGTAACACAGACAACGACACTCTATAACACAGGCAGGAAGTGATGTTATCTACAACAAAGACACGCTATAATACAGACCACTAGTGCTGTATGGGATAGTGATGGGATAGACAGGAACACTCCATAAAACAAAGAGTGAGGGCTGTTCTTCACAACAAAGACATGGACTCCCCATAACTCAGACAGGGAGAGCCATTCAAGGTAACACAGACAGGGACACTTCATAACACAAGCAGGGAGCGCTGTTCTCTACAACAAAGACAGGGAATGCTATTCTTTATAACACAGAGAGGGACTCTCCATAACACAGGCAGGGTGTGCTGTTCTCTATAACAAAGGTAGGTAGTCTACATAACACACAGTGACTGTTGTTCTCTATAACAAAGAGAGGATTTCTACAAGTGGAGTTCCACAGGGATCAGTTCTGGGTCCTCTGCTGTTTGTAATTTTTATTAATGACTTGGAAGAGGGAGTCGAAGGGTGGGTCAGTAAATTTGCAGATGATACGAAGATTGGTGGAGTTGTGGATAGTGAGGAGGGCTGTTGTCGGCTGCAAAGGGACTTAGATATAATGCAGAGCTGGGCTGAGGAGTGGCAGATGGAGTTCAATGCTGTCAAGTGTGAGGTTGTCCATTTTGGAAGGACAAATAAGAATGCGGAATACAGGGTTCTTAGTAAGGTGGAGGAACAGAGGGATCTTGGGGTCTATGTTCATAGGTCTTTGAAAGTTGCCACTCAAGTGGATAGAGCTTGTAAGAAGCCCTATGGTGTATTAGCATTCATTAGCAGAGGGATTGAATTCAAGAGTTGTGAGGTGATGTTGCAGCTGTACAGGACCTTGGTAATGCCACATTTGGAGTACTGTGTGCAGTTCTGGTCGCCTCATTTTAGGAAAGATGTGAAAACTTTGGAGAGGGTGCAGAGGAGATTTACCAGGATGTTGCCTGGCATGGAGAATAGGTCGTACGAGGATAGGTTGAGAGTGCTAGGCATTTTCTCATTGGAACAGCGAAGGATGAGGGGTGACTTGATAGAGGTTTATAAGATGATCAGGGGAATAGATAGAGTAGACAGTCAGAGACTTTTTCCCCGGGTACAACAGAGTGTTACAAGGGGACATAAATTTAAGGTGAAGGGTGGAAGGTATAGGGGGGATGTCAGGGATAGGTTCTTTACCCAGAGAATGGTATGCGCTGCCTGTGGGAGTGGCAGAGTCAGAATCATTGGTGACTTTAAGCGGCAATTGGATAGGTACATGGATAGGTGCTTAAGCTAGGACAAATGTTCGGCACAACATCGTGGGCCAAAGCGCCTGTTCTGTGCTGTATTGTTCTATGTTCTATAACACAGAAAGTGAGTTCTGCTCTTTTTTTCATAAATACTGGGACTCTCCATAACACAGAAGGAAGCTGATGTTCTCGGATACACAGACATGAACTCTCTGTAACACAGACAGGATGTGCTCTTCTCTATAACAAAGACAAGAACCTTCCATAATACAGACAGCAAGTTCTGTACTTTTTAACAAAGGCAAGGATATAACATAAAACAGACAGGGAGTGCTGCTATTTTACAACAAAGACAGGGACATTCAATACCGGAGACAGGGTTTGTTGCTCTTTATGTCACAGAGAAGGACTTTCCATAGCATGGGCAGGGAATGCTGCTCTCTATAAAAAAGGCAAGGAGTCTACATAGACAGGAAGTGCTGCGCTCTAACATAACACAGAGTTACGTCCTTTATAACAAAAACTGGGACTCCCCACAACATAGACAGGAGGTGCTGTTTTCGGAAACACAGACAGGGACTCTCCAGAAGAAAGGTAGGAAGTGTTGTTCTCTATAAGAAATGCAAGGACACTCCAAAACACAGGCTTGGAGTGTTGTTCTTTGTATCAAAGACAGGGACTCTCCATAACGCAGATTGGGAATGCTGTGCTCTGTAACAAAGAAAGGGACTCTCCCGAAAACAGATCGGGAGTTCCGTTTTCTTTGACAAGGATAGGAAATCTCCAGAACACAGACAGGGAGTGCTCGTCTTCACAACAAAGACAAGTACTCTCCATAAAAAAAGATAGAGTGCTGATCTTTATTACAAAGTCAGGGAACCTGCATAACACAAACAGGCAGGACTGTTCGCTTGAACAAAGACTCTCCATAACACAGACATAGAATGCTGTTCTCTCTAATATAGGCAATTACTCTCTGACACACAGACCAGGAGTGCTGTTCTCTATTACCAAGGCAAAGACACTGCATTCCACAGAGGGGGAGTATCGTTCTTCATAACAAAGACAGGGACTCTCCATAACACAGACAAGGAAAATTGTTCTTCGTAACAGAGACAATAACTCTCAATAAAGCAGACAGGAAGTCTGCTTCCCTTTCACGAAGGACTCTCCACACCACAAAGAGGACGTGCTGTTCTCTGTAACAAAGACAGGGAATCTCCATAACACAGACAGGAATTGCTGTTGTACGTTATGGCAAAGACAGGGTCTCTCTGTAACAAAGACAGGGATTGATGTTCCCCATAACACAGATAGGGAGAGCTGTTTTCCATTGCAAAGACAGGATTTCTCCATAACACAAACAGGGAGTGCTACTCATTATAACAAAAACAAATTCTCTCCAGAACACAGGCACGGAAAGCTGTTCTTCATAACAGAGACTAGTACTCTCCATAACAATGACAGTGAGTACTGTGCTTTATAACAAAGACAGGGAGTATCCATAACACCGGCTGGGAGTGCTCTCTCTAACAAAGAGAAGGACTCTCCCCAACACAGACAAGGAAAATTGTTCTTCGTAACAGAGACAATAACTCTCAATAAAGCAGACAGGAAGTCTGCTTCCCTTTCACGAAGGACTCTCCACACCACAAAGAGGACGTGCTGTTCTCTGTAACAAAGACAGGGAATCTCCATAACACAGACAGGAATTGCTGCTCTCTATATCAAAGAAAATTGACTTTCGGTAACACAGGCACGGTGGGCTGTTCTCTACAAGAAAGACGGGACTCTTCATAACATAGACTGCTATTCTGTATAACAAAGACAAGGAAATTCCATAGCACAGACAAGGTGCGCTGTTTTTTATAACAAGCACACGGCCTCTCAGAACACAGTCAGGGAATGTTGTACTCCGATACACAGACTGAGGATGCTATTCTCTAAAACAAAGACAGGTACTCTCCATAAGACAGGCAGGGAGTGCTGTTCTCCATAACACAGACAAGGACAATCCATAAACCAGACAGACAGTGCTGTTCTCTACAACAAACACAGGGACTCTCTTTAAGAGAGACAGGAATGCTGTTCTTTAAAATAGGGATAAGGACTCTGCGTAACATAGACAGGGAGTACTATTCTGTATACCAAAGACAGTGACTCCCCATAACACAGACAGTCTGTGCTGTTATTTTTAACAAAACCAGGGACTCTCCATAACACAGACAGGCATGCCTTCTTGCATAAAATACAGCGACAACATTTCAGGGAGTGCTATTGCCTATAACATAGACAAGGTCTCTCCATAACCCAACCGAGATTACTGTTCTCCCTATGAAAGATAGCGACTCTCCATAACACAGGCAAGGAGTGCTCTCCTCTATAACAAAGACAAGGACTATCTATAACACAGACAGTGAGTGCTGTTCTCTGTAACAAAGACAGTTTCTTTTCATAACATAGGTCGCGAGTGCTGTTTCCAATAATATTGACAAGGATTCTCCTTAACACAGACAGGGAGGGCTGCTCTTTTTAACAAAGAAATTGACTCTGAGTAACACAGGCATGGAGGGCTGTTCTGTATAAGTTAGACAGGCACGCTCCATAACATAGAGTGCTGTTCTCTATAACAAAGGGAAGGAAACTCTGCAGCATTGAAAAGCTGTGCTGCTGTTTATAACAAGCACACGACCTCTCCATAATACACTCAGAGAGTGCTGTACTCAATAACAAACCAGCAGAATCTCCATATGCAGATAGGGAATGCTGTTCTCTGAAACAAAGGCAGGCACTCTCCATAAGACAGGCAGCGAGTGCTGTCCTTTTTAGCAAACCCAGGGTCTCTCTGTAACAAAGACAGGGTGTGCTGTTCTTTAAAACAAAGGCAGGGACTTTCCATAACACAGGCATGGAGAGCTGTTCTTCATAACACGACAAGGTCTCTACAGAACACAGGCAGGGAAAGCTGTTCTTTATACTAGAGACAAGTAATCTCCACTACAATGACAGATAGTGCTGTTCTTTATAACAAAGACAACGTCTCTCCATAACACAGACAGAGAGTGCTGTGACCTATAACAGAGAAAGGGATTCTCCCTAACACAGACTGGGAGTTCCGTTTTCTACGACAAGGAAAGGAAATCTCCAGACCACAGGCAGGGAGTGCTCTGCTCCACAACAAAGACTCGTAATCTCCATAAAACAACAGAGCTGTTCTTTATAAGAAAGCCATAACACAAGCAGGCAGTGCTGTTCTCTTGAACAAAGACAAACATGCTCCATAAAACAGGCAGGAAATGTTGCTCTCCCTCATATAGACAACGACTCTCAGTTACAGAGACCAAGAGTGCTGTTCTCTATTATCAAGACAAAGACTCTCCATTCCACAGACGGGAGTATCGTTCTTCATAACAAAGACATGGACTCTCTGTAACACAGGCAGGGAGTGCTGTCCTTTTCAGTGAATTCAGGGTCTCTCTGTAACAAAGACAGGAGTGCTGTTCTTTAGAACAAAGACAATGTCTGTCCACAACACAGACAGGAGTACTGTTCTCCCTAACAGAGGCAGGGACTCTCCATAACAAAGGCAGAAAGAGCTGTTCTTCGTAACAGGTCTCTATAGAACCCAGGCGGGGAAAGCTGTTTTATAACAGAGACAAGTACTCTCCATAATATAGACAGTGAGTGCCGTTCTTTATAACAAAGAGAAGTCCCTCCATAAACCAGACCAGGAGAGCTGTTCTCTATAACAAAGCCGGGGACTCTCCATAACATAGACCGGGAGTGCTGTTCTTTATAACAGAGACAAGAACTCTCCATAACACAGACAGGGAGTACTCTTCTCTCTAACAAAGACAGGGATTCTTCGTAACACAGACAGGGAATGATGGTTTTTTTTTATGTAACACAGACAAGGCTTTTCCATAACAAAACAGGGAGTGTTACTCTTTATAACAGAGACAAGTACATTCCATAACAATGACAGAGAGTGCTATGCTCTATACCAAAGACAGGGAGTCTCTATAACACAGGCAGGTGGTGATGTTCTCTCTAACAAAGAGAAGGACTGTCCAAACACAGACAGGGACTAGTGTTCTTTTGAACAGTGACAATGACTCTCCATAATACAAGCAGGAAGTGATGCATTCTTTCACAAAGGACTCTCGATAACATAGACAGTGAGTGCTGTTCTTTATAGCACAGAGAAGTCCCTGCATAACGCAGACAGGGAGAGCTGTTCTCTACAACAAAGATAGGGACTCTCCATTTCACGGGCAGGGAGTGGTGTACTTTGTAACAAAGCCAGGGACTCTCCATAACACAGACAGTGAGTGCTGTTCTCTGTAACAAAAACACTTAATTTTCATAACATAGGCCGCGAGTGCTGTTCCCAATAGCATAGAGTGCTGTTCTCTATAACAATGGCAAGGACTCCATAGCACAGACAAGGCATGCCATTTTTTATAACATACACACAGACTTTCTAGTGCACATACCGAGGAATGCTGTTCTCTAAAATAAAGAGAGAGAGAGAGACTCTCCATAACACAGGCATGGAGAGCTATTCTCTGTAACAAAGACAAGGTCTCTCCATTAACACAGACACGGTGTGCTGTAATTCATAACACAGACAAGGTCTCTCCAGAAAATAGGCAGGTAAAGCTGTTCTTTATAACAGAGACAAGAACTCTCCATAACAATGACAGGCAGTGCTGTGCTCTATAACAAAGACAGGGAGTCTCCATAACACAGGTTGGGAGTACTGTTCTCTCTAACAAAGAGAAGGTCTGTCCAATTACAGACAGGAAATGGTGTTCTTTTTAACAGTGACAATAACACAAAGGAGGAAGTGATGTACTCTTTCACAACACATAACACATACTTTTTCCATAACACAGAGAGTGAGTGCTTTTCTTTATAACAAGAAGTCCCTCCATAACCCAGATAGGGAGAGCTGTTCTCTATAACAAAGACAGGGACTCTCCATAGCACAGACAGTGAGTTCTGTTCTCTGTAACAAAGGCAGTTAATCTTCAGAACATAGGCTGCGAGTACTGTTCCCAATAATATCGACAAGGAGTCTCCATAACACAGACAGGGAGTACTGCTCTCTATTGCAATGAAAATTGATTCCCAGTAACACAGGCACGGAGGGTTGTTCTGTATAAGAAAGACAATGACTTTCCATAACATAGACTGCTGTACTGTATAATAAAGGCAAGGATACTCCACAGCACAGACAAGGTGTGCTTTTTTTTATAACAAGCCTCTCCATAATACAGCCAGGGAGTGGTGTACTCGCTAACAAACCAACGAAATCTCCAATGCACAGATAGGGAATGCTGTTCTCTGTAACAAAGGCAGAAACTCTCTGAGAGATAACAGCAGTGACTGTGTGTCTGAGCTAGAACAGCAGTGCCTTTGCATCTGACAGAGAACAGCAGTGCCTGTGTATCTTAAACAAAACAGCAGTGCCTTTGTGTCTTATGGAGAACAACAGTGCCTGTGTATCAGAGAGAACAGCAGTCCCAGTGTGTCTGAGAGAGAACAGCAGTGCTTGTTTATCTGAGAGAGAAAAGCAGTGCTGCTCTATATGAGAAAAATGCAGTAGGGCTTCTGTCGCCAAGGGAGAAAGCTGAGGGAGCTAAGGGAGAACAGCAATGCCTGTGTATCTGAGAGAGAACAGTGGTGCCTTTGTGTCTGAGAGAGAACAGCAGTGCCTGTGACTTATTAAGAACAGCAATGCCTGAGTATATTATTGAGAACAGCAGTGCCTGTGTATCTGATAGAGGAAAGCAATCGCTGAATCTCCAAGAGAGAACAGCAGTTCCTATCTTTCTTATAGAGAACTACAGCACATCAGTATCTGAGAGAGAAAACAGCACTGCCAGTGTATCTGAGAGAGACCCCCAGATCCAATGTATCTGACAGAGAACAGCAGTCCCTTTAAATGTATAGGGGACAGCAGTCCATTTGAAGCCATAGAGATCAGCAGTGCCTGTGTATCTGAGCAAGAACAGCAGTGCCTGTGTTTCTGAGAGTGAACAGCAGTCTTTGTGAATCTGCAACAGAAAAACAATCACTGAATCTGACAGTGAAGAACAGTCCCTGTGTATCTGAGGGAGAACAGCATTGCCTTTAGTTCGTATATACAATAGCAGTGGGTGTGTTTCTGAGAGAGAACAGCAGTCACTGTGCATCTGAGTCAGAACAGCGGTCTGCGAGTATCTGAGACATAACTGCAGTCCCTGTTATCTGAAAGAGAACAGCGGTATCTTTTTAAGAACAGTGCCTCTGTATCTGAGTGAGAACAGCAGTGCCTCTGCATTTGAGAGATATCAGCAGCCCATATGTATCTAAGAGAGAGCAGCAGTGCTTGTGCATCTTATGGAGAAAAGCAGTGCCTGTGTGTCTGAGATAGAAGAGCACTGCCTGTGTTTCTGAGATAGAAGAGCAGTGCCTGTGTATCTGAGAGAGAACAGCAGTGCCTGTGTATCTGAGAGAGAACAGCAGTCCCTATGTACCTGAGAGAGAACAGCAGTGCCTTTTTATCTGAGTGAGAACAGCAGTCGCTGTGCATTTGAGAGAGAACAGCTGTCCCTGTCTGTCTGAAAGAGAACATCAGTGCCTGTGCATCTGAGTGAGAGCAGAGTCCCTGTGTGCCTGAGAGAGAACAGCATTACTTGTGTACATGAGAGAGAACACCAGTGCCTGTGTATCTGAGAGAGAACAGCCATTCCTTTATATGTGAGAGAGAACAGTAGTCCCTGTGTGTCTGAGGAAGAACAGCAAGTACCAGCATATCTAAGAGAGAACAGCAGTCCCTATGTATCTGAGAGAAGGACAGCATCGCCTTTGGTTCGTACATACAACAGCAGTGGCTACGTTTCTGAGAGAGAACAGCAGTGCCTATGTATCTGAGAGAAAATGGCAGTGCCTGTGTAACTAAGAAAGCACTACAGAACTTTTGAATCTGAGAGGGAACAGCAATCCTTGTGGATCTGAGTGAGAACAGCAGACCCGTGTGTTGGGGAGACAACAGCAGTCCCTGCATATAAGATAGTAAAGCAGTCCTTGATTCCCTGAGAGACAACAACAGTGCATGTCAATAATGGAAAGAACAGCAGTCCCTCTGTATCTGAGAGAGAACAACAGTGCCTCTGTATTTGAGAGAGCGCAGCAATATCTGTGTTTTGAGAGAGAACAGCAGACTCTGTGTATCAGAGCGTGAACAGTGTTCTGGTGTGTCTCAGAGAGAATAGCTGTGCCTGTGTATCTGAGAGAGAAGAGCATTTCCTGTGTATCTGAGAGAAAATAGCAGTGCCTGTGTATTTAATAGACACCACTGCAGAACTTTTGAATATGATGGGATCAGCAGTGCCTGTGTAGCTGAGAGACAACAGCTATCCCTGTGTATTTGAGAGATAACAGCAGTGCATGTGTATCTGAGAGAGAACAGCAGTCTCAGGGTATCTGCGAGAGTACAGCATCCCTGTGTATGTGAGAGATTACAGCTCTGCCAGCTTATCCGAGAGAAAAGCAGTACCTGTGTATCTGAGAGAGAACAGCAGTATGTGTGTGTGTGTGTCTTAGAGAGAACAGCAGTGCCTGTGTATTTGAGAGAGAACAGCAGTCTCTGTCTTTTGAGAGTGAGCAGCCGTCTCTATGTATCTGAGTGTGAACAAAGTCCCGGTGTGTCTCAGAGAAAACAGCTGTGCCTGTGCATCTGAGAGAATAGTAGTCCTGTGTATCTGAAAGAGAACAGCAGTGCCTGCGCATCTGAGAGAAAACAGCAGTGCGTGTGTTTGAGAGAGAACAGCAGTGCCTGTGTATCTGAGAGAGAACAGCAGTCTCAGGGTATCTGAGAGAGTACAGCATCCCTGTGTATGTGAGAGAACACAACACTGCCTGCTTTTCCGAGAGAGAAAAGCAGTACCTGTGTATCTGAGAGAAAACAGCAGTGCCTGTGTATCTAAGAGAGCACTCCAAAACTTTTGAACCAGAGAGGGAAAAGCATTGCCTGTGGATCTGACAGAGAACACTTGTGACTGTATATCTAATAGAGAACAGCAGTGTCAGTGTATCTGAGAGAGAACAGCAGGCCCTGTGTTTCTGAAGCTATCCCTGTGCATTTGAGAGAGAACAGCAGTGCCCATGTCTCTGAGTGAGAACGAAGTGCCTCTGTGCCTGAGAAAGAACAAATTCCTTGTGAATCTGAGAGAGCACAGCAGTGCCTGTGAACCTGGGAATAGCAGTGCCACTGTGTCTGAGAGAACAGCAGTGCCTTTTAATGAGAGAGAGAACAGCAGTGCCTGCGTTTCTGACAGAGAACAGCAATGCCTCTGTATCTGAGTGAGAACAGCAGTCCCTACGTATCTGAGAGAGAACCGCTGGCACTGGGTATGTATAGAGAACAGCAAACACTATTTATCTGAGACCGAACTGCTGTCCCTGTGTATCTGACAGAGAACAGCAATGCCTGTGCATCTGATGAGAACAGCAGTGCCTGTGGATCTGAAGGATAACAGAAATCCTTGTGTATCCAATAGAGCTAAGTCATCCTTGTCTATGTTAAATTGCCCATAGATGCTGGGTGCACTGGCCGGGGGGTGAAGTGGGTTACTCTTCGGAGGGTCAGTGTGGACTTCTTGGACTGAAGGGCCTGTTTCCACATTGTAGGGAATCTTAATTGAGGGGATCAGCAGTGCCTGTGAATCTGAGAGAGAACAGCAGTGACTATGCATCGGAGACAGAACAGCATTCACTGTGTATCTGAGAGGCAAGAGCAGTCACTGTGTATCTGAGAGAGAATAGCTGTCCCTGTGTCGTTGAGAGATCAGCAGTCCCTGTGTATCTGAGAGAGAACAGCAGTGCCTGTGCATTTGTGAGAGAACAGCAATCACTGTGTAACTGAGAGAGAGCAGCTGTCTCTGAGTATTCCCTGTGTATTTGGGAGAGAACAACAGTGCATTTTTCTCTGAGAGAGAACAGCAGTGCCTGTGTCTCAGAGAGACAGCAGCGTTGCCTCTGTGCACGTGTATCTGAGAGAGAGCAGCAGTCCCTGTATCTGAGAGAGAACAGCAGTGACTTTTTATGTGAGAGACAACAGCAGTGACTCTGGCGCTGAGGGACACCAGCACTGCCTGTGTTCAGGGAGTGAACAGCAGTAATTCTGTATCAGAGAAAGAACAGCATTGTTTTTGTATCTGTGAGATAACAGCAGGGACTGCACGCCTGACCGAGAATAGCAATGCCCGAGTTTCTGAGAGAGAATACCAGTGACCGTGTGTCTGATAGAGAACAGCACTGCCTGTGTATCTGAGAGAGAATAGCAGTCCCCGTGTAGCTGAGGGAGAACTGTGTATCTGAGACAGTATATCTGAGAGAGAACAGCAGCTCCTGTATCTCTGAAATAGAATAGCAGCGCAGGTGCATCAGAGAGTGAATAACATTGCCCGTGTTTCTGAGAGGGAACACCAGTGCCTCTGTGTCTGAGAGAGAACGGCATTGCCTGTGTAGCACTGAGGAGGAACAGCAGTGCCTGCACATCTGAGTGAGAACAGCAGTACCTTTACATCTGAAAGATATATAACGTTTGATTCAGTGAATGACTGCGTGCAGTTCTGACTCATTCAACGAATGAATGCAGTTAGATTCATTAAATCAATGTGTTAACTTTGTTTCATCGAATCACTGAGATATTGAAAGGATGTGATGCCTTTACTCATTGAATTAACACGTCTGGTTTGTTTCAATGAATTAATGTGCTGTTTGATTCACTTACTAAATGAACGCATGTAGTTTGTTTCATTGAATGAATGAATGAAATTTGAATCTTTGAATGAGTGAGTTAAGCTTGAGACTTCGAATAAATGATAAAAGCTCTACGCCTTGATTTATCACGTGCTGCTTGTTGCATAGAATGAGTCCAGTTTGATTAATTGAATAGATGCAGTTGGATTCATTAAATGAATGTGTTCAGTTTGTTTGATTGAATCAATGAATAACGTTTGCTTCATTGAATGTAAGATTGAAGTTTGATACAATGAATGATTGATTGTAGTTTGTTTGATTGAATGAACGTGTTAAGTTCATTAATATAATTCTACCCGTTGAATTAACGTATGGTTTGTTTCATTGAATGAATGAGTGCAGTTGGATTCACTGAAGTAATGAATGAATGCAGTTTGTTTCAGTAAATAAGTTAGTGCAGTTTGATTAATTCAATGCATGGGCTAAATGTCTTTCATTGAATCCAATGAATAACGTTTGATTCATTGAATGAATGCTTGTAGTTTGATTCTTTGAATAAAAGAATTCAGTTAGCTTCGTAAAAAGTATGAATTACCTTTGTTTCAATGAATCAATGAATGACGTTTGTTTCTTTGAATGAATGGTTGAAGTTTGATTCAGTGAATGAAACAGCTAAGATTGAGACACTGGATGAATGCGACAAGGTCAACGCATTAAGTTTAAACTTGCAGTTTGTTTCACTGAATGACTGAGTGCAGTTTGATTCATTGGATGAATGATTGAAATTTGATTCTTTGAGAAATTGAATTCAGCTGAAGACATTCAATTTAAACATGCAGTTTGTTTCACTGAATGCGTGAATACAGTTGGATTCATTAAATGCAGGTCTTACGTTTGATTCATTGAATCAAAGAATAACATTTGATTCATTGAATGAATGATTGCAGTGTGTTTCATTGAATGAATGCGTTCAGCCCGAGACTTTGAATTATTGAGATTAGCTCTACTCTTTGAATTATCACGTGCAGTTTGATTCATTGAGTTCAGATTGATTCACTGCATGAATGAACGATTGCAGTGTGTTTCAATAAATTTAGGAGTTTTGATTCATTAGATGACTGTGTTTAGTTTGCTTTATTGAATCAATAAAAGCGTTTGATTCATGGAATAAATGATTGAAGTCTACTTCTTTGAGTGAATGACTTAAGCTTGAGACATTCAATGAATGGGAGAAGATCTACTGAATGAATTTAAACGTGCAGTTTGTGTCATTGAATCACTGAGTGCAGTTTGAATCATTGAAGTAAAGAATGAAAGGATTCATGAAATGAGTTTGTCAAGTTTGTTTCATTGAATGACTGAGTGCAGATGAATGAGGAAACGAATGTAGGTTGTTTCAGGAAATTAATGTGTGCAGTTTGATTCTTTAAGTGTATGAGTTAAGTTTGTTTCATTGAAGCAATACATACGTTTGATTAACTGAATGACTGAGTTCAGTTCTGACTCATTGAACAGTTTCATTCATTAACTCAATGTGTTAACGTTGTTTCCCCCAATCAATGAACAACATTGGATTTTTTGAATGTGCGATTGAGTTTGATTCAATATATGAATAATTGCAGTTTGTTTCATTGAATGGATGCGTTAAGGTCGAGACATTGAAAGGATGTGATGCGCTCTATCATTGAATTAACACGTCCAGTTTATTTCATTGAATGAATGAGTGAAGTTAGATTCACTTGCTAAATTAATGAATGCAATTTGTTTCATTGAATGACTAATTGATATTTGATTCATTGAATGAATGAATGAAGTTTGATTCTTTGAATTAATCAGTTAAGCTTGAGATATTGAATGATTGAGAAAACCTCTATGCCTCGAATTATCACTTCGTGTTTGTTGCATAGAGCGACCGAGTTCACTTTGAATCATTGAATGAATGGATGCGGTTGGATTCATTAAATTTATGTGTTCAGTTTGTTTAATTGAATGTAGGATTGAAGTTTGATCCCTTGAATGAATGATTGCAGTTTGTTTCATTGAATGAATGTGTTAAGCTCGAGACATTGAAATAATTGTATAAGCTCTACTCATTGCATTAATACGTGTTGTTTGTTGACTGAGTGCAATTTGATTCACTGAAGTAATAAATGCAATCAGATTTATGAAATGAATGTGTCAAGTTTATTTCATTGTATGAACGTGTGCAGATTAATTCAATGTATGAGTGAACGAATGCAGTTTGTTTCAGTAAATTAATGAGTGCAGTTTGATTCATTAGATGTATGAGTTAAGTTTGTTTCATCGAATCAACAGATAACGTTTACAGTTCTGACTCATTGAACGAATGAATGCAGTTAGATTCATTAAATCAATGTGTTAACTTTGTTTTATCGAATCACTGAACAACATTGGATTCATTGACTGTGCGATTGAATTTGAATCAATTTATGAATGATTCCAATTTGTTTCATTGAATGAATGCTTTAAGGTCGAGAGATTGAAAGGATGTCTACTCATTGAATTAACACGTCCGCTTTGAATTTTGATTCTTTGAGAGATGAAATTCAGTTTAAGACATTCAATGAATGAGAGAAGCTCTGCCCAATGTATTCAAACGTGCAGTTTGTTTCACTGAATGCAGTTGGATTCATTAAATGCAGATCGTACGTTTGATTCATTGAATCAAAGATTAACGTTTCATTCTTTGAATGATCGACTGAAGTTTGATTCATTGAATGAATGATAGCAGTTTGTTTCATTGAATGAATGCGTTACGCCCGACACTTTGAAACATTGAGTTTAGCTGTACTCTTTGAATTATCATGTGCATTTTGGGCGGCACGGTGGCACAGTGGTTAGCACTGCTGCCTCACAGCGCCGGAGCCCCGGGTTCAATTCCCGCCTCAGGCGACTGACTGTGTGGAGTTTGCACGTTCTCCCCGTGTCTGCGTGGGTTTCCTCCGGGTGCTCCGGTTTCCTCCCACACTCCAAAGATGTGCAGGTCAGGTGAATTGGCCATGCTAAATTGCCCGTAGTGTTAGGTAAGGGGTAGATCTAGGTCTAGATGTAGATGTAGGGGTATGGGTGGGTTACGCTTCGGCGGGGCGGTGTGGACTTGTTGGGCCGAAGGGCCTGTTTCCACACTGTAAGTAATCTAATCTAATCTAATTTTGATTCATTAAATGAATGATTGTTGTACGATTCACTGCATGAATGAACGAATGCAGCTTGTTCCAGTAAATTTATGAGTAGAGTTTCGATTCATGAGATGAATGAGTTTTATTGTTTTATTGAAACAATATCATCGTTTGATACCTTGAATAAATGATTTAGGTTTAATTCTTTGAGTGAATGAGTTTAGCTTGAGACATTCAATGAATGAGAGAAGATCTACTGAACGAAATTAAACGTGCAGTTTGTGTCATTGAATCACTGAGTGCAGTTTGAATCATTGATGTAATGAATGCATTTGGATTCATGAAATGAATGTGTCAAGTTTGTTTCATTGAATGAATGAGTACAGTTAATTCAATGAATGAGGAAACGAATGCAGTTTGTTTCAGGAAATTAATGAGTGCAGTTTGATTCTTTAAATGTATGAGTTACGTTTGTTTCATTAAAGCAACGTATAGCGAATGAGTGCAGTACTGACTCATTGAACGAATGTTGCAGTTCCATTCATTAACTCAACGTGTTAACGTTGTTTCCCCGAATCAATGAATAATATTGAATTCATTGACTGTTGGATTGAAGTTTGATTCAATATATGAACGATTGCAATTTGTTTCATTGAATGAATACGTTAAGGTCGAGACATTGAAAGGATGTGATGCGCTCTACTCATTGAATTGACACGTCCGGGTTGTTTCATTGAATGAATGTGTGCAGTTTGATTCACTTACTAAATGAATGCATGTAGTTTGTTTCATTGAATGAATGATTGAAGTTTGATTCAATGAATGAATGAATGAAGTTTGCTTCTTTGACTTAATCAGTTAAGCTTGAGATATTGAATAATTGAGAAAAGCTCTGCGTCTTGAATTATCACTTCGTGTTTGTTGCATAGAGCGACTGAGTCCACTTTGATTCATTGAATGAATGGATGCAATTACAGTCATTAAATTTACGTGTTCAGTTTGTTTCATTGAATGTAGGATTGAAGTTTGATTCCCTAAATGAATGATTGCAGTTTGTTTCATTGAATGATTGTGTTACGCTCGAGGCATTGAACTAATTGTACAAGCTCTACTCATTGCATTAATACGTGCTGCTTACGACTGAGTGCAATTTGATTCACTGAAGTCGTAAATGCAATTGGATTCATGAAATGAATGTGTCAATTTATTTCATTGTAGGAACATGTGCAGATTAATTCAATGAATGAGTGAACCAATGCATGTTTGTTTCAGTAAATTAATGAGTGCAGTTTTATTCATCAAGTGTATGAGTTACTTTTGTTTCATTGAATCAACAGATAACGTTTGCAGTTCTGACTCATTGAACTAATGAATGCAGTTAGATTCATTAAATCAATGTGTTAACTTTGTTTCATCGAATCAATGAACAACATTGGATTCTTTGAATGTGCGATTGAATTTGATTCAGCATATGAATGATTCCAGTTTGTTTCATTGAATGAATGCTTAAAGGTCGAGCCATTGAAAGGATGTGATGCGCTCTACTCATTGAATGCTTTGTTTCATTGAATGAATGTGTTGTTTGATTCACTTAATAAATGAATGCATGCAGTTTGTTTCATTGAATGAATGCATGCAGTTTGATTCATTGAATGAATGGATGAAGTTGGATTCATTAAATGTATGTGTTCAGTTTATTTCATTGAATCAATGTATAACGTTTGCTTCATTGAATGTGAGATTTAAGTTTGATTCAATGAATGATTGATTGCAGTTTGTTTCATTGATTGAACGTGTTAAGCTCGTTGATAAAATGAGATAAGATCTACTCGTTGAATTAACGTACGGTTTGTTTAATTGAATTTGGATTGGGATCCGCTGTTGGATTCACTGCAGTTGGATTCGCTAAAGTAATGAATGAATAAAGTTTGTTTTAGTAAATAAATGAGTGCAGTTTGATTAATTAAATTCATGAGCTAAATGTCTTTCATTGAATCTAATGAATAACGTTTGATTCATTGAATGAATGATTGAAGATTGATTCTTTGAGTGAATGAGTTAAGCTTGATATATTCAATGACTGAGAGAAGCTCTACTCAATGAATGTAAACATGACGTTTGTTTAATTGAACGAATGAATGCTGTTGCATTATGTATGGGTTAAGTTTGTTTCATTGAACTAAAGAATAACGTTTGAATCATCGAATCTACGATTGAAGTTTGATTGAACGAATTTGATTTAAGGTCGAGACATTGAAAGGATGTGATGTGCTCTACTCATTTCGTTGAATCAATGTATTCAGCTCGAGACATTGAAATACTGAGATAAGCTCGACTCATTGAATTGTCACATGTGGTTTGTTTCATTGAATTAAGGAGTGCAGATTGAGTCAATGAATAAATGAATGACTGCAGATTGTTTCATTCAAGAAATGAGTGAAGTTTGCTTCATGAAATGTATGAGTTAAGCGTCTGTCATTGAAACAATAAATAACGTTTGATTCTAGTTTGTTTCTTTGAATGAAAGAATGCAGTTTGCTTCGTACAAAGTATGAATTATCTATGATTCAATGAATAACGTTTGTTTCTTTGAATGAGTGGTAGAAGTTTGATTCATTGAATGAATAGGCTAAGCTTGAGACACTGAGTCAATGATACGAGGTCAACGCATTAATTTGCAACTAGCAGTTTGTTTCACTGAGTGCGGTTTGAATCATTGGATGAATGTTTGAACTTTGATTCTTTGAGAGATTGAATTCAGTTTAAGGCATTCAATGAGTGAGAGAAGATCTGCCCAATGTATTCAAATGTGCACTTTGTTTCAATGAATGCAGTTGGATTCATTAAATGGAGGTCTTCCCTTTGTTTCATTGAATCAAAGAATAACGTTTGATTCATTGAATGAACAACTGAAGTTTGATTCACTGAATTAACGATTGCAGTTTGCTTGAATGCATTAAGCCCGAGGTTTTGAAATATTGAGATTAGCTTAACTCTTTGAATTAACACGTGCAGTCTGTTTCAATGAATTAATGTTTGCAGTTTGTTTCACTGAATGAATGGGAAAAGCTCTAAGCATTGGATTAGCACATGCAGTGTGTTTCATTGAATGAATGAGTGCCGTTTGATTTCACTGAATGAATGAATGCAGCTGGATTCACTGAACAATTAAGTTAAATTTGTTTCATTGAATCACGGTTGATCTTTTGAAAAAATGCTGGACGTTTTATTCATTGATAGAATGAATGCAGTTTGATTCATTGATTTGAAGCATTAAGCTCGTGACATTGACTGAATGAGAGAAGCTCAACTCATTGAATTACCACATACACTCTGATTCATTGAAGGAATGCATGCAATTTGTTTCATTGTATGAATGAATGCAGTTGGATTCACGAAACAAATTAGTTACGTTTGTTTCAAAGAATCAATAAATAACATCTGATTCACTGAATCAATGATTGAAGTTCGATACAATGTTTGAATGAATGCAGTTTGTTTCACTGAATGAAAGCGTAAAGCTCGAGACATGGAATAAATGAGAAAAGCTCTAATCATTGAATTAACACGTGCAGTCAGTTTCATTGAATGAATGTGTGCTGTTAGTTTCATTCAATGAATGGAAGAATTTTGATTCAATGGCTGAATGCATGCAGTTTGTTTGAATGAATCAAAGCGTTAAGCTCGAGATTTTGAATAAATGAGAGAAGCTCTACTCATTAACGCGTGCAGTCTGTTTCATTCTATGAACGTGTGCAGTTTGTTTAATTGAACGAATGCCTTGCACTCGTGGCATTGAATGAATGAGAGAAGTTCTACTCTTTAAAATAAGACGTGCAGTTTCTTTCATTGATTTGATGAGATATGCTTGCCTCATTGAATGAATGAGAGCAGCTCTCCTCATTGAATTAACACGTGGCATTTATTTAATTGATTGATTGAGTGCAGTTTGATTCACTGAATGAATGGGAAAAGATCTATGCATTGAATCAGCACGTGCAATGTGTTTCATTGAATGAATGAGTGCAGTTTGATTCATGCATCGAAAGCGTTCAGCTCGAGACATTGACTGAATGAGAGAAGCTCAACTCATTGAATTACCACATGCACTCTATTTCATTGGAATGAGTGCACGCCGTTTGTTTCATTGTATGAATGAATGCAGTTGGATTCACGCAACAAATTAGTTACGTTTGTTTCAAAGAATCAATAAATAACATCTGATTCACTGAATCAATGATTGAAGTTCGATACAATGTTTGAATGAATGCAGTTTGTTTCACTGAATGAAAGCGTAAAGCTCGAGACATGGAATAAATGAGAAAAGCTGTAATCATTGAATTAACACGTACACTCTGATTCATTGAAGGAATGCATGCAATTTATTGTATGAATGAATGCAGTTTTTTTTTTAGATTAGATTACAGTGTGGAAACAGGCCCTTCAGCCCAACAAGTCCACACCGACCCGCAACCCACCCATACCCCTACATTTATCCTTTACCTAACACTACGGGAAAGTTAGCATGGCCAAATCACCTAACCTGCACATCTTTGGACTGTGGGAGGAAACCGGAGCACCCGGAGGAAACCCACGCAGACACGGGGAGAATGTGCAAACTCCACACAGTCAGTATTGAACCCAGGTCTCTGGCGCTGTGAGGCAGCAGTGCTAACCACTGTGCCACCGTGCCGCCCCATTGTTGGATTCACGCAACAAATTAGTTACGTTTGTTTCAAAGAATCAATAACATCTGATTCATTGAGTCAATGATTGAAGTTTGACACAACGTTTGAATGAATGCAGTGTGTTTCACTGAATGAAAGCGTAAATCTCAAGACATAGAACAAATAAGAGAATCTGTCCTCATTGATCTAATACGTGGAGTCTGTTTGTTTTTGAATGAAAGAGTGCAGTTTGATTCATTGAATGAAAGAATGCAGTTGGATTCACTACACAAATGAATCACGTTTGATTCATTATATCAATTATTGAAGTTTGATTCAATGATTGAATGAATTGCAGTTTGTTACATTGAATGAAAGGGTCAGGGTAGAGACATTGTATTAATGAGAGAAGGTCTACTCATTAAATTAACACGTGCAGTCCGTTTTAATGAATTAATGTTTGCAGTTTGTTTCACTGAATGAATGGGAAAAGCTCTACGCATTGGATTAGCACGTGCAGTGCGTTTCATTGAATGGATAATTGCAGTTTGATTCATTGAATGAAAGAATGCAGTTGGATTCACTAAACGAATAAGATATGTTGGTTTCATTGAATCAATGAATAACGCTTGGTTTCTTGAAAAAAATGACTGAAGTTTAATTCAATGATTGAATGAATGCAGTTTGTTTCATTGATTGAAAGACATTGACTGAATGAGAGATGCTCAACTCATTGAATTACCACGGGCAACCTGTTTCATTGAATGAGTTTGTTTCATGGTATGAAAGAATGCAGTTGGATTCACTAAGCAAATTAGTTAACTTTGTTTCAATAAATCAATGAATAACGTCTGATTCATTGAATCAATGATTGAGATTTGACACAATGTTTGAATGCATGCAGTTTGTGTCAATGAACGAAAGCGTTAAGCTCGAGGTTTTGAATAAATGAGAGAAGCTCTACTCATTGAATTAACACGTTCAGTCTTTTTCATTCTATGAACTTTTCAAATTTGTTTAATTCAATGAATGCGTTGCACTCGTGGCATTGAGTGAATGAGAGACGTTCTACTTTTTGCAATAACACGCGCCAGTTTGTTTCATTGATTGATAGCGTTAAGCTCGAAACATTGACTGAATGAGAGAAGCTCAGCTCATTGAATTACCACGTGCACTCTGTTTCATTAAAGAAGTTAATGCAGTTTTTTTTCATTGTATGAATGAATGCAGTTGGATTCACTTAACAAATGAGTTATGTTTGATTCAACGAATCCATAACATATGATTCATTGAATCATTGATTGAAGATTGACATACTGTTAGAATGAATGCAGTTTGTTTCACTGAATGAAAGCGTAAATCTCGAGACATGGACTAAATGAGAGAAGCTCTACTCATTGAATTACCACGTGCAGTCAGTTTCATTGAATGAATGTGTGCCGTTTGTTTCATTGACTGAATGATGGAAGTTTGATTCAATGCCTGAATGCATGCAGTTTGTTTCAATGATATAAGCGTTAAGCTCGACATTAACGCTTTCATTCAGTGAAACAAACTGCATTTATTCAAACATTGCGTCAAACTTCAATCATTGATTCAATGAATCAGATGTTATTCGTTTTTTAGTTGAATAAAACTAAACTCGTTTGTTTTGTCAATCCAACTGCATTCATTCACACAATGAAGCAAACTGTATGCATTCAATGAATGAAATATAGTGCACGTGGTAATTCAATGAGCTTCTCTCATTCAGACAATGTCTCGAGCTTAACGCTTTCAATCAAGGAAACAAACTGCATGCATTCAGGCATTGAATCAAACTTCCATCATTGAATTTAATACATTCAGTCATTGTATTAAAATTCAATCATTTTTGAATAATTCAAACGTTATTCATTGATTCAATGAAGCAAACTAAACTCATTTGTTTAGTGAATCCAACTGCTCTCTTTCATTCAATGAATCAAACTGCACTCATTCATTCAAAGAAACAGATGCAATCGGTTAATTCAATGAGGAGAGCTTCTCTCATTCATTCAATGTGTCGACCGTTACTCATGAAATCAATGAAATAAACTGCACGTGTTATTTCAAAGAGTAGAACTTCTCTCACTCATTCAATGCCACGAATGCAATGCATTCATTCAATTAAACAAACTGCACATGTTTCTAGAATGAAACAGACTGCACGTGTTAATTCAATGAGTAATTCAATGATTTAATCAAAATTTCGAGCTTAACTCTTTCATTAAGTGAAACAAACTGCATTCATTCAAACATTGTGTCAAACTTCAATCTTTGATTCAATGACTCAGATGTTATTAATTGATTCGTAAAAACAAACTTAACTCATTTGTTTCGTGAATGCAACTGCATTCATTCATACAATGAAACAAACAGCATGCATTCATTGAATGCAACAGATTGCACGTGGTAATTCAATGAGTAGAGCTTCTCTCATAAATACAGTGACTCTATCCTGACTCTTTCATTCAATGTAACAAACTGAAATTCATTCAATCATTGAATCAAGCTTTAAGAATTGATTCAATGAATCAAACGTAATTCATTAATTCAATAAAACCATCATAATTCATTTGTTTAGTGAATCTAACTGCATTCTTTCATTCAATGAATCAAACTGCACTCATTAATTCAATGCAACAGACTGCACGTGTTAATTCAATGAGCGGAGCTTCTCTAATTAATACAGCATCTCTATCCTGACGCTTTCATTAAATATAACAAACTGCAAGTCATTCAATCATTGAATTAAACTTCAATTATTGATTCAATTAAGATAACACATTTGTTAAGTGAATCCAACTTCATTCTTTCATTCCATGAATCAAACTGCACTTATTCATTCAATTAAATAAATGCCACGTGTTAATTCATTCATTCAATGTGGCAAGCGTAATTCATTAAATCATTAAAACAAACTGCACGTCTTATTTCAAAGAGTAGAACTTCTCTCATTCATCCAATAAACACACTGCACACCTTCATAGAATGAAACAGACTGCACGTGATAATTGAAGGAGTCGCGCTTCTCTCATTTATTCAAAATCTTGAGCTTAACGCTGGTATCATGGAAACAAACTGCATGCTTCTGTCATTGAATCAAATTTTATCATTCAGTCAATGAAAGAAACTGCACCCATTCATTCAATTAAACTGACTGCACGTGTTAATTCAATGAGTAGAGCTTCTCTCATTTGTTCCATGTCTCGAGCCTTATGCTTTCATTCAGTGAAACAAACTGCATTCATTCAAACATTGTGTCAAACTTCCATCGTTCATTCAATGAATCAGATGTTATTCATTGATGCTTTCAAACAAACCTATCTCATTTGTTTCGTGAATCGAATTACATTCATTCATACAATGAAACAAACTGCAATCATTCATTTATTGAAGCAAACTTCAGTCGTACATTCATTGACTCGAAAATCATTCATTGATTCAATGCAATGATTTAACTGCATTCATTCGTTCAAAGATTCAAAACTGCACTTAGTCATTCAATCAATCAAACGGTATTTACTGTTTCAATGAAACAAACTTAACTCATACATTTAATAAATAAAATTGCAATCATTGATTTACTGAAAAAATCTGCATTCGTTCGCTCATTCATTGAATCGACATGCCTTCGAACTGCACTCCGTATTTCTATGAAACATACTGCACGAGTTAACTCAATGCATAGATATTTTCCCATTCATTCAGTGAAACAAACTGCAAACATTACTTCAATGAAACAGACTGCATGTGTTAATTCAATGAGTAGAGCTTCTCTCATTAATACAGTTTCTCTATCCTGACGCTTTCATTCGAAGTAACAAACAGCAAGTCATTCAATAATTGAATCAAATTTCAATAATTGATTCAAGTAAGATAACTCGTTTGCAGAAGGAATCCAACTGCATTCTTTCATTCAATGAATCAAACAGCACTCATTCATTCAATGAAACAGATGCCACGTGTTAATTCAATGAGGAGAGATTCTCTCATTCATTCAATGAGCAAGCGTAACTCATCAAATCAATGAAGCAAACTGCACGTGTTATTTCAAAGAGTAGAAATTCTCTCATTCATTCAATGCCACGAGTGCAATTCATTCATTCAATTAAACAAACTGCACACGCTCATAGAATGAAACAGACTGCACGTGTGAATTCAATGAGTAGAGCTTCTCTCATTAATACAATGTCTCTATCCTGACGCTTTCATTCGAAGTAACAAACAGCAAGTCATTCAATAATTGAATCAAATTTCAATAATTGATTCAAGTAAGATAACTCGTTTACAGAAGGAATCCAACTGCATTCTTTCATTCAATGAATCAAACAGCACTCATTCATTCAATGAAACAGATGCCACGTGTTAATTCAATGAGGAGAGATTCTCTCATTCATTCAATGAGCAAGCGTAACTCATCAAATCAATGAAGCAAACTGCACGTGTTATTTCAAAGAGTAGAAATTCTCTCATGCATTCAATGCCACGAGTGCAATTCATTCATTCAATTAAACAAACTGCAAACGTTCATAGAATGAAACAGACTGCACGTGTGAATTCAATGAGTAGAGCTTCTCTCATTAATACAATGTCTCTATCCTGACGCTTTCATTCGAAGTAACAAACAGCAAGTCATTCAATCATTGAATCAAACTTCAACTGCATTCTTTCATTCAATGAAGCAAACTGCATTCATTCATACAATGAAACAGATGCCACGTGTTAATTCAATGATTAGAGCTTCTCTCATTTATTCCATGTTTCGAGCTTAACGCTTTCATTCAGTGAAACAAACTGGATGCATTCAAACATTGTGTCAACCTTCAGTCATTCATTCAATGAATCAGATGTTGTTGATTGATTCTTTGAAACAAACCTAACTAATTTGTTTCGTGCATCATACTGCATTCATTCATACAATGACACAAACGGCATGCACTCATTCCAATGAAACAGAGCGCTGGTGGTAATTCAATAAGTTGAGCTTCTCTCATTGAGTCAATGTCTCGAGCTTAATGCTTTCAATCAATGAATCAAACTGAATTCATTAATTCTTTGAAACACACTGCACGAGTTAATTCAATGCATTGTTATTTTCCCACTCATTCAACTAAACAAACTGCACACGTTTATAGAATGAAACAGACTGCACATGCTAATTCAATGAGTGGAGCTTCTCTCATTCATTCAATGAGGCAAGCGTAACTCATCAAATCAATGAAACAAACTGCAAGTCTTATTTCAAAGAGTAGAACTTCTCTCATTCATTCAATGCCACGAGTGCAACGCATTCAATCAACTAAACAAACTGCACACGTTTATAGAATGAAACAGACTGGACATGTTAATTCAATGAGTAGAGCTTCTCTCGTTTATTCAAAATCTCGAGTTTAACGATTTCATTCATTCAAAAAAAATGCATGCATTCAGTCATTGAATCGAAATTCCATCATTCATTCAATGAAAGTAACAGCACACATTCATTCAATGAAAGTGACTGCATGTCTTAATTCAATGATGAGAGCTTAGATTAGATTAGATTACTTACAGTGTGGAAACAGGCCCTTCGGCCCAACAAGTCCACACCGCCCCGCCGAAGCGTAACCCACCCATACCCCTACATCTATATCTACCCCTTACCTAACACTACGGGCAATTTAGCATGGCCAATTCACCTGACCTGCACATCTTTGGATGTGTGGGAGGAAACCGGAGCACCCGGAGGAAACCCACGCAGACACGGGGAGAACGTGCAAACTCCACACAGTCAGTCGCCTGAGGTGGGAATTGAACCCGGGTCTCTGGAGCTGTGAGGCAACAGTGCTAACCACTGTGCCACCGTGCCGCCCATTTCTCAAATTTATTCCATGTTTCAAGCTTAACGCTTTCATTCAGTGAAACAAACTGCATTCATTCAAACATTGTGTCAAACTTCAATCATTCATTCAATCAATCAGTTGTTATTCATCGATTCTTTGAAACAAATTTAACTAATTTGTTTCGTGAATCCAACCGCGTACATTCATACAATGAAACAAACATGCATACAATCAATGAATCAGAGAACACGTGTGTATTGACTCAGTAGAGCTTCTCTCATTCATTCAAACTCTCGAGATTAACGCTTTCATTCATTGAAACAAACTGCATGCATTCAGTCATTGAATCAAAATTCTATCATTTATTCAATGAAACAAACTGCACTCAGTCATTCAAATAATCAAACTGATGTATTGCTTCAATGAAACAAACTTAACGCATACATTTAAAGAATCAAACTGCACACATTCATTCAATTAACCTGACTGCACGTGTTAATTCAATGAGTAGAGCTTCTCTCATTTATTTCATGCTTCGAGATTAACGATTTCATTCAGTGAAACATATTATATTCATTCAAACTTTGTGTCAAACTTCAATCATTGATTCAATGAATCAGATATTATTCATTGATTCTTTGAAACAAACTTAACTCGTTTGTTTCGTGACTCCAACTGCATTCATTCATTCAATGAAACAAACAGCATGCATTCCTTCAATAAATCAGAGTGCATGTGGTAATTCAATGGGTTGAGCTTCTCTCATTCAGCTTAACGCTTCAAATCAATGAATCAAACTGCATTCATTCTATCAATGAATAAAACGTCCAGCATTTTTTCGAAAAATCAAACGTGATTCAATGAAACAAACTGAACTTAATTGTTCAGTGAATCCAACTGCATTCATTCATTCAATGAATCAATTTGCACTCATTCATTCAATAAAACACACTGCACGTGCTAATCCAATGTGTAGAGCTTTTCCCATCCATACAGTGAAACAAATTGCATTCATTCCAACATTGTGTCAAACTTCAATCATTCATTCAATGAATCAGATGTTATTCATTGATTCTTTGAAACAAATTTAACTAATTCATTCAAACGCTCGAGATTAACGCTTTCATTCATTGAAACAAACTGCATGCATTCAGCCATTGAATCAAAATTCTGTCATTTATTCAATGAAACAAACTGCACTCAGTCATTCAAATAATCGAACTGATGTATTGCTTCAATGAAACAAACTTAACGCATACATTTAAAGAATCAAACTGCACACATTCATTCAATTAACCTGACTGCACGTGTCAATTCAATGAGTGGAGCTTCTCTCATTTATTCCATGCTTCGAGATTAACGCTTTCATTCAGTGAATCATATAGTATTCATTCTAACATTGTGTCAAACTTCAATCATTGATTCAATGAATCAGATATTATTCATTGATTCTTTGAAACAAACCTAACTCGTTTGTTTCGTGAATCCAACTGCATTCATTCATTCAATGAAACAAACAGCATGCATTCCTTCAATAAATCAGAGTGCATGTGGTAATTCAATGGGTTGAGCTTCTCTCATTCAGCTTAACGCTTCAAATCAATGAATCAATCTGCATTCATTCTATCAATGAGTAAAACGTCCAGCGTTTTTTCGAAAAATCAAACGTGATTCAATGCAACAAACTGAACTTAATTGTTCAGTGAATCCAACTGCATTCATTCATTCAATGAATCAATTTGCACTCATTCATTCAATTAAACACACTGCACGTGCTAATCCAATGTGTCGAGCTGTTCCCATCCATACAGTGAAAAAAAATTGCATTCATTCCAACATTGTGTCAAAATTCAATCATTCATTCAATGAATCAGACGTTTTTCAATGAGTCTTTGAAACAAACTTAACGAATTTGTTTCGTGAATCTAACTGCATTCATTCATACAATGAAACAAACGGCATGCACTCATTCTAATGAAGCAGAGCGCACGTGGTAATTCAATACGTTGAGCTTCTCTCGTTCAGTCAATGACTCAAGCTTAACGCATTCAATCAATGAATCAAACTGCATTCATTATTTCTTTGAAACACACTGCACGAGTTAATTCAATGCACCGTTCTTTTCCCATTCATTCAGTGAAACAAACTGCAAACGTCAATTCAATGAATAAGACTGCGTGTGGTTATTCAATGAGTAGAGCTTCTCTCATTAATACAGTGTCTCTATCGTGACGCGTTCATTCGAAGTCACAAACTGCAGGTCATTCAATCATTGAATCAAACTTCAAGAATTGATTCAATTAATATACCTCATTTGTTTAAGGAACCCAACTTAATTCTTTCATGCAATGAATCAAGCTGCAATCGTTCATTCCATGAAACAGATGCCACGTGTTAATTCAATGAGTAGAGCTTCTCTCATTCTTTCAATGAAGCAAGCGTAACTTATCAAATCAATGAAACAAACTGCACGTCTTGTTTAAATCAGTTGAACTTCTCTCATTTATTCAATGCCACGAGTGCAACGCATTCATTCAAATAAACAAACTGCACACGTTCATAGAATGAAACAGACTGCACGTGCTAATTCATTGAGTAGAGCTTCTCTCATTAATACAATGTCTCTATCCTGACGCTTTCATTGGAATTAACAAACTGCAAGTCATTGAATCAAAATTCTATCATTCATTCAATGAAATTGATTGCACGTGCTAAGTCAATGATCAGATTATCTCACATTTATTCCATGTTTCGAGCTTAACGCTTTCATTCAGTGAAACATATTAGATTGGATTAGATTACTTACAGTGTGGAAACAGGCCCTTCGGCCCAACAAGTCTACACTGCCCCGCCAAAGCGCAAGCCACCCATACCCCTACATCTACCCCTTACCTAACACTACAGGCAATTTAGCATGGCCAATTCACCTGACCTGCACATCTTTGGAGTGTGGGAGGAAACCGGAGCACCTGGAGGAAACCCACGCAGACACGGGGAGAATGTGCAAACTCCACACAGAGAGTCGCCTGAGACGGGAATTCAACACGGGTCTCTGGCGCTGTGAGGCAGCAGTGCTAACCACTGTGTCACCGTGCCGCCCATATTGTACTCATTCAAACATTGTGTCAAACTTCAATCATTCATTCAATGAATCAGATGTTATTCATTGAGTATTTGTAACAAACCTAACTAATTTGTTTCGTGAATCCAGCTGCATTCATTCATACAATGAAACAAACGGCATGCACTCATTCCAATGAAACAGATCGCACGTGGTAATCCTATAAGTTGAGCTTCTCTCATTCAGTCAATGTCTCGAGCTTAACGCTTTCAATCAATGAATCAAACTGCATTCATTATTTCTTTGAAACACACTGCACGAGTGATTTCAATGCATCGTTCTTTTCACAGTCTTTCAGTGAAACAAACTGCAAACGTTAATTCAATGAAACAGACTGCGTGTGTTAATTCATTGAGTAGAGCTTCTCTCATTAATACAATATCTCTAGCCTGACGCTTTCATTGGAAGTTACAAACTGCAAGTCATTCAATCATTGAATCAAACTTCAATAATTGATTCAATTGAGATAACTCATTTGCTTAGGGAATCCAACTGCATTCTTTCATTCAATGAAGCAAACTGCATTCATTCATACAATGAAACAGATGCCACGTGTTAATTCAATGATTAGAGCTTCTCTCATTTATTCCATGTTTCGAGCTTAACGCTTTCATTCAGTGAAACAAACTGGATGCATTCAAACATTGTGTCAACCTTCAGTCATTCATTCAATGAATCAGATGTTGTTGATTGATTCTTTGAAACAAACCTAACTAATTTGTTTCGTGCATCATACTGCATTCATTCATACAATGACACAAACGGCATGCACTCATTCCAATGAAACAGAGCGCTGGTGGTAATTCAATAAGTTGAGCTTCTCTCATTGAGTCAATGTCTCGAGCTTAATGCTTTCAATCAATGAATCAAACTGCATTCATTATTTCTTTGAAACACACTGCACGAGTTATTTCAATGCATTGTTCTTTTCCCATTCATTCAAATAAACAAACTGCACACGTTTATAGAGTGAAACAGACTGCACGTGCTAATTCAATGAGTGGAGCTTCTCTCATTCATTCAATGAGGCAAGCGCAACTCATCAAATCAATGAAACAAACTGCAAGTCTTATTTCAAAGAGTAGAACTTCTCTCATTCATTCAATGCCACGAGTGCAACGCATTCAATCAACTAAACAAACTGCACACGTTTATAGAATGAAACAGACTGGACATGTGAATTCAATGAGTAGAGCTTCTCTCGTTTATTCAAGATCTCGAGTTTAACAATTTCATTCATTCAAACAAATGCATGCATTCAGTCATTGAATCGAAATTCTATCATTCATTCAATGAAAGTAACAGCACACATTCATTCAATGAAAGTGACTGCATGTCTTAATTCAATGATGAGAGCTTCTCAAATTTATTCCATGTTTCAAGCTTAACGCTTTCATTCAGTGAAACAAACTGCATTCATTCAAACATTGTGTCAAACTTCAATCATTCATTCAATCAATCAGATGTTATTCATCGATTCTTTGAAACAAATTTAACTAATTTGTTTCGTGAATCCAACCGCGTACATTCATACAATGAAACAAATATGCATACAATCAAAGAATCAGAGAACACGTGTGTATTGACTCAGTAGAGCTTCTCTCATTCATTCAAACTCTCGAGATTAACGCTTTCATTCATTGAAACAAACTGCATGCATTCAGTCATTGAATCAAAATTCTATCATTTATTCAATGAAACAAACTGCACTCAGTCATTCAAATAATCAAACTGATGTATTGCTTCAATGAAACAAACTTAACGCATACATTTAAAGAATCAAACTGCACACATTCATTCAATTAACCTGACTGCACGTGTTAATTCAATGAGTAGAGCTTCTCATTTATTTCATGCTTCGAGATTAACGATTTCATTCAGTGAAACATATTATATTCATTCAAACTTTGTGTCAAACTTCAATCATTGATTCAATGAATCAGATATTATTCATTGATTCTTTGAAACAAACTTAACTCGTTTGTTTCGTGACTCCAACTGCATTCATTCATTCAATGAAACAAACAGCATGCATTCCTTCAATAAATCAGAGTGCATGTGGTAATTCAATGGGTTGAGCTTCTCTCATTCAGCTTAACGCTTCAAATCAATGAATCAAACTGCATTCATTCTATCAATGAATAATAAGTCCGGCATTTTTTCGAAAAATCAAACGTGATTCAATGAAACAAACTGAACTTAATTGTTCAGTGAATCCAACTGCATTCATTCATTCAATGAATCAATTTGCACTCATTCATTCAATAAAACACACTGCACGTGCTAATCCAATGTGTAGAGCTTTTCCCATCCATACAGTGAAACAAATTGCATTCATTCCAACATTGTGTCAAACTTCAATCATTCATTCAATGAATCAGATGTTATTCATTGATTCTTTGAAACAAATTTAACTAATTCGTTCAAACGCTCGAGATTAACGCTTTCATTCATTGAAACAAACTGCATGCATTCAGCCATTGAATCAAAATTCTGTCATTTATTCAATGAAACAAACTGCACTCAGTCATTCAAATAATCAAACTGATGTATTGCTTCAATGAAACAAACTGAACGCATACATTTAAAGAATCAAACTGCACACATTTATTCAATTAACGTGACTGCACGTGTTAATTCAATGAGTGGAGCTTCTCTCATTTATTCCATGCTTCGAGATTAACGCTTTCATTCAGTGAAACATATAGTATTCATTCTAACATTGTGTCAAACTTCAATCATTGATTCAATGAATCAGATATTATTCATTGATTCTTTGGAACAAACCTAACTCGTTTGTTTCGTGAATAACTGCATTCATTCATTCAATGAAACAAACAGCATGCATTTCTTCAATAAATCAGAGTGCATGTGGTAATTCAATGGGTTGAACTTCTCTCATTCAGCTTAACGCTTCAAATTAATGAATCAAACTGCATTCATTCTATCAATGAATAAACGTCCAGCATTTTTTCGAAAAATCAAACGTGATTCAATGAAACAAACTGAACTTAATTGTTCAGTGAATCCAACTGCATTCATTCATTCATTCAATGAATCAATTTGCATTCATTCATTCAATTAAACACACTGCACGTGCTCATCCAATGTGTAGAGCTGTTCATTGATTCCTTGAAGCAATCTTGACTAATTTGTTCAGTGAATCCAACTGCATTCATTTTTAAATGAAGCAAACGACATGCACTCATTCCAATGAAACAGATCGGACGTGGTAATTCAATACGTTGAGCTTCTCTCTTTCAGTCAATGTCTCGAGCTTAACGCTTTCAATCAATGAATAAAACAGCATTCATTATTTATTTGAAACACACTGAACGAGTTAATTCAATGCATCGTTCTTTTCACATTCATTCATTGAAACAAACTGCAAACATTAATTCAATGAAACAGACTGCTTGTGTTAATTCATTGAGTAGAGCTTCTCTCATTCATACAGTGTCTCTATCATCACGCGTTCAAATAACAATCTGCAAGTCATTCAATCATTGAATCAAACTTCAATAATTGATTCAATTGAGATAACTCATTTGTTTAGGTAATCCAAATGAATTCTTTCATTCAATGAATCAAACTGCATTCATTCAATCAATGAAACAGTTGCCACGTGTTAATTCAATGAGTAGAGCTTCTTTCATTAATAAAATGTCTATATACTGACGCTTTCCTTGGAAGGAACAAACTGCAAGTCATTCAATCATTGAATCAAACTCCAATAATTTATAAATTAATATACCTCATTTGTTTAAGGAATCTAACTTTATTCTTTCATTCAATGAATCAAGCTGCAATCGTTCATTCAATGAAACAGATGCCACGTGTTAATTCAATGAGTAGAGCTTCTCTCATTCATTCAATGCCACGAGTGTAATGCATTCATTCAATTACACAAACTGCACAGGTTCATAGAATGAAACAGACTGCACGTGTTAATTCATTAAGTAGCGCTTCTTTCATTAATACAATGTCTCTATCCTGACGATTTCATTGGAAGTAACAAACTGCAAGTCATTCAATCATTGAATCAAACTTCTTTATAATTGATGATAAACTCATTTGTTTAAGGAATCCAACTGCATTCTTTCATTCAATGCCTTCGTTTGAGTATGACAGAGAGTGAGATCATGCCTCTGTGTGTGTGTGAGAAAGAGAGAAAGCATGCATGTGTGTGTGTGAGAGAGAGCGACCATGCCTCTGTGTGTGTGCGTGAGATAGTGAGACCAATCCTCTGCGTGTGAGAGAGAATCAGCCCATGCCTCTGTGTGTGTGAGAGAGAGTGAGACAATGCCTCTGTGTGTGAGACTGAGTCCACGCCTCTGTGTGTGAGTGACACCATTCCTCTGTGTATGTGAGAGAGTGAGACCATGCCTGTTTGTGTGTGTGTGTGAAAGAGTGAGATCATGCCTCTGTGTGTGCGTGTGATTGAGAGTGAGAACATGTCTGTGTGTGAGGGAGTTAGACCATGCCTAAGTGTGTGTGAGAAAGAGTGAGAGAGACCATGACTGTGTATGTACGTGAGATAGTGAGACGATTCATCTGTGTGTGAGAGAGAGAGTGAGGCCATGCTTCTGTGTGTGTGTGAGACAGTGAGTCCATGCTTATGTGTGTGTGTGAGAGAGTGAGACCATGCTTCTGTCTGTGTGCGTGAGAGAGAGTGAGACCATGCTTCTGTGTGTGTGAGAGACAGTGAGTCCATGCTTATGTGTTTGTGAGAGAGAGTGAGACCATGCCTTTGTGTGTGTGTGTGTGAGTGAGACCATGCTTGTGCGTGTGTGTGAGAGTGAGACTATGCTTCTGTCTGTGTGTGTGAGAGAGTGAGGCCATGCCTCTGTGTGTGTGTGAGAGAGAGTGAGTGAGACCATGCCTTCGTGTGAGTATGACAGAGTGAGAGAGAGAGAGCATGCATGTGTGTGAGCGAGAGAGAGAGAGACCATGCCTCTCTGTGTGTGCGGGTGAGATAGTGAGACCATGCCTCTGTGTGTGTGCATGAGATAGTGAGACCAAGCCTCTGTGAGTGTGAGAGAGATGAAGACCATGCCTTTGCGTGTTTGTCAGCGAGTTAGACCATACTTCTGTGTGCGTGTGAGAGTGAGACCATGCCTCCATGTGTGTGAGTGAGACCATGCCTGTGCGTATGTGAGAGAGTGAGACTATGCTTCTGTGTGTGTGTCAGAGAGAGTGAGTCCATGCTGTTGTGTGTGTGAGAGAGCGTGAATCCATGCTCCTGTGTGTGAGAGAGAGTGAGTCCATGCTTCTGTGTGTGTGTGTGAGAGAGAGAGTGAGACCATGCCTTTGTGTGTGTGTGTGTGTGTGTGAGAGAGAGAGAGAGACAGAGAGAGATACGACACCTGTGTGTGTGAGAGAGAGCATGCCTCTGTGTGTGTGCTTGGGAATGTGAGACGATGCCTCTGTGTGTGTGAGAAAGAGAGTGAGAGAGAGTGAGACAATGCCTCTGTGTGTGTGTGTGAGAGTGAGACCATGCCTCGGTGTGGGTGTGTGTGTGAGAGAGAGAGAGAGTGAGACCATGCCTCTGTGTGTGTACGCAAGAATGTGAGATGATGCCTCCGTGTGTGTGTGTGTGTCAGTGAGACAATGCCTCTGTGTGTGTCTGTGAGAGAGTGAGACCGTGTTTGTGGGTGTGTGTGTGGAAGAGAGAGAGAGAGAGAGAGACAGCTTGCCTGTTTGTGTGTGAGAAAGAGTGAGACCATGCTTGTTTGTGTGTGTGTGAGAGTGAGACCATGCCTCTATGTGTGTGAGAGAGAGTGAGACCATGCCTGTGTGTGTAGGTGTGTGTGAGAGAGAGTGAGACCATGCCTTCGTGTGAGTATGACAGGGAGTGAGACCATGCCTCTGTGTGTGTGTGTGTGTGTGTGTGTGTGTGAGAGAGAGAGAGAGCATGCATGTGTGTGCACGAGAGGGAGAGACCATGCCTCTCTGTGAGTGCAGGTGAGATAGTGAGACCATGCCTCTGTGTGTGTGCGTGAGATTGTGAGACCAAGCCTCTGTGTGTGTGTGAGACAGTGAGACCATGCCTTTGTGTGTGTGTCAGAAAGTGAGACCACACTTCTGTGTGCGTGTGAGAGTGAGACCATGCCTCTGTGTGTGTGAGTGAGACCATGCCTGTGCGTACGTGAGAGAGTGAGACCATTCTTCTGTGTGTCTGAGAGAGAGTCCATGCTTTTGTGTGTGTGTGAGAGAGTGAGTCCATGCTTCTGCGTGTGTGTGAGAGAGAGAGAGTGAGAGTGAGACCATGCCTCTGTGTGTGTGAGTGAGTGTGAGTTTGTGTGTGTGTGTGTTTGAGAGAGACCATGTCTGTGTGTGTGTGAGAGAACATGACTCAGTGTGGGTGCTTGAGAATGAGAGATGATGCCTCTGTGTGTGTGTGTGTGTGTGTGTGTGTGTGTCAGTGAGACCATGCCTCTGTGTGTGTCTGTGAGAGAGTGAGACGGTGTGTGTGCGTGAGACCTTGACTGTGTGTGTGTGGGAGAGAGAGAGAGAGAGAAAGAGTGACACCATGCCTGTCTGTGTGTGTGTGAGAGTCAGACCATGCCTCTGTGTGTGTGAGAGAGAGTGAGACCATGCTTCTGTGCGTGTGTGAGAGAGTGAGACCATGCCTCTGTGCGTGTGTGAGCGAGACCATGCCTCTGTGTGTGTGTGTGAGAGAGTGAGACCATGCTTCTGTGTGTGTGAGAGAGAGTGAGACCATGGTCAGTGCATGTGTGAGAGTGAGACCATGCTTCTGTGTGTGTGTGAGATTGAGACTATGCCTCTGTGTGTATGAGAGAGAGTGAGACCATGCTTCTGTGTGTGTGAGAGTGAGATCATGCCTCTGTGTGTGTGTGTGTGTGTGTGTGTGTGTGTGTGTGTGTGAGAGAGAGAGAGAGAGAGAGCTTGCGACCATGCCTCTCTGTGTGTCAGAGAAAGTTAGACCATGCCTCTTTGTATTTGTGAATGAGACCGTGCGTGTGCGAGAGAGTGAGTCCATGTCTGTGTGTGAGAGAGAGAGTGAGACCATGCTTTTGTGTATGTATGTGTGAGAGTGAGACCTTGCCTCTGTGTGTGTGAGAGAGAGTAAGACTATGCCTCTGTTTTTGAGAGAGAGAGAGTGAGACCATGCCTGTGTGTGTGTGAGAGAGTGAGACCATGCCTCTGTGTGTGTGTGAGAGTGTGAGACCATGCCTGCGTGTGTGTGAGAGAGAGTGAGACCATGCCTCTGTGCGTGTGTTAGAGAGAGTAAGACCATGCCCGTGTGTGTATGTGTGTGAGAGAGTGAGACCATGCCCGTGTGTGTGTGAGTGAGACCATGCCTGTGTGTGTGAGAGTTGAGAACATACCTGAATGTGTGAGCTAGTGAGACCATGCCTTTGTGTGTGTGTGAGAGAGAGTGAGATCATGCCCGTGTGTATGAATGAGACCATGCCTGTGTGAGAGAGTGAGAATATACCTGAATGTGTGTGATAGTGAGACCATGCCTCTGTGTGTGTGAGAGAGAGTAAGACAATGTTTGAGAGAGAGAGTTCGACCATGCCTCTGTGTGTGTTTCCATGCCTGTGTGTGTGTGTGAGAGAGAGAGAGAGAGAGAGAGAGAGAGAGAGAGAGTGAGACCATGCCTGTGTGTATGTGTGTGAGAGAGTGAGACCATGCCTCTGTGTGAGAGAGAGAGTGAGACCATGCTTCAGTGTGTGTGTGTGTGTGTGTGTGAGAGAGAGAGAGAGAGAGTGTGTGTGTGTGTGTGTGTGTGTGTGTGTGAGCGAGAGAGAGAGAGTGGGAGAGAGAGAGAGTGAGACTATGCCTCTGTGTGTGAGAGAGAGTGAGAACTTGTGTTTGTGTGTGTGCGTGTGTTTCCATCTGAGTGCCCAGTTTCTGTGTCAATGCTGTCCCTCCATAATGTCATGATTTGGAGATGCCGGTGTTGGACTGGGGTGTACAAAGTTAAAAATCACACAACACCAGGTTATATCCAATAGGTTTAATTGGAAGCACACTAGCTTTCAGAGCGACGCTCCTTCATCAGATGATTGTGGAGGGCTCGATAGTAACACAGAAATTATAGCAAAAATTTGCAGTGTGATGTAACTGAAATTATACATTCAAAAATTGATTGTCTATTAAGCCTTTCATTGTCTGTTTATAACAGATGAAAGGCTTAATAGGCAATCAATTTATCAATGTATAATTTCAGTTACATCACACTGCAAATTTTTGCTATAAATTCTGCGTTACGATCGAGCCCTCCGCAATCACCTGATGAAGGAGCGTCGCTTCGAAAGCTAGTGTGCTTCCAATTAAACCTGTTGGATATAACCTGGTGTTGTGTGATTTTTAACCTCCGTAATGTAACGGTGTATAAACCATGTGTTTATGTCCCTGTCCCAGTAATGATCCAGTAACAATACACTGTCCCTCACTCTCATTTACTCACGCTCTCACACGTATACACACACGCCCTCGCACACGACATTCAGTCCCTCACCCACACGCCCTTCCACACACTTGCAGACAGCCACACTGACATGCACACACTTACACGCGCAGTCACTCAAAAATGCACACTCAAACGATCACAATCTCTCCCTCCCACTCACACACAAACATACACACGCGCACACTCTCTGTCTCACTCACATGCACACACTTTCACTCACTCATTGTCTCTCTCTGCATTTTCTCTCTCACACACTCGCTTCCACATACTCTCTAAGTTACACACACTTTCTGACACCCGCACCCGACAGACTCCTATTCATAATCTCATGTATTCTCACTCTCACACGCTCACTCTCTCTCGGTCCAAAACTCTGTCTCTCTCACACACACTTTGCAAAGTCTCTCACACACACTCTCCTGTCACACACGCACACACACACAGTTTTTTCTCACACGCGCAATCGGTATTTCTCTCACATAGGCTCATACTGTCTTCCCCTCCTCTCTCGCACACACAATCTCTCTCTCACTCCCTGTTTCTCAGTCACACTCACACATGCGGACATGCCAACCCTCTCTCGCACGCACACACACTCTCTCACATGCATGCACTCTCTTTCTCTCTCGGACACACACACACACAAACATGCTCTCACACTCTTTCTCACATGTGCACACGTTTTCTCTTGCACACACACACACATTTTATCGTGCACTCTTCCACACGCAGATACTCTTTTGTCTCACACATGCCCTCTCTCTTACATGCACACTCACTGTTGTTCACTTGTACACATGTGCTCTCTCACATGCACGCACACACTCGCATGCACTCACTCTTTCACATGCAAACACACTTCGCCTCTCTCACTCGCACACTCTTTCTTTCACTCACCCACACTCACATGCATGTGCACATCAAATCTCACATATGCTCACTTTCTTTCTCATTCGCATGCACACATTTTCTCTCTCTCATGTGTGCGCATGATCTCATGCATGCACTGTGTCTTTTGCACACAGACATTCTCTCTCTCTTGCACATACGTATTCTCTCTCTCGCACAATGCATCCTCTCTCTCACACACATACGTACGCATTCTCTCTCGCACGCATTCTCTCTCTCAGGGACACACTCATTCTCTCTCTCACACACATTCATTCTCTCTCTCTCATACACGCATTCTCTCTCTAAGGGACATGCATTCTCTCTCACACACACGCATTATCTCTCTCCCACGCACACACTCATTCTCTCTCTCTCTCATGCACACATGCATTCTCTCTCTCACGCACACATGCATTCTCTCTCTCACGCACACGCACATTCTCTCTCACACACGCATTCTCTCTCTCACGCATGCATGCATTCTCTGTCTCACACACATATTCACTCTTTCTTACACCCATGCACACTCTTGCACACTCTCTTTTTCTTAAGCATACACTCAATATTTCTTGCACCCACACACACTCTCGCACACATGGACTCACATGGACACACACACAAACACTAATTCTTGCATGGACACACTCTCGCACACATGCACTCTCTTTCTCTTGCAAAAATTCTTCCTCTCATGTGCAGACACTCTCTCGCACGCACACACTCTCTCACATACATGCCCTCCCTTTTTCTCTTGGACACACACAAATCCCAGAACTTGCTCACGTGAATGCAGAGAGACAATGTGACATTCCAGTAAGGTCTGCCTTACTTTCCAAGCTCCTAATATATGAGAGAAACATAATAAACAAAGCCTGAAATTGCTCAGCCATTAAATTGTAGATTTGCGGTGCTGAATCAGAATCCTGCCTGGCTAGTACTCTTCCGAAATTCAAGTGTTTCTCCAATCCCACACTGACCATCTGTGGTTTCAAATTGTGTGTTATCTACAAATAAAGGAAAATAATGCACCTGCAATTAAACACAGCTCTTTCTGGAACTTTGTGTGTCTGTTGGTTTCAGTGTCTTTTAACAGGATTGAAGATAAATGAGACAGTGAGAGATGGGCAGCACTGCAACCAGAATAGCAGTGCATTACAAAAGGTATATTAATATCTTCAGTGAAAGGGGATAACAGAGGATAATCTTCAAACTAGGATCGTGGGGCGTCAGTAAAGTTATGTAGTTTGTAACTGCATTACGTTTATGTGAGTCAGGAGTTGAAACCACTTGGCCTACAGTCCACTTTGTGACGCATTCATTACAATCATTCCACATGAACAGCTTCACATATCCCTCTATTAGATTCCAGGCTGTAACTCACCCTGGGCTATCTGTCATTCTGTACCTAAACTACCCGGAACCCTTCGATTAGATTCCAGGCTGTACCTTACTCCGGGCTATCCGTTATTCTGTATAAAAACTACCCTGAACCCTCGATTTGATTCCAGGCTGTAACTCGCTCGTTGGTATCTGTTGTTCTTTGTATAAACCACCCTGAACCCGTTGATTTGATTTCATGCTGCAACTCACTCCGGGGCATCTGTTATTCTGTATATAAGCCACCCTGAACCCCGCGATTAGATTCCAGGCTGTACGTCACTCTGGGGCATCTGTTATTCTGTATATAAATTACCATGAACCCCTCAATTAGACTCCAGGCTGTAACTCACTCCGGCATATCTATGATTCTGCATATAAACCCCTCGATTTGATTTCAAAACGTAACTCAATCTGGCATATCTATGATTCTGTATTATAAACCACCCTGAGCCCCTCGACTTGATTTCAGGCTGTAACTCAGTCCGGGGCATGTTATTCAGTATATAAACCACCCTGAACACCACGATTAGAATCCAGGCTGTAACTCACTCCGGGGTGTCTATTATTCTGAATATAAACCACCCTGAACCCGTTGATTTGATTCCACTTCCTGTCATGTTAAGCTCATGTTCCCAACACAATCTAATCTCAATAATGATCAATGTATCACTGTCCTCCTATCTGCTGGCTGTACGATCATGTTAACTTTTTGATGTTTATGTACAAGATCAGCCATAGCCTCTGAACAATACTGTGGCAGAATTTCTCACTATTTTACTCAGAAACATTCAGCTTTTTCTATTCTTATTGCAAATTATGTTCCAGAATATTCTCTTGCACTTGCTAATGTTTTCAAAATAGTTCACAAAACACTGACAGCAAAGTAGACGACATGATGGGGTGTAGCAAACTGTTACACTCAGTATCTTTTCCTTATTTATAAACTCAATATCATCGCTGTGCTGATGTAAAATGGTGGCTGTGGACAAATCTAAGATGTCTGCCTGACTGATTTGCGTAAAGAATATTTTCAGCAAGGGAGAGGGGGCAATGTGTCAAAAGCCATATCCATTCATTGATGCTAGCAGAGATAGGAAATGGAGACAGCTCTTTGAAGATGATTAACATTCAAATCCCAAAACCTTGTTTACAGTGTGACATAAAGACAATGTGACATTCCAACAAGGTCTGCCTTACTTTCCAAGCTCCTAATATATGAGAGAAACATAATATACAAAACCTGAAAGAGCTCAGCCACTGAATTGTAGATTTGCAGCGTTGGGTCAGAATCCTGCCTGGCTAGGCCTTATCCCAAAATGAAGGGTTTCTCAAATCCCACAATGATCTTCTGTGGGTTCACATTATGTGTTGTCTACAAATAAAAGAAAATAATGCATCTGCATTTAAACAAAGCTCTTTCTAGAACTATGTGTGTCTGTTGGTTTCAGTATCTTCAAACAGGATTGAAGATGAATGATACAGTGAGAGATACGCAGCACTGTAACGACAATGGCAGTGCATTATAAAATGTATATTAATATCTTCAGTGAAAAGGGAAAACGGAGGAGGATAGTCCTCAAACTAGGACCGTGGGGAGCCAGTAAAGTCGTATAGTTTGCGACTGCATTATGTATAAGGTGAGACTTGATTTGAAACCACTTGGCCTATAGTCCACTTTGCGACTCCCTGCCACTTACAGGTTATTCCACATAAAAAGCTTCACATATCCCTACATTAGTTTCCAGAATGTAACTAATGAGGAACATTCTGTACCTAAGCAGGATGAAACCCTCGATTAGATACCAGACTGTACCACACCCCGGAATATCTGTTATTCTGCATACTAACCTCCCTGACCCCCTCGATTAGATTCAAGTCTGTATCTCACTCTGGGGTATCTGTTATTCTGTATATAAACCACCCTGAACCCCTCGATTACATTGAAGTCTGGAACTCACTCGGGGCTATCTGTAATTCTCTATCTGAACCACCCTGAATCCCTCGATTAGATTCCAGGCTGTAACTCACTCTAGGGTACCTGTTATTCTGTATATAACCACCCTGAACCCCGCGATTAGATTCCAGACTGTAACTCACTACAGGGTATCTGTTATTCTGCTTATAAATCACCGTGAACCCTTCGATTAGATTCTAGGCAGTAACTCGCTCCAGGCTATCTCTTATTCTGTATCGGAACCATCCTGAGCCCCTTGATTACATTAAAGTCTGTAACTCACTCCGGGCTATCGGTTATTCAATATCTGAACCACCCTGAACCCCTGGATTAGATTCCAAGTTACAACTCACTCTGGGGTGTCTGTTTTTCTGTATATAAACCATCCCGAACCCCTCGATTAGATTCCAAGCTGCAACTCTTCCCGGCCTTTCTGTTATTCTGTATACAAACCACCCTGAACCGGCTGATTGGATTCCAGGCTGTAACACACCCCGGGCTATCTGTTATTCAGTATATTAACCACACTGAATCCCTTGATTAGATTCCAGGCTGTAACTTAGTCTGGGATATCTGTTATTCTGTATATAAACCACCCAGATCCCATTGTTTAAATTCCAGTCTGTATCTCTCTCTGGGGTATCTGTTATTCTGTACATAAAACACCCTGAACCGCTCGATTAGATTCCAATCTGTAACTAACACCTGGGTATCTGTTATTCTGTATATAAATCACCATGAATCCCTCGATTATATTCCAGTGTTTTACTCACTCCGGGGTATAAACCTGCCTGGATCCTTCCATTAGATTCCAGGCTGTAACTCACTCCGTGCTATCTATTATTCTGTGTATAAACCTACCCGAACACCTTGATTAGTTTCCAGTCTGTCCCTCACAACTGGGAAGATTAGATTACCTACAGTGTGGAAACAGGTCCTTCAGCCCAACAAGTCCACACCGACCCTCCGAGGACCAACCCACCCAGCACATCTTTAGACTGTAGGAGGAAACCGGTGCACCCGGAGGAAAACCCACACAAGACAGCTTCCCGTGATAGGATTTGAACCCATGTCTCTGGCCTTGGAGGTAGCAATGATAACCACTGTGCCACCGTGCCCCCAGTGTCTCTTATATGCTGTACATAAACCCTAAACCCATTGATTAGATTCCAATCTGTCCCTCACTTCTGGGTATCTGATATGCTATATATAAACCATAAACACCTCAATTAGATTCCAGTCTGTAACTCACTCCTGCGTATCTGTTAATGGATCTGTGAAGTGATCCTCGTTGGATGTTAGACTGAAGACAAGATAAACTAAAGGGTCAAATGTTACATTGGGAGCAGGAACACAGAAAGCTGCTGGTACATTTCTGTTCTGTTACAAATCTACAAGTTTTAGATTGGGGCTGAATTTCTGTCAAAATGGGGAAAGTCGCAAAAGCTGTTTACTGTCCTGCATGAATACATCAAAACATGAATTCCCTTGCAAGATAGGAAATGGAGACAGCTCATGGAAGGTGTCTGTATCTGTGTGTGTGTGATTCTGTGTTTCTGTGTATGTCTGCTCCTGTATCATTCTGTGTGCGTGTTCAAATATTAAATATTTTCAATCTGTATTGATGTTGCCATTCTCTCTTGCTTTTCCTTCTTTCGAAACTCAATATCATTTATAAATGGTATAAAATGATGGCTGTGGACAAATCTAAGATGTCTGCCTGACTGATGTGTGTCAGAAATACTTTCAGCAAGGGAGAGGGGGCAATGTGTTAAAAGCCATTTCCATTCATTGATGCTAGCAGAGATAGGAAATGGAGACGGCTCTTTGAAGGTGATTGAAATGCAAATTCCAGAACCTGCTTACAGTGAATGCGGAGAAACAATGTGACATTCCAGTAAAGTCTGCCTTACTTTCCGAGCTCCTAATATATGAGGAAACATAATATACAAAACCTGAAAGAGCGCAGCCACTGAATTGTAGATTTGCAGCGTTGGATCAGAATCCTGCCTGGCTAGGCCTATTCCCAAATGTAAGGGTTTCTCAAATCCCACACTGAATTTCTGTGGGTCAACTTGTGAGCCCATTGACTAGATTCCAGTCTGTAACTCACTCCGGGCTATCTTTTTATTCTGTACATAAACCACACTGAACCCCTCGATTCATTTGCAGGCTGTAACTCTCTCCGGGGTATCTGTATTTCAGTATATAAACCACCCGAACCCCGCGATTAGATTCCAGGCAGTAGCTCACTCCGGGTCATCTGTTTTTCTGTATATAAAACACCCTGAACCCCGCGATTGGATTTCAGGATGTAACTCACTCTGGCATATCTGTTATTCTGTGTATAAACCACCCTGAAGCCCTCGATTAGATTTCAGTCTGTGACTCACTCTGGCTTATCTGTCATTCTGTATATAAGCCACCCTGAACCCCTCGGTTAAATTCCAGGGTGTGACTCAATCTGGGGTATCTGTTATTCTGTATATAAACCATCCCGAACCCCTCGATTAGATTCCAGGCTGGAACTCTTTCCGGCCTCTGGGCTATCTGTTATTCTGTATATTCGCAAATGTACCAGCAGCTTTTTGTGTTCCTGCTCCCAATGTAACATTTGAACCTTTAGTTTATCTTGTATCTAATATCGAACAAGGATCATTTCACAGATCCATTAACAGATTCCCAGGAGTGACTTACAGAATAATAGTTGCCCCCAAGTGAGTTCCAGACTGAAAGCGAATTCAGTGGTTTATGGTTTATATACAGAATAACAGATACCCAGGAGTGAGGGACAGATTAGAATCTAATCGAGTGGTTTATGGTTAGCATGCAGCATGTCAAACACCCAGGATTGAGGGACAGACTGGAATCTAATCGAGGAGTTTAGCGTTTACATATAGCATATCAAATGCCCAGGAGTGAGTTGCAGACTGGAATCTAACCAAGGGATTTGGGATGGTTTAAATACAAATAACAGATATCCGGGATGAGTCACAAAACCGCGCAGTCATGCAGTCGTTATGATGTGCAGCATAGAAACAGACCCCTTAGTCCAATCCGTCCATGCCGACCAGATATCCTAACCTACTCTAGTCTCTTTTGCCAGCATTTAACCCATCTCCCTCCAAACCTTCCTATTCACATACCCATCTAGCTGCATTTTAAATGTTGCAATTGTACCAGCCTCCACCAATCCTTCTGACAGTTCATTTCATTCATGTACCACCCTCTGGTGAACAAGTTATCACTTAGTTCCCTTTCACATCTTTCCCATGTCACACTAAACCAATGCCCTCTAGTTCTGGTCCATGTGTGTGAGAGTGCATGTGGTGCAAGAAAGAGTGAGTGTGTCTGTAAGAGAATGAGAGTGCATGTGTGTGAGAATGTGTGTAAGAGAAAGAGAGTGCATGAGTGTGAGAGTGTGTGCAGGTGCAAGAAAGAGTGAGTGTGTGTGTAAGAGAAAGAGTGCATGTGTGTGACAGCGTGGGTGGCTGCAAGAAATAGTGGGTGTGTGTAATAAAAATAGACTACATGTGCGCGAGACTGTGTATGGGTGCAAGAGTGTGTGTGTAAGAGGAAGAAAGTGCATGTGTGTGAGAGTGTGTGCGCATACAAGAAACAGTGAGTGTGTTTGTGTGTGTAGGAGGAACAGAGTGCATGTGTGCGAGAGTGTGTGCATGTGCAAGAAAGAGTGAGCGTGTGTGTAAGAGGAAGTGAGTGCATGTGTGCGAGTGTGTGTGGGTGCAAGAAAGAGTGAGTGTGTGTGAGTGTGTAAGAGAAAGAGAGTCCATGTGTGCGAGAGTGCGTGTGGGTGCAAGAAAGAGTGAGTGTGCGCGTAAGAGAAAGCATGTGTGAGATGTGTGTCCGAGAGTGAGAGAATGCGTGCGTGCGGGAGAGAGAATGAGTGCATGCGAGAGAGAGGGAATGCGTGCGCGAGAAGATGCGTGTGTCCGTGAGAGAGAGAATGCATGCGTGCCTGAGAGAGAAAATGCGTGCATGCGAGAGAGAGAATGCTGTGTGAGTGAGAGAGAATGCGTGTGAGAGAGAGAATGCGTGTGCAAGAGAGAGAATGCGCATGTGAGAGAGAATGCGTGTGTATGTGAGAGAATGCATGTGTGACCGAGAGAGAATGCGTGTGTGTGAGAGAGAGAATACGCGTGCGAGAGAATGCGTGTGTGAGAGAAAGACGGAATGCCAGTGTGCGAGTGAGAGTATGTGTGAGAGAGAGAATGCATGTGCGAGAGATAAAGAATGTGTGTGTGTGTGTGAGAGAGAGAGAGAGAGAGAATGCGTTGGTGTGAGAGAGAGACAATGCATGTGTGCGAGAGAGAGAATGTGCGAGAGAGATAGAATGCGCATGTGAGAGAGAGAATGCGTGTGTGCAAGAGAGAATGCCTGTGTGTGTGAGAGAGAATGCCTGTGTGCAAATGATAGTGTGTGCGCATGAGAGAGAGAAAATTTGCGCGTGCGAGTGAGAGAGTGAGCGTGTGTGAGGTATGATGTGCACATGCCTGAGAATGTGTGTGGGTGCAAGAAAGAGAGTGCGAAAGTGAGAGAGAGGAAGTGTGTGTATGTTAAAGATTGAGTGCATGCGAGTGTGTGTGCATGTGAGAGAGTGTGTGTGTACAAGTGTACGAGAGTGAGTGTGCACATGAGAGAGAGGGCATGTGTGTGAGAAAGAGCGTCTGCATGTGGAAGAGTGTGCACATGTGCACGAAAGAATGTGTGTGTGCGCGCAAGAGAAAGCATGTGCACATGTGAGAAAGAGTGTGAGAGCATTAGTGTGTGCGTGTGTGTCCAAGAGAGAAAGCGAGTGCATGCATGTGAGAGAGTGTGTGTGTGTGTGCTAGAGAGTGTGAGAGGAAGAATTTGTGCCCACAATTCCTATGAGAATGTGTACCTGAGAGACGGGGGGAGAGCGAGAGAGAAAGAAAGAGAGATTTTGTGAGTGAGAGAGAGAATGCGTGTGTGTGAGAGAGAGAGAGAATGTGTGTGTTTGAGAGAGAATGCATGTGTGTGTGAGAGAGAGAATGCGAGTGTGTGTGTGTGTGAGAGAGAGAGAATGCATGTGTGTGAGAGAGACTATGCATGTGTGTGAGAGAGACAGAAAATGCATGTGCGTGAGAGAGAGAATGCGTGTGTGAGAGGGAATGCATGTGTTTGAGAGATAGAATGCATGTGTGTTTGAGAGAATGCATGCGTGTGAGAGAGAATGCATTTGAGAGAGAGAGAGTATGCATGTGTGTGTGTGAGAGGGAGAATGCATGTGCGTGAGAGAGAAAATGCATGTGTGTGAGAGAGAGAATGAGTGTGTGCGAGAGAGAGAATGCATGTATGAGAGATAGAGAGAGAATGCTTGTGTGTGAGAGAGAATGAATGTGTGTGTGAGAGAAAGAACGAAAGTATGTGCCTGTGAGAGAGAGAGAGAATGCATGTGTGTGTGAGAGAGAGAGAATATATGTGTGTGAGAGAGACAGAGAATGCATGTGTGTGAGAGAGAGAATGCACGTGTGTGAGAGAGAATGCATTTGAGAGAGAGAGTATGCATGTGTGTGTGAGAGAGAGTGCATGTGTGAGAGAGAGAGAGACAATGCATGGGTGTGAGAGAGAATGCATGTATGTGTGAGAGAGAATGCATGTGTGTGAGAGAGAGAATGTATGTGGGTGTGTGAGAGAGAGAGAATGCACGTGTGAGAGAGAGAAAGAACGCATCTGTGTGAGAGAGGATTGCATGTGTGCGAGAGAGAGAATGTATGTGTGTCTGTGAGAGAGAAAATGCATGTGTGTGTGTTTGAGAATGCATGTGTGAGAGAGAGAGAGAGAATGCATGTGTGCGTGAGATAGAATGCGTGTGTGTGTGAGAGAGAGACAATGCATGTGTGTGAGAGAGAATGTGTGTGAGTGGGAGAGAGAATGCATGTGTGTGAGTGAGAATGCAAGTGTGTGTGAGAGAGAATGCGTGTGTGTTTGACAGAGAGAGTGCATGTGCATGAGAGAGAGTAGTTAATGTATGCGTGTGTGAAAGAGAGAATGCATGAGTGAGAGAGACAGAAAATGCATGTGTGTGTGAGAGAGAATGCATGTGTGTGAGAGAGAGTAAGCATGTGTGTGAGAGAGAAGGCATGTGTGTGAGAGAGAATGCATGTGTGTGAGAGAGAGGTAAGCATGTGTGTGTGAGAGAGAATGCATGTGTGTGTGCGATAGAGAATACATGTATGAGAGAGAGAAATAATGCATCTGTGTGAGAGACAGAATGCATTTGTGTGTGTGAGAGAGAGGTAAGCATGTGTGTGTGAGAGAGAATGCATGTGTGTGTGAGATAGAGAATACATGTGTGAGAGAGAGAAATAATGCATCTGTGTGAGAGACAGAATGCATTTGTGTGTGAGAGAAAGAATGCATGTGTGTGAGAGAGAAATAATGCATCCGTGTGACAGAGAGAATGTGTGTGTGAGAAATAGAGAGAGAATGCATGTGGGTGAGAGAGAGAATGCATGTGTGTGAGAGAGAGAATGCATGTGTGTGTGTGAGAGATAATGCATGTGTGTGTGAGAGAGAATGCATGTGTGTGAGAGAGAAAATGTATGTATGTGTGTGTGAGAGAGAGGGAGAGAATGCATGTTCGTGAGAGAGACAGAGAATGCATGTGTGTGAGAGAGAGAATACGTGTTTGAGAGAGAGACATTGCATGTGTGTGAGAGAGAATGCGTGTGTCTGAAAGAGAGAATGCATGTGTGTGTGAGAGAGAAAATGCATGTGTGTGTGAGAAAGAGTGCATTTGAGAGAGAGTATGCATGTGTGTGTGTGAGAGAGAGAATGTCTCTGTGCGAGAGAGAATGAATGTATGTGTGAGTGAGAATGCGTGTGTGTGAGAGATTGCATGTGTGTGACAGAGATAATACGCATGAGAGAGAGAATACATGTATGAGAGAGAGAGAAAGGATGCATGTGTGTGAGATAGAATTCATGTGTGTGTGGGAGAGAATGCGTGTGTGAGAGAGAAAATGCATGTGTGTGTGAGAGAGAGAATGCATGTGTGCGTGAGAGAGAGAGAGAACGCATATATGTGTGAGAGAGAGAATGCGTGAGTGTGTGTGAGAGAGACAATGCATGCGTGGGAGATTGAATGTGTGTGAGAGAGGCAATGCATGTGTGTGAGAAAGAATGCGTGTGTGTGAGAGAGAGAGAATGCATGTGTGTGAGAGAGAGAACACGTGTGTGAATGAGAGAGAGAAAATGCATGTTCTGAGAGAGGAAGAATGCATCGGTGTGAGAGAGAGAATGCCTGTGTGTGTTTGAGAGAGAGAATGCATGTGAGAGAGAGAGAATGCATGCATGTGTGTGAGAGAGAGAGAATGAGTGTGTGTGAGAGAGAGAATGCATGTGTGTGCGTGTGTGTGAGAGAGAGAGAATGAGTGTGTGCGAGAGAGAGAATGTGTGTGTGAGCGATAGAGAGAGAATGCATATATATCAGAGAGAGAAGGCATGTGTGTGTGTGAGAGAGAAAGCATGTGCCTGTGTGAGAGAGAGAATGCACGTGTGTGTGTGAGAGAGAATATATGTGTGTGCGTGAGAGAGAGAATGCATGTGTGTGAGAGATACAGAGATGCATGTGTGAGAGAGAATGCATGTGTGAGAGAGAGAATGCATGTGTGAGAGATAGAATTCATGTGTGTGTGGGAGAGAATGCGTGTGTGAGAGAGAAAATGCATGTGTGTGTGAAAGAGAGAATGCATGTGTGCGTGAGAGAGAGAGAGAACGCATATATGTGTGAGAGAGAGAATGCGTGAGTGTGTGTGAGAGAGACAATGCATGCGTGGGAGATTGAATGTGTGTGAGAGAGGCAATGCATGTGTGTGAGAAAGAATGCGTGTGTGTGAGAGAGAGAGAATGCATGTGTGTGAGAGAGGGAACACGTGTGTGAATGAGAGAGAGAAAATGCATGTTCTGAGAGAGGAAGAATGCATCGGTGTGAGAGAGAGAATGCCTGTGTGTGTTTGAGAGAGAGAATGCATGTGAGAGAGAGAGAATGCATGCATGTGTGTGTGAGAGAGAGAATGAGTGTGTGAGAGAGAGAGAATGCATGTGTGTGCGTGTGTGTGAGAGAGAGAGAATGAGTGTGTGCGAGAGAGAGAATGTGTGTGTGAGCGATAGAGAGAGAATGCATATATATCAGAGAGAGAAGGCATGTGTGTGTGTGAGAGAGAAAGCATGTACTTGTGTGAGAGAGAGAATGCACGTGTGTGTGTGAGAGAGAATATATGTGTGTGCGTGAGAGAGAGAATGCATGTGTGTGAGAGATACAGAGATGCATGTGTGAGAGAGAATGCATGTGTGAGAGAGAGAATGCATGTGTGAGAGAGAATGTGTGTGTGTGTGTGTGTGAGAGAGAGAATGCATGTGTGTGAGAGGGAATGCATGTGCGTGTGATTGAGAATGCATGTGTATGAGACAGAGAATGCATGTGTATGAGAGACAGTAAGCATTTGTGTGACAGAGAGAATGCGTGTGTGTGTGAGAGAGAGAATGCATATGTGTGAGAGAGAAAGAATGCATCTGTGTGAGAGAGAGAATGCATGAGTGTGTGTGTGAGAGGGAATGCATGTGTGTGTGAGACAGAGAGTGCATGTGCATGAGAGAGAGAATGCCTGTGTGAGAGAGAGAATGCATGTAGGAGAGAGAGAATGTGGGTGTGAGAGAATGCATGTGTATGAGAGAGAGTGAATGTCTGTGTGAGAGAGAATGCGCGTCAGAAAGAAAATACTGCATGTGTGGGAGAGAGAGAATGCGTCTGTGAGAGAGAGAATGAGTGTGTGTGAGAGAGAGAATTAATGCGTATGAGAGAGCGAATGTGGGTGTGAGAGATTGCATGTGCGTGTGAGAGAGAATACACGTGAGAGAGAGAATCCATGTGTGTGTGGTGAGAGAGAGAATGCATATGTGAGAGAGAGAGAGAATGTGGGTGTGACAGAGAATGTGTGTGAGAGAGAGAATGCATGTATGTGTGAGAGAGAATGCATGTGTGTGTGAGAGAGAATGCATGTGTGTGAGAGACAATCCATATGTGTGAGAAAGAATGTGTGTGTGTGAGAGAGAATGCATGAGTGTGTGAGAGAGAAAATGCATTTGTGTGAGTGTGAGAGAGAATATATGTGTGTCTGAGAGAGAGAATGTATGTATGTGAGAGAGAGAGATTACATGTGTGACAGAGACAGGGAGAGAATGCGTGTGTGAGAGGGAGAATAGATGTGTGTGAGAGAGAGAATGCATGCGTGTGTGTGAGAGAGAGAATGTATGTGTGTGTGTGAGAGAGAGAACACATGTATGTGTGAGAGAGAGAATGCGAGAGTGTGCATGTGTAAGAGAGAGAGTATGCAAATGTGTGTGTGTGAGAAAGAGAATGAGTGCGAGAGAGAGAATGCGTGTGTGAGAGATAGAGAGAGAATGCTTGTGTGTGAGAGAGAATGCATGCGTGCGAGTGAGAGAATGCATGTGTGTGACAGAGAGACAATGCACGTGTCTGAGAGATAGAATGCATTTGAGAGAGAGTATGCATGTGTGTGTGTGAGAGAGAGTGCATGTGTGAGAGAGAATGCGTGTGTGAGAGTGAGAGACAATGCATGTGTGTGAGAGAGAGAATGCATGCGTGTGAGAGAGAGAATGTGTGTGTGGGTGTGTGAGAGAGAGAATGCACGTGTGCGAGAGAGAGAGAATGCATGTGTGTGTGAGAGAGAATGCGTGTGTGTGAGTGTGAGAGAGAATATATGTGTGTCTGAGAGAGAGAATGTATGTATGTGAGAGAGAGAGAATACGTGTGTGACAGACAGAGAATGTGTGTGTGTGAGAGAGAATGCATGTGTGTGTGTGAGAGAGAATGCATGTGTGTGGGAGAGAGAATGCACATGTGAGAGAGAGAAAGAATGCATCTGTGAGAGAGAGGAATGCATGTGTGCGAGAGAGAATGCATGTGTGTGTGAGAGAGAATGCGTGTGTGTGAGTGTGAGAGAGAATATATGTGTGTCTGAGAGAGAGAATGTATGTATGTGAGAGAGAGAGAATGTGTGTGTGACAGACAGACAGAGAATGCATGTGTGAGAGAGAATGCATGTGTGTGTGTGAGAGAGAATGCATGTGTGTGTGAGAGAGAGAATGTATGTGTTTGGGTGTGAGAGAGAGAATGCATGTGCATGATTGAGACAGAGAATGCATGCGTGTGAGAGAGGAAGAATACATCTGTGTGTGAGAGAATGCATGTGTATTTGTGAGAGAGAGAATGCATGTGAGTGAGAGAGAGAACGTATGTGTGTGTGAGAGAGAAAGCGTGTGTGTGTGTGTGTGTGAGAGAGAGACAATGCATGTGTGTGAGAGAGAATGTGTGTGAGTGGGAGAGAGAATGCATGTGTGTGAGTGAGAATGCAAGCGTGTGTGAGAGAGAATGCGTGTGTGTTTGACAGAGAGAGTGCATGTGCATGAGAGAGAGTAGTTAATGTATGCGTGTGTGAAAGAGAGAATGCATGAGTGAGAGAGACAGAAAATGCATGTGTGTGTGAGAGAGAATGCATGTGTGTGAGAGAGAGTAAGCATGTGTGTGAGAGAGAAGGCATGTGTGTGAGAGAGAATGCATGTGTGTGAGAGAGAGGTAAGCATGTGTGTGTGAGAGAGAATGCATGTGTGTGTGCGATAGAGAATACATGTATGAGAGAGCGAAATAATGCATCTGTGTGAGAGACAGAATGCATTTGTGTGTGTGAGAGAGAGGTAAGCATGTGTGTGTGAGAGAGAATGCATGTGTGTGTGAGATAGAGAATACATGTGTGAGAGAGAGAAATAATGCATCTGTGTGAGAGACAGAATGCATTTGTGTGTGAGAGAAAGAATGCATGTGTGTGAGAGAGAAATAATGCATCCGTGTGACAGAGAGAATGTGTGTGTGAGAAATAGAGAGAGAATGCATGTGGGTGAGAGAGAGAATGCATGTGTGTGAGAGAGAGAATGCATGTGTGTGTGTGAGAGATAATGCATGTGTGTGTGAGAGAGAATGCATGTGTGTGAGAGAGAAAATGTATGTATGTGTGTGTGAGAGAGAGGGAGAGAATGCATGTTCATGAGAGAGACAGAGAATGCATGTGTGTGAGAGAGAGAATACGTGTTTGAGAGAGAGACATTGCATGTGTGTGAGAGAGAATGCGTGTGTCTAAAAGAGAGAATGCATGTGTGTGTGAGAGAGAAAATGCATGTGTGTGTGAGAAAGAGTGCATTTGAGAGAGAGTATGCATGTGTGTGTGTGAGAGAGAATTCATGTGTGTGAGAGAGAGAATGTCTCTGTGCGAGAGAGAATGAATGTTTGTGTGAGTGAGAATGCGTGTGTGTGAGAGATTGCATGTGTGTGACAGAGATAATACGCATGAGAGAGAGAATACATGTATGAGAGAGAGAGAAAGGATGCATGTGTGTGAGATAGAATTCATGTGTGTGTGGGAGAGAATGCGTGTGTGAGAGAGAAAATGCATGTGTGTGTGAGAGAGAGAATGCATGTGTGCGTGAGAGAGAGAGAGAACGCATATATGTGTGAGAGAGAGAATGCGTGAGTGTGTGTGAGAGAGACAATGCATGCGTGGGAGATTGAATGTGTGTGAGAGAGGCAATGCATGTGTGTGAGAAAGAATGCGTGTGTGTGAGAGAGAGAGAATGCATGTGTGTGAGAGAGAGAACACGTGTGTGAATGAGAGAGAGAAAATGCATGTTCTGAGAGAGGAAGAATGCATCGGTGTGAGAGAGAGAATGCCTGTGTGTGTTTGAGAGAGAGAATGCATGTGAGAGAGAGAGAATGCATGCATGTGTGTGAGAGAGAGAGAATGAGTGTGTGTGAGAGAGAGAATGCATGTGTGTGCGTGTGTGTGAGAGAGAGAGAATGAGTGTGTGCGAGAGAGAGAATGTGTGTGTGAGCGATAGAGAGAGAATGCATATATATCAGAGAGAGAAGGCATGTGTGTGTGTGAGAGAGAAAGCATGTGCCTGTGTGAGAGAGAGAATGCACGTGTGTGTGTGAGAGAGAATATATGTGTGTGCGTGAGAGAGAGAATGCATGTGTGTGAGAGATACAGAGATGCATGTGTGAGAGAGAATGCATGTGTGAGAGAGAGAATGCATGTGTGAGAGATAGAATTCATGTGTGTGTGGGAGAGAATGCGTGTGTGAGAGAGAAAATGCATGTGTGTGTGAAAGAGAGAATGCATGTGTGCGTGAGAGAGAGAGAGAACGCATATATGTGTGAGAGAGAGAATGCGTGAGTGTGTGTGAGAGAGACAATGCATGCGTGGGAGATTGAATGTGTGTGAGAGAGGCAATGCATGTGTGTGAGAAAGAATGCGTGTGTGTGAGAGAGAGAGAATGCATGTGTGTGAGAGAGGGAACACGTGTGTGAATGAGAGAGAGAAAATGCATGTTCTGAGAGAGGAAGAATGCATCGGTGTGAGAGAGAGAATGCCTGTGTGTGTTTGAGAGAGAGAATGCATGTGAGAGAGAGAGAATGCATGCATGTGTGTGTGAGAGAGAGAATGAGTGTGTGAGAGAGAGAGAATGCATGTGTGTGCGTGTGTGTGAGAGAGAGAGAATGAGTGTGTGCGAGAGAGAGAATGTGTGTGTGAGCGATAGAGAGAGAATGCATATATATCAGAGAGAGAAGGCATGTGTGTGTGTGAGAGAGAAAGCATGTACTTGTGTGAGAGAGAGAATGCACGTGTGTGTGTGAGAGAGAATATATGTGTGTGCGTGAGAGAGAGAATGCATGTGTGTGAGAGATACAGAGATGCATGTGTGAGAGAGAATGCATGTGTGAGAGAGAGAATGCATGTGTGAGAGAGAATGTGTGTGTGTGTGTGTGAGAGAGAGAGAATGCATGTGTGTGAGAGGGAATGCATGTGCGTGTGATTGAGAATGCATGTGTATGAGACAGAGAATGCATGTGTATGAGAGACAGTAAGCATTTGTGTGACAGAGAGAATGCGTGTGTGTGTGAGAGAGAGAATGCATATGTGTGAGAGAGAAAGAATGCATCTGTGTGAGAGAGAGAATGCATGAGTGTGTGTGTGAGAGGGAATGCATGTGTGTGTGAGACAGAGAGTGCATGTGCATGAGAGAGAGAATGCCTGTGTGAGAGAGAGAATGCATGTAGGAGAGAGAGAATGTGGGTGTGAGAGAATGCATGTGTATGAGAGAGAGTGAATGTCTGTGTGAGAGAGAATGCGCGTCAGAAAGAAAATACTGCATGTGTGGGAGAGAGAGAATGCGTCTGTGAGAGAGAGAATGAGTGTGTGTGAGAGAGAGAATTAATGCGTATGAGAGAGCGAATGTGGGTGTGAGAGATTGCATGTGCGTGTGAGAGAGAATACACGTGAGAGAGAGAATCCATGTGTGTGTGGTGAGAGTGAGAATGCATATGTGAGAGAGAGAGAGAATGTGGGTGTGACAGAGAATGTGTGTGAGAGAGAGAATGCATGTATGTGTGAGAGAGAATGCATGTGTGTGTGAGAGAGAATGCATGTGTGTGAGAGACAATCCATATGTGTGAGAAAGAATGTGTGTGTGAGAGAGAGAATGCATGAGTGTGTGAGAGAGAAAATGCATTTGTGTGAGTGTGAGAGAGAATATATGTGTGTCTGAGAGAGAGAATGTATGTATGTGAGAGAGAGAGATTACATGTGTGACAGAGACAGGGAGAGAATGCGTGTGTGAGAAGGAGAATAGATGTGTGTGAGAGAGAGAATGCATGCGTGTGTGTGAGAGAGAGAATGTATGTGTGTGTGTGAGAGAGAGAACACATGTATGTGTGAGAGAGAGAATGCGAGAGTGTGCATGTGTAAGAGAGAGAGTATGCAAATGTGTGTGTGTGAGAAAGAGAATGAGTGCGAGAGAGAGAATGCGTGTGTGAGAGATAGAGAGAGAATGCTTGTGTGTGAGAGAGAATGCATGCGTGCGAGTGAGAGAATGCATGTGTGTGACAGAGAGACAATGCACGTGTCTGAGAGATAGAATGCATTTGAGAGAGAGTATGCATGTGTGTGTGTGAGAGAGAGTGCATGTGTGAGAGAGAATGCGTGTGTGAGAGTGAGAGACAATGCATGTGTGTGAGAGATAATGCATGTGTGTGTGAGAGAGAATGCATGCGTGTGAGAGAGAGAATGTGTGTGTGGGTGTGTGAGAGAGAGAATGCACATGTGCGAGAGAGAGAGAATGCATGTGTGTGTGAGAGAGAATGCGTGTGTGTGAGTGTGAGAGAGAATATATGTGTGTCTGAGAGAGAGAATGTATGTATGTGAGAGAGAGAGAATACGTGTGTGACAGACAGAGAATGTGTGTGTGTGAGAGAGAATGCATGTGTGTGTGTGAGAGAGAATGCATGTGTGTGGGAGAGAGAATGCACATGTGAGAGAGAGAAAGAATGCATCTGTGAGAGAGAGGAATGCATGTGTGCGAGAGAGAATGCATGTGTGTGTGAGAGACAATGCGTGTGTGTGAGTGTGAGAGAGAATATATGTGTGTCTGAGAGAGAGAATGTATGTATGTGAGAGAGAGAGAGAATGCGTGTGTGACAGACAGACAGAGAATGCATGTGTGAGAGAGAATGCATGTGTGTGTGTGAGAGAGAATGCATGTGTGTGTGAGAGAGAGAATGTATGTGTTTGGGTGTGAGAGAGAGAATGCATGTGCATGATTGAGACAGAGAATGCATGCGTGTGAGAGAGGAAGAATACATCTGTGTGTGAGAGAATGCATGTGTATTTGTGAGAGAGAGAATGCATGTGAGTGAGAGAGAGAACGTATGTGTGTGTGAGAGAGAAAGCGTGTGTGTGTGTGTGTGAGAGAGAGAGAATGCATGTGTGTGAGAGAGGACGAATGCATCTGAGTGTGAGAGAGAATGCCTGTTTGTGTTTGAGAGAGATAATGCATGTGTGTGAGAGAGACAGAAAATGCATGTGTGTGAACGAGAGAATGCATGTCTGAGAGGGAATGCCTGTGTGTGTGAGAGAGAATGCATTTGAGAGAGAGAGTATGCATGTGTGTGTGAGAGTGAGAATGCATGTGTGTGAGAGAGAGAATGTATGTGTGTGAGAGAGAGACTGAGTTTGTGTGAGAGGGAGAGTGCGTGTGTGAGAGATCGAGTGAGAATGCTTGTGTGTGAGAGAGAATGAATGTGTGTGTTTGGGAGAACGAAAGCATGTGCCTGTGTGTGTGTGTGAGAGAGAGAATGCATGTGTCTGTGTGTGAGAGAGAGAATGTATGTGTGTGTCAGAGAGAGAGAATGCATGTATGTGAGAGAGACTGAGAATGCATGTGTGTGTGAGAGAGAATGCATGTGTGTCTGAGGGAGTATGCATTTCAGAGAGAGAGCATGCATGTGTGAGTGTGAGAGAGAGAGAGAATGCATGTGTCTGAGAAAGAGAAAGCACGTGTGCGAGAGATAGTGCATGAGAGAGAGAGAGACAATGCATGTGTGTGAGAGAGAATGCGTGTGTGAGAGAGAATGCATGTGTGTGTGTGAGAGAATGCATGTGCGTGTGAGTAATGGAGAGAATGCATGTGTGTGAGAGAGAATGCGCGTTTGTGTGAGAGAGTGATTGCATGTGTGAGAGAGACAATGCGTGTGTGTGAGAGAGTAAGCATGTGTGTGTGAGAGGGAGAATGCGTGTGTGTGTGAGTGAGAGAATGCACGTGTTAGAGAGAGAAATAATGCATCTGTGTGGGTGAGGGAATGCATTTGTGTGTGTGAGAGAGAATGTGTGTGTCTGAAAGAGAGAATGCATGTGTGTGTGAGAGAGAGAATCCATGTGTGTGAGAGACAAATAATGCATCTGTATGAGAGAGACCATTCCCTCTCTCACACACATGCATTCTCTCTCACACACACATTTAGTCTCTGTCTCACACACACACATTCTCTCTCACATGCACATGCATTTTTCTCTCTCACACACATGCATTCTGTCTTTCAGACACACACATTCTCTCTCTCACAGATGCAATGTCTCTCTCTCACAGACGTATTTTCTCACACACACACATGCATTCTCTGTCTCTCCCACACAGGCATTCTCATACACATACAGACACACATACATTCTTTCTCACACACACATGCATTCTCTCTCTCACACACATATACATACTTTCTCCGTCTCGAACACACATGTATTCTCTCTCTCACACACACACACTCAAATGCATTCTCTCTGTCACACACACATGCATTCTCTCTTTCAGATATGTGCATTCTATCTCGCACACACACATATACATACATTCTCTCTCACAGACACAAATGCATCCCCTCTCACAGGCAGATGCATTACTTCTCTCTCACACACATGTATTCTCTCTCTCTTTCACACACACACATGCATTCTCTCTCACACACATGTAATCCCTCTCTCACGCACACGCCTATTCTCTCTCTCACACATGCATTCTCTCTCTCTCACACACGCATTCTCTCTCACAAACATGCATTGTCTCTGTCTCTCACACACGCGCAATATCTCTCTCATAGACACATGCATTCTGTCTCTCATACATGCATTCTCTCTCTCACACACACATAGACATGCTTTCTCTCTCTAACACACACATATGCTTTCGCTCTCTCTCACACACACAAATGCTTTCTCTCTCTCACACAGATGCGTTATTTCTCTCTCTCAAACATGCATTCTCTCCCTCACACACACACACATGCATTCTCTCTTCCAGACGCACACGCATTTTATCTCACACATGCACATCTACATACATTCTCTCTCTCTCACACGCTTTCTCTCTCTCTCACACATGCTTAACTCTCTCTCACACACATTCATTCTCTCTCTCACACACATGCATTCTCTCACACGCGCATTCATTCCCTCATTCAGACACACACATTCTCTCTCTCACACACACATATACATGCATTCTCTCTACACACACATGCATTCTCTCTCTTACACACACAAATGATTTCTCTCTCTCAAACAAATGCATTATTTCTCTCTCACACACACACATTCTCTCTCACACGCACATGCAATCTCTCTCACACACACGCACGTTCTCTCGCAAACACGCACGCGTTCTCTCTCACACACACATGCATTCTCTCTCTCACACACATGCAGTCTCTCTCTCACACACACGCATTCTCTCTCACACACACACATGCATTCTCTCTCTTACACACACAAATGCTTTCTCTCTCACACATAGATGCATTCTTTCTCTCTCACACACATGCATTTTATCTCTCTCACACACACGCATTCCCTCTCTCACACACACACACGCATTCACTCTCTCACACACATGCATTCTCTCTCACACACACATGCAGTCTCTCTCTCACACACACGCATTCTCTCTCACACACACAAATGTTCTCTCTCTTACACACAGATACATTCTTTCTCACACACGCATTCTCTCTCACACACACATGCATTTTCTCTCTCACACACATGCAGTCTCTCTCACAGACACACGCCTTCTCTCTCACACACATGCATTGTCTCTCTCTCTCACACACACATTCTCTCTGACACACACGTGCATCCTCTCTCTCACACACACATGCATTCTCTGTCTCTCTCACACATGCATTCTCACACACATACAGACATACATACATTCTTTCTCTCACACACATGCATTCTCTCTCTCACACATGCATTCTCTCTCACACACACATATACATAATTTCTCTCTCTCACACACACACAAATGAATTCTCTCTCTCTCACCCACGCATTCTCTCTCACACACACATGCATTCTCTCTCACACACACACATATACATACATTCTCTCTCACACCCAAATGCATCCCCTCTCACACACAGATGCATTACTTCTCTCCCTAACACATGCATTCTCCTCTCTCACACACACGCATTCTCTCTCACAGGCACATGCAGTTTCTCTCTCACACGCACACGCATTCTCTCTCTCTCACACACATGCATTCTCTCTCTCACACACATGCATTCTCTCTCTCACACATTCATTCTCTCTCACACACACATATGCATCCACTCTCTCACACACACGCATTCTCTCTCTCACACACACATGCATACTCACTCTCTCAAATGCATTCTCTCTCGCATGCACATGCATTTTTTTCTCCACTCACACACATGCATTCTGTCTTTCAGGCACACACATTCTCTCTCTCACCGATGCAATGTCTCTCTCTCACAGACGTATTTTCTCACACTCACACATGCATTCTCTGTCTCTCTCACACATGCATTCTCACACAAATACAGACATACATACATTCTCTCTCACACACACATGCATTCTCTCTCTCACACATTCATTCTCTCTCACACACACATATACATACTTTCTCTGTCTCACACACACGTGTATTCTCTCTCAGACACACACTCAAATGCATTCTCTCTGTCACACAGATGCATTATTTCTCTCTCACACGCATGCATTATCTCTCTCACACACACATGCATTCTCTCTTTCAGATACGCACATTCTCTCTCACACACAGATGCATTATTTCTATCTCTAACACATGCATACTCTCTCTTACATATACAAATGATTTCTCTCTCACACACAGATGCATTCTTTATCTCTCAGACACATGCATTGTATCTCTCACACACACGCAATCTCTCTCTCGCACACACATGCATTCTCTCTCACACACACACATATACATACATTCTCTCTCACACCCAAATGCATCCCCTCTCACACACAGATGCATTACTTCTCTCCCTAACACATGCATTCTCCTCTCTCACACACACGCATTCTCTCTCACATGCACATGCAGTTTCTCTCTCACACACACACGCATTCTCTCTCTCTCACACACATGCATTCTCTCTCTCACACACATGCATTCTCTCTCTCACACATTCATTCTCTCTCACACACACATATGCATCCACTCTCTCACACACACGCATTCTCTCTCTCACACACACATGCATACTCACTCTCTCAAATGCATTCTCTCTCGCATGCACATGCATTTTTTTATCCACTCACACACATGCATTCTGTCTTTCAGGCACACACATTCTCTCTCTCACCGATGCAATGTCTCTCTCTCACAGACGTATTTTCTCACACTCACACATGCATTCTCTGTCTCTCTCACACATGCATTCTCACACAAATACAGACATACATACATTCTCTCTCACACACACATGCATTCTCTCTCTCACACATTCATTCTCTCTCACACACACATATACATACTTTCTCTGTCTCACACACACGTGTATTCTCTCTCAGACACACACTCAAATGCATTCTCTCTGTCACACAGATGCATTATTTCTCTCTCACACGCATGCATTATCTCTCTCACACACACATGCATTCTCTCTTTCAGATACGCACATTCTCTCTCACACACAGATGCATTATTTCTATCTCTAACACATGCATACTCTCTCTTACACATACAAATGATTTCTCTCTCACACACAGATGCATTCTTTATCTCTCAGACACATGCATTGTATCTCTCACACACACGCAATCTCTCTCTCGCACACACACGCATTCTCTCTCTCACACACACACATGCATTCAATCTCTCACACGCATGCATTCTCTCTCACACACACATGCATTCTCTCTCTCTCACACACGCATTCTCTCTCACAAACATGTATTGTCTCTCTCTCACCCACGCATTCTCTCTCACACACACATGCATTCTCTCTCACACACACACATATACATACATTCTCTCTCACACCCAAATGCATCCCCTCTCACACACAGATGCATTACTTCTCTCCCTAACACATGCATTCTCCTCTCTCACACACACGCATTCTCTCTCACATGCACATGCAGTCTCTCTCTTACACACACGCGTTCTCACTCACACACATGCATTCTCTCTCTCACACACATGCAGTCTCTCTCTCTCACACACACGCATTCTCTCTCTCTCACACACACGCATTCTCTCTCTTACACACACAACTGATTTCTCTCTCTCACACAGATGCATTCTTTCTCTCTCACACACATGCATTGTATCTCTCTCTCACACACACGCATTCTCTCTCTCACACACACATGCATTCAATCTCTCACACACAGGCATTGTCTCTCTCTCACACGCATGCATTCTCTCTCACACACACATGCATTCTCTCTCTCTCACACACGCATTCTCTCTCACAAACATGCATTGTCTCTGACTCTCACACACACGCAATTTCTCTCCCATAGACACATGCATTCTGTCTCTCATACATGCATTCTCTCTCACACACACACATAAACATGCGTTCTCTCTCTCACACACACAAATGGTTTCTCTCTCACACACAGATGCATATTTCTCTCTCACACACATGCATTTTCTCTCTCACACAGACACATGCATTCTCTCTTCCAGACACAGGCGTTCTTTCTCACACATGCACATCTACATACATTCTCTCTCTCTCACACACACACCTTCTCCGTCTCACACACATGCTTACTCTCTCTCACACACATACATTCTCTCTCTCACACACATGCATTCTGTCTCACACGCGCATGCAGTCTCTCATTCAGGCACACACATTCTCTCTCTCACACACACATACACATGCATTCTCTCTCACACACACATGCATTCTCTCTCTTACACACACAAATGATTTCTCTCTCTCACGCAGATGCATTATTTCTCTCTCACACACATGCATTATCTCTCTCACACACACGCATTCTCTCTCACACACACATGCATTTTCTCTCTCACACACATGCATTCACTCTCACACACACATGCAGTCTCTCTCACAGACACACGCCTTCTCTCTCACACACATGCATTGTCTCTCTCTCTCTCACACACACATTCTCTCTGACACACACATGCATCCTCTCTCTCACACACACATGCATTCTCTGTCTCTCTCACACATGCATTCTCACACACATACAGACATACATACATTCTTTCTCTCACACACATGCATTCTCTCTCTCACACATGCATTCTCTCTCACACACACATATACATAATTTCTCTCTCTCACACACACACAAATGAATTCTCTCTGTCACACAGATGCATTATTTCTCTCACACGCATGCACCGTGGGCGGCACGGTGGCACAGTGGTTAGCACTGCGGCCTCACAGCGCCAGAGACCCGGGTTCAATTCCTGCCTCAGGCGACTGACTGTGTGGAGTTTGCACGTTCTCCCCGTGTCTGCGTGGGTTTCCTCTGGGTGCTCCGGTTTCCTCCCACACTCCAAAGATGTGCAGGTCAGGTGAATTGGCCATGCTAAATTGCCCGTAGTGTTAGGTAAGGGGTAGATGTAGATGTAGGGGTAAGGGTGGGTTACGCTTCGGCGGGGCGGTGTGGACTTGTTGGGCCGAAGGGCCTGTTTCCACACTGTAAGTAATCTAATCTAATTCTCTCTCTCTCACCCACGCATTCTCTCTCACACACACATGCATTCTCTCTCACACACACACATATACATACATTCTCTCTCACACCCAAATGCATCCCCTCTCACACACAGATGCATTACTTCTCTCCCTAACACATGCATTCTCCTCTCTCACACACACGCATTCTCTCTCACACACACACGCATTCTCTCTCTCTCACACACATGCATTCTCTCTCTCACACACATGCATTCTCTCTCTCACACACACACGCATTCTCTCTCTCACACACACGCATACTCTCTCTTACACACACAACTGATTTCTCTCTCTCACACAGATGCATTCTTTCTCACACACACGCCTTCTCTCTCACACACCTGCATTGTCTCTCTCACCCACGCATTCTCTCTCACACACATATGCATTCTCTCTCTCACACACACATGGATTCACTGTCTCACACACATGCATTCTCTCTCACACATACATGCATTCTCTCCCTTACACACAAATCATTTCTCTCTCACACACAGATGCATTCTTTCTCACACACATGCATTCTCTCTCACACACACGCATTCTCTCTCACACACATGCATTCTCTCTCTCTTTCACACACACACTTGCATTCTCACTCTCACACATGTAATCCCTCTCGCACGCACACGCGTATTCTCTCTCTCACACATGCATTCTCTTTCTCTCACACGCACATGCATTCTCACTCACACACACATGCATTCTCTCTCTCACACACACAATCTCTCTCACAAACATGCATTGTCTCTGTCTCTCACACACACGCAATTTCTCTCTCATAGACACATGCATTCTGTCTCTCATACATGTATTCTCTCTCTCTCACACACATATACATGCTTTCTCTCTCTCACACACACATATGCTTTCTCTCTCTCACACGCACAGAAATGCTTTCTCTCTCTCACACAGATGCATTATTTCTCTCTCACACACATGCATTCTCTCTCACACACACATGCATTCTCTCTTCCAGACACACGCATTCTCTCTCACACATGCACATCTACATACATTCTCTCTCTCACACACATTCATTCTCTCTCTCACACACATTCATTCTCTCTCACACGTGCATGCATTCTCTCATTCAGACACACACATTCTCTCTCTCACACACACATATACATGCATTCTCTCTCAGACACACATGCATTCTCTTTCTCACACATTCATTCTCTCTCACACACACATATGCATCCACTCTCTCACACACACGCATTCTCTCTCTCACACACACATGCATACTCACTCTCTCAAATGCATTCTCTCTCGCATGCACATGCATTTTTTTCTCCACTCACACACATGCATTCTGTCTTTCAGGCACACACATTCTCTCTCTCACCGATGCAATGTCTCTCTCTCACAGACGTATTTTCTCACACTCACACATGCATTCTCTGTCTCTCTCACACATGCATTCTCACACAAATACAGACATACATACATTCTCTCTCACACACACATGCATTCTCTCTCTCACACATTCATTCTCTCTCACACACACATATACATACTTTCTCTGTCTCACACACACGTGTATTCTCTCTCAGACACACACTCAAATGCATTCTCTCTGTCACACAGATGCATTATTTCTCTCTCACACGCATGCATTATCTCTCTCACACACACATGCATTCTCTCTTTCAGATACGCACATTCTCTCTCACACACAGATGCATTATTTCTATCTCTAACACATGCATACTCTCTCTTACATATACAAATGATTTCTCTCTCACACACAGATGCATTCTTTATCTCTCAGACACATGCATTGTATCTCTCACACACACGCAATCTCTCTCTCGCACACACATGCATTCTCTCTCACACACACACATATACATACATTCTCTCTCACACCCAAATGCATCCCCTCTCACACACAGATGCATTACTTCTCTCCCTAACACATGCATTCTCCTCTCTCACACACACGCATTCTCTCTCACATGCACATGCAGTTTCTCTCTCACACACACACGCATTCTCTCTCTCTCTCACACACATGCATTCTCTCTCTCACACACATGCATTCTCTCTCTCACACATTCATTCTCTCTCACACACACATATGCATCCACTCTCTCACACACACGCATTCTCTCTCTCTCACACACATGCATACTCACTCTCTCAAATGCATTCTCTCTCGCATGCACATGCATTTTTTTATCCACTCACACACATGCATTCTGTCTTTCAGGCACACACATTCTCTCTCTCACCGATGCAATGTCTCTCTCTCACAGACGTATTTTCTCACACTCACACATGCATTCTCTGTCTCTCTCACACATGCATTCTCACACAAATACAGACATACATACATTCTCTCTCACACACACATGCATTTTCTCTCTCACACATTCATTCTCTCTCACACACACATATACATACTTTCTCTGTCTCACACACACGTGTATTCTCTCTCAGACACACACTCAAATGCATTCTCTCTGTCACACAGATGCATTATTTCTCTCTCACACGCATGCATTATCTCTCTCACACACACATGCATTCTCTCTTTCAGATACGCACATTCTCTCTCACACACAGATGCATTATTTCTATCTCTAACACATGCATACTCTCTCTTACACATACAAATGATTTCTCTCTCACACACAGATGCATTCTTTATCTCTCAGACACATGCATTGTATCTCTCACACACACGCAATCTCTCTCTCGCACACACATGCATTCTCTCTCACACACACACATATACATACATTCTCTCTCACACCCAAATGCATCCCCTCTCACACACAGATGCATTACTTCTCTCCCTAACACATGCATTCTCCTCTCTCACACACACGCATTCTCTCTCACATGCACATGCAGTTTCTCTCTCACACACACACGCATTCTCTCTCTCACACACACATGCATTCTCTCTCTCACACACATGCATTCTCTCTCTCACACATTCATTCTCTCTCACACACACATATGCATCCACTCTCTCACACACACGCATTCTCTCTCTCACACACACATGCATACTCACTCTCTCAAATGCATTCTCTCTCGCATGCACATGCATTTTTTTATCCACTCACACACATGCATTCTGTCTTTCAGGCACACACATTCTCTCTCTCACCGATGCAATGTCTCTCTCTCACAGACGTATTTTCTCACACTCACACATGCATTCTCTGTCTCTCTCACACATGCATTCTCACACAAATACAGACATACATACATTCTCTCTCACACACACATGCATTCTCTCTCTCACACATTCATTCTCTCTCACACACACATATACATACTTTCTCTGTCTCACACACACGTGTATTCTCTCTCACACACACACTCAAATGCATTCTCTCTGTCACACAGATGCATTATTTCTCTCTCACACGTATGCATTCTCTCTGTCACACACGCATGCATTCTCTCTTTCAGATATGCGCATTCTCTCTCGCACACACACATATACATACATTCTCTCTCACACAAGTGCATCCCCTCACACACAGATGCATTACTTCTCTCTCTAACACATGAATTCTCTCTCTCACACATGCATTCTCTGTCACACACATGCATTCTCACTCTCTTTGACACACACACATGCATTCTCTCTCTCACACATGTTTCCCTCTTTCACACACACGCGTGTTCTCTCTCTCACACATGCATTCTCTCTCCGACATGCACATGCATTCTCTCTCTTACACACACACATGATTTCTCTCTCACACACAGATGCATTCTTTCTCACACACACGCCTTCTCTCTCACACACATGCATTGTCTCTCTCTCTCAGCCACGCATTCTCTCTCACACACACATGCATTCTCTCTCCACACACACATGGATTCACTCTCTCACACACATTCATTCTCTCTCACACACACGTAGTCTCTGTCTCTCACACACATGCATTCTCGCTCACACACACACATGCATTCTCTCCCTTACACACAGAAATGATTTCTCTCTTACACACAGATGCATTCTTTCTCACGCACATGCATTCTCTCTCACACACACATGCATTCTCTCTCACACGCACATGCATTCTCACTCTCTCACACACGCCTTCTCTCTCACACACATGCATTGTCTCTCTCTCTCACACACGCATTCTCTCTCACACACACATGCATTCTCTCTCACACGCACATGCATTCTCTCTCACGCACACAGGCATTCTCTCTCTCACACACGCATTCTCTCTCACAAATATGCATTGTCTCTGTCTCTCACACACACACAATTTCTCTCTCATAGACAAATGTATTCTGTCTCTCATACATGCATTCTCTCTCTCACACACACATATACATGCTTTCTCTCTCTCTCACACACACAAATGGTTTCTCTCTCACACACAGATGCATATTTCTCTCTCACACACATGCATTTTCTCTCTCACACACACACATGCATTCTCTCTTCTAGACACAGGCGTTCTCTCTCACACATGCACATCTACATACATTCTCTCTCTCTCACACGCCATCTCCGTCTCACACATGTGCTTACTCTCTCTCACACACATTCATTCTTTCTCTCACACACATGCATTCTCTCTCAGACGCGCATGCAGTCTCTCATTCAGACACACACATTCTCTCTCTCACTCACACATATACATGCATTCTCTCTCACACACACATGCATTCTCTCTCTTACACACACAAATGATTTCTCTCTCACACACAGATGCATTATTTCTCTCTCACACACATGCATTGTCTCTCTCATACACACGCATTGTCTCTCACACACACATGCATTCCATCTCACACGCACATGTATTCTCTCTCACACACACGTGTTCTCTCTCACACACATATGCATTCTCTCTCTCACACACACATACATTCACTCTCTCACACAAACGCATTCTCTCTCTCTCACACACACACATGCATTCTCTCTCTTACACACACAAATGATTTCTCTCTCACACACAGATGCATTCTTTCTCACACACTTGCATTCTCTCTCACACATGCATTCTCTCTCACACACATATGCATTCGCTCTCTCACACACATGCATTGTCTTTCTCTCACACAACCATTCGCTCTCTCACACACATGCATTCTCTCTCACACACACATGCAGTCTCTCTCTCTCTCACACACGCATTCTCTCTCATTCACACATGCATACTCACTCTCTCTCAAATGCATTCTCTCTCACATGCACATGCATGTTTTCTCTCTCACACACATGCATTCTGTCTTTCAGACACACACATTCTCTCTCTCACAGATGCAATGTCTCTCTCTCACAGACGTATTTTCTCACACTCACACATGCATTCTCTGTCTCTCTCACACATGCATTCTCACACACATACAGACATACATACATTCTCTCTCACACACACATGCATTCTCTCTCTCACACATTCATTCTCTCTCACACACACATATACATACTTTCCCTGTCTCACACACACGTGTATTCTCACACACTCAAATGCATTCTCTCTGACACACAGATGCATTATTTCTCTCTCACACGCATGCATTCTCTCTCACACACACATGCATTCTCTCTCTTACACACACAAATGATTTCTCTCTCTCTCACACAGATGCATTATTTCTCTCTCACACACATGTATTGTCTCTCTCATACACACACATTCTGTCTCACACACACATGCATTCTATCTCACACGCACATGCATTCTCTCTCACACAAACGTGTTCTCTCTCACACACATATATATTCTCTCTCACACACACATGCATTCACTCTCTCACACACATGCATTCTCTCTCTTACACAGACAAATGATTTCTCTCTCACACACAGATGCATTCTTTCTCATACACTTGCATTCTCTCTCACACATGCATTCTCACTCACACACGCATGCATTCTCTCTCTCACACACATGCATTGTCTCTCTCTCACACAACCATTCTCTCTCACACACGCATGCATTCTCTCTCACACACACATGCATTCTCTCTCTCACACACATGCATTGTCTCTCTCACACAACCATTCTCTCTCTCACACACATGCATTCTCTCTCTTACACACACAAATGATTTCTCTCTCTCACACACAGATGCATTATTTCTCTCTCACACACATGCATTGTCTCTCTCATACACACGCATTCTGTCTCACACACACATGCATTCTATCTCACATGCACATGCATTCTCTCTCACACACACGTGTTCTCTCTCACACACATGTGCATTCTCTCTCTCACACACACATGCATTCTCTGTCTTACACACACAAATGATTTCTCTCTCACACACAGATGCATTCTTTCTCACACACTTGCATTCGCTCTCACACATGCATTCTCTCTCACACACACATGCATTCTCTCTCACACACACATGCATACTCACTCTCTCTCAAATGCATTCTCTCTCGCATGCACATGCATTTTTTTCTCCACTCACACACATGCATTCTGTCTTTCAGGCACACACATTCTCTCTCTCTCAGATGCAATGTCTCTCTCACACAGACGTATTTTCTCACACTCACACATGCATTCGCTGTCTCTCTCACCCATGCATTCTCACACACATACAGACATACATACATTCTCTCTCACACAAACATGCACTCTCTCTCACACACACTCATTCTCTCTCACACACACATATACATACTTTCTCTGTCTCACACACACGTGTATTCTCTCTCTGACACACACTCAAATGCATTCTCTCTGTCACACAGATGCATTCTTTCTCTCTCACACACATGCATTGTATCTCTCACACACACGCAATCTCTCTCTCGCACACACACGCATTCTCTCTCTCACACACACATGCATTCAATCTCTCACACGCATGCATTCTCTCTCACACAAGCATGCAGTCTCTCTCGCACACACACACGCATTCTCTCTCACACACACACATGCATTCTCTCTCTTACACACACATGATTTCTCTCTCACATACAGATGCAATCTTTCTCATGCACACGCCTTCTCTCTCACACACATGCATCGCCTCTCTCTCACCCATGCATTCTCTATCACACACACATGCATTCTCTCTCCACACACACATGGATTCACTCTCTCACACACACATGGATTCACTCTCTCACACACATTCATTCTCTCTCACACAGACGTAGTCTCTGTCTCACACACGCATGCATTCTCTCTCACACACACATGCATTCTCTCTCTCACACACACATGCATTCATTCTCACACACACATGCATTCTCTCTCACACACATGCATTCTCTCTCACACACACATATACATACTTTCTCTGTCTCACACACACATGTATTCTCTCTCTCACACACACTCAAATGCATTCTCTCTGTCACACAGATACATTATTTCTCTCTCACACGTATGCATTCTCTCTGTCACACACGCATGCATTCTCTCTTTCAGATATGCGCATTCTCTCTCGCACACACACATATACATACATTCTCTCACACACAAGTGCATCCCCTCTCACACACACACGTCTCTGTCTCCCCCACACATGCATTCTCATACACAAACAGACATATATACATTCTTTCTCACACACACATGCATTCTCTCTCTCTCTAACACATGAATCCTCACACACGCATTCTCTCTCACACACATGCATTCTCCCTCTCTTTCACACACGCACATGCATTCTCACTCTCTTTGACACACACACATGCATTCTCTCTCTCACACATGTAATCCCTCTTCACGCACATACGTATTCTCTCTCTCACAAATGCATTCTCTCTCACACGTAAATGCATTATCTCTCTCTCACACATGCATTCTCTCTCACAAACATGCATTGTCTCTGTCTCTCACCCCTCTCATAGACACATGCATTCTGTCTCTCATACATGCATTCTCTCTCTCACACGCACATATACATGCTTTTACTCTCTCTCTCACACACAAATGGTTTCTCTCTCTCACACAGATGCATATTTCTCTCTCACGCACATGCATTTTCTCTCTCACACAAACACATGCATTCTCTCTTCCAGACACGGGCGTTCTCTCTCACACATGCACATCTACATACATTCTCTCTCTCTCTCACACGCCTTCTCCGTCTCACACACATGCTTACTCTCTCTCACCCACATGCGTTCTCTCTCACACGCGCATGCAGTCTCTCATTCAGACACACACATTCTCTCTCTCACACACACATATACATAGATGCAATGTCTCTCTCACACACATGCATTCTCTCTCTTACACACACAAATGATTTCTCTCTCTCTCACAGATGCATTATTTCTCTCTCACACACATGCATTGTCTCTCTCACACACACACATGCAATCACTCTCACACACACATGCATTCTCTCTCACACACATGCATTCTCTCTGTCTCACACACAGGCATTCTCTCTGTTACACACACAAATGCTTTCTCTCTCACACACAGATGCATTCTTTCTCTCACACACGCATGCATTGTATCTCTCACACACACGCATTCTCTCTCTCACACACGCAAATGATTTCTCTCTCTCACACAGATGCATTATTTCTCTCTCACACACATGCATTGTCTCTCTCATACACACGCATTCTGTCTCACACACACATGCATTCTATCTCACACTCACATGCCTTCTCTAACACACACGTGTTCTCTTTCACACACACATGCATTCACTCTCTCACACACACGCATTCTCTCTCTCACACACACATGCATTCTCTTTCTTACACACACAATTGATTTCTCTCTCACACACAGATGCATTCTTTCTCACACACATGCATTCTCTCTCTTACACACACAAATGATGTCTCTTTCTCACACAGATGCATTATTTCTCTCACACACACATGCATTGTCTCTCTCATACACACGCATTCTGTCTCACACACACATGCATTCTATCTCACACGTAGATGCATTCTCTCACACACACACGTGTTCTCTCTCTCACACACATGCACACTCACTCTCTCTCAAATGCATTCTCTCTCACATGCACATGCATGTTTTCTCTCTCACACACATGCATTCACTCTCTCTCACACACGCATTCTCTCTCTCACACACACTTGCATTCTCTCTCTTACACACACAATTGATTTCTCTCTCAGACACAGATGCATTCTTCCTCACACACATGCATTCTCTCTCACACACACATGCATTCTCTCTCGCACAGACATGCATTGTCTCTCTCACACACATGCATTCTCTCTCTTACACACACAAATGATTTCTCTCTCTCACACAGATGCATTATTTCTCTCTCACACACATGCATTGTCTCTCTCACACACACACATGCAATCACTCTCACACACACATGCATTCTCTCTCACACACATGCATTCTCTCTGTCTCACACACAGGCATTCTCTCTCTTACACACACAAATGCTTTCTCTCTCACACACAGATGCATTCTTTCTCTCACACACGCATGCATTGTATCTCTCACTCACACATGCATTCTCTCTCTCACACACACATGCAATCACTCTCTCACACACATGAATTCTCTCTCTCACACACACATATACATGCATTCTCTCTCACACACACATGCATTCTCTCTCTTACACACACAAATGATTTCTCTCTCTCACACAGATGCATTATTTCTCTCTCACACACATGCATTGTCTCTCTCATACACACGCATTCTGTCTCACACACACATGCATTCTATCTCACACTCACATGCCTTCTCTAACACACACGTGTTCTCTCTCTCACACACACATGCATTCTCTTTCTTATACACACAATTGATTTCACTCTCACACACAGATGCATTCTTTCTCACACACATGCATTCTCTCTCTTACACACACAAATGATGTCTCTTTCTCACACAGATGCATTATTTCTCTCACACACACATGCATTGTCTCTCTCATACACACGCATTCTGTCTCACACACACATGCATTCTATCTCACACGTAGATGCATTCTCTCACACACACACGTGTTCTCTCTCACACACACATGCACACTCACTCTCTCTCAAATGAATTCTCTCTCAAATGCACATGCATGTTTTCTCTCTCACACACATGCATTCACTCTCTCTCACACACGCATTCTCTCTCTCACACACGCATGCATTCTCTCTCTTACACACACAATTGATTTCTCTCTCGCACACAGATGCATTCTTTCTCACACACATGCATTCACTCTCTCACACACACGCATTCTCTCTCTCACACACACATGCATTCTCTTTCTTACACACACAATTGATTTCACTCTCACACACAGATGCATTCTTTCTCACACACATGCATTCTCTCTCTTACACACACAAATGATGTCTCTTTCTCACACAGATGCATTATTTCTCTCACACACACATGCATTGTCTCTCTCATACACACGCATTCTGTCTCACACACACATGCATTCTATCTCACACGTAGATGCATTCTCTCACACACACACGTGTTCTCTCTCACACACACATGCACACTCACTCTCTCTCAAATGCATTCTCTCTCAAATGCACATGCATGTTTTCTCTCTCACACACATGCATTCACTCTCTCATACACGCATTCTCTCTCTCACACACGCATGCATTCTCTCTCTTACACACACAATTGATTTCTCTCTCGCACACAGATGCATTCTTTCTCACACACATGCATTCTCTCTCACACACACATGCATTCTCTCTCGCACAGACATGCATTGTCTCTCTCACACACATGCAACGTCGCTCTCACACAACCATTCTCTCTCTCACACACACACGCATTCTCTCTCACACACAAAAGCACACTCACTCTCTCTCAAATGCATTCTCTCTCTCATGCACATGCATGTGTTCTCTCTCACACACATGCATTCTGTCTTTCAGACACACATATTCTCTCTCTCACAGACGTATTTCTCACACTCACACACACACACACATGCATTCAATCTCTAACACGCATGCATTCTCTCTGACACACACATGCAGTCTCTCTCTCAAAAACACACACGCATTCTCTCTCTCACACACACATGCATTCACTGTCTTACACACACACATGATTTCTCTCTCACTCACAGATGCAATCTTTCTCACGCACACGCCTTCTCTCTCAAACACATGCATCGTCTCTCTCTCACACACATTCATTCTCTCTCACACACACGTAGTCTCTGTCTCACACACACACGCATTCCGTCTCACACACACACGTGCATTCTCTCCCTTACACACAGAAATGATTTCTCTCTCACACACAGATGCATTCTTTCTCAAGCACATGCATTCTCTCTCACACGCACATGCATTCTCACTCTCTCACACACGCATTCTCCTCACACACACATGCATTCACTCTCTCACACACATGCATTCTGTCTTTCAGGCACACACATTCTCTCTCTCATAGATACAATGTATTTTCTCACTCACACACGTCTCTGTCTCCCCCACACATGCATTCTCATACACAAACTGACATACATACATTCTTTCTCACACACACATGCATTCTCTCTCTCACACATGCATTCTCTCTCACACACAGACATGCATTCACTCTCACGCACACATGCATTCTCTCTCACACACATGCATTCTCTCTCTCACACACATATACATACTTTCTCTGTCTCACACACACATGTATTCTCTCTCACACACACACTCAAATGTATTCTCTCTGTCACACAGATGCATTATTTCTCTCTCACACGTATGCATTCTCTCTGTCACAAACGCATGCATTCTCTCTTTCAGATATGCGCATTCTCTCTCGCACACACACATATACATACATTCTCTCACACACAAGTGCATCCCCTCTCACACACAGATGCATTACTTCTCTCTCTAACACATGCATTGTCTATCTCTCACACACAAATGCTTTCTCTCTCTCACACAGATGTATTCTTTCTCTCACACACACATGCATTGTATCTCTCACACACACACGCATTCTCTCTCTTACACACACACGCAATCACTGTCTCACACACATGCATTCTCTCTCTTACACACACAAATGATTTCTCTCTCTCACACAGATGCATTATTTCTCTCTCACACACATGCATTGTCTCTCTCATACACACGCATTCTGTCTCACACACACATGCATTCTATCTCACACGCACATGCATTCTCTCTCACACACACGTGTTTTCTCTCTCACACACATATGCATTCTCTCTCTCACACACACATGCATTCACTCTCTCACACACACGCATTCTCTCTCTCACACACACATGCATTCTCTCTCTTACACACACAAATGATTTCTCTCTCACACACAGATGCATTCTTTCTCACACACTTGCATTCTCTCTCCCACACACATGCATTCTCTCTCTCACACACATGCATTGTCTCTCTCTCACACAACCATTCTCTCTCACACACATATGCATTCTCTCTCACACACAGATGCAGTCTCTCTCTCTCTCACACACACACATGCATACTCACTCTCTCTCAAATGCATTCTCTCTCACATGCACATGCATGCTTTCTCTCTCACACACATGCATTCTGTCTTACAGGCACACGCACTCTCTCTCTCACAAATGAAATTTCTCTCTCTCACAGACGTATTATCTCACACACACACACATGCATTCTCTGTCTCTCCCTCGCATGCATTCTTACACACATACAGTCATACATGCATTCTCTCTCTCACACGCATGCATTCTCTTTGTCACACACACATGCATTCTCTCTTTCAGATACGCGCATTCTCTCTCACACACACACATATACATACATTCTCTCTCTCACACACAAATGCATCCCCTCTCACAGACAGATGCATTACTTCTCTCTCAAACACATGCATTCTCTCTCTCACACACATGCATTCTCTCTCTCACACATGTAATCACTCTCTCACGCACACGCGTATTCTCTCTCTCACACATGCATTCTCTCTCTCACATGCACATACATTCTCTCTGACACACACAGGCATTCTCTCTCTCTCACACACGCATTCTCTCTCACAAACATGCATTGTCGCTGTCTCTCACACACACGCAGTTTCTCTCTCATAGACACATGCTTTCTGTCTCTCATACATGCATTCTCTCTCACCAACACACACGTATACATGCTTTCTCTCTCTCTCATAAACAAATGGTTTCTCTCTCTCACATAGATGCATATTTCTCTCTCACACACATGCATTTTCTCTCTCACACACACACATGCATTCTCTCTTCCAGACACAGGCGTTCTCTCTCACACATGCAAATCTACATACATTCTCTCTCTCTCACACGCCTTCTCCGTCTCACACACATGCTTACTCTCTCTCACACACATTCATTCTCTCTCTCACACGCGCATGCAGTCTCTCATTCAGACACACACATTCCCTCTCTCACACACACATATACATGCATTCTCTCTCACACACACATGCATTCTCTCTCTAACACACACAAATGATTTCTCTCTATCACACAGATGCATTATTTCTCTCTCACACACACGCATTGTCTCTCTCATACACATGCATTGTCTCTCACACACACATGCATTCTATCTCACACACACATGTATTCTCTCTGTCTCACACACATGCATTTTCTCTCTTACACACACAAATGCTTTCTCTCTCACACACAGATGTATTCTTTCTCTCACACACACATGCATTGTATCTCACACACACACGCATTCTCTCTCTCACACACATATGCAATCACTCTCTCACACACATGCATTCTCTCTCACACACATGCATTCTCTCTCACACACTCATGCATTGTCTCTCTCACACACATGCATTGTCTCTCTCTCACACAACGATTCTCTCTCTCACACACACGTTCTCTCTCACACACACATGCACACTCACTCTCTCTCAAATGCATTCTCTCTCACATGCACATGCATGTTTTCTCTCTCACACACATGCATTCTGTCTTTCAGACACACACATTCTCTCTCTCACAGATGCAATGTCTCTCTCTCACAGACGTATTTTCTCACACTCACACATGCATTCTCTGTCTCTCTCACAAATGCATTCTCACACACATATACATACTTTCTCTGTCTCACACACACGTGTATTCTCTCTCTGACACACACTCAAATGCATTCTCTCTGTCACACAGATGCATTATTTCTCTCACACACGCATGCATTCTCTCTCTCACACACACATGCATTCTCTCTTTCCGATACGCACATTCTCTCTCACACACAGATGCATTATTTCTATCTCTAACACATGCATACTCTCTCTTACACATACAAATGATTTCTCTCTCACACACAGATGCATTCTTTCTCTCTCAGACACATGCATTGTATCTCTCACACACACGCAATCTCTCTCTCACACACACACGCATTCTCTCTCACACACACACATGCATTCAATCTCTCACACGCATGCATTCTCTCTCACACACACATGCAGTCTCTCTCTCACACACACACGCATTCTCTCTCTCACACACACATGTATTCTCTCTCTTACACACACACATGATTTCTCTCTCACACACAGATGCATTCTTTCTCACACACACGCCTTCTCTCTCACACACATGCATTGTCTCTCTCTCACCCACGCATTCTCTCTCACATACACATGCATTCTCTTTCCACACACACATGGATTCACTGCCTCACACACATTCATTCTCTCTCACACACACGTAGTCGCTGTCTCACACACACACGCTTTCTCTCTCACACACATACGTGCATTCTCTCCCTTACACACAGAAATGATTTCTCTCTCACACACAGATGCATTCCTTCTCACGCACAAGCATTCTCTCTCACACACACATGCATTCTCTCTCACATGCACATGCATTCTCACTCTCTCACACACGCCTTCTCTCTCACACACATGCATTCACTCTCTCACACACATGCATTCTGTCTTTCAGGCACACACATTCTCTCTCTCATAGATGCGATGTCTCTCTCTCTCACAGACGTATTTTCTCACACACACACATGTCTCTGTCTCCCCCACACATGCATTCTCATACACAAACAGATATACATACATTCTTTCTCACACACACATGCATTCTCTCTCTCACACATGCATTCTCTCTCACACACACATATACATACTTTCCCTATCTCACACACACATGTATTCTCTCTCACACACACACTCAAATGCATTCTCTCTGTCACACAGATGCATTATTTCTCTCTCACACGTATGCATTCTCTCTGTCACACACACATGCATTCTCTCTTTCAGATATGCGAATTCTCTCTCGCACACACACATATACATACATTCTCTCACGCACAGATGCATTACTTCTCTCTCTAACACATGCGTTCTCTCTCTCACACATGTAATCCCTCTCTCACGCACACGCGTATTCTCTCTCACACACATGCATTCTCTCTCACACGCACATGCATTCTCTCTCACACATACATGCATTCTCTCTCTTACACACACGCATTCTCTCTCACAAACATGCATTGTCTCTGTCTCTCACACACACGCAATTTCTCTCTCATAGACACATGCATTCTGTCTCTCATACGTGCATTCTCTCTCTCACACACACATATACATGCTTTCTCTCTCTCTCACATCACAAATGGTTTCTCTCTCTCACACAGATGCATATTTCTCTCTCACACACATGCATTTTCTCTCTCTCACTCACACATGCATTATCTCTTCCAGACACAGGCGTTCTCTCTCACACGCACATGCAGTCTCTCATTCAGACACACACATTCTCTCTCTCACACACACATTTTCATGCATTCTCTCTCACACACAGACGCATTCTCCCTCACACACAAATGCATTCTCTCTCACACGCACATGCAGTCTCTCATTCAGACACACACATTCTCTCTCACACACACACATATACATGCATTCTCTCTCACACACAGACGCATTCTCTCTCTTACACACACAAATGATTTCTCTCTCTCACACAGATGCATTATTTCTCTCTCACACACATGCATTATCTCTCTCACACACACAAATGCTTTCTCTCTCACACACAGATGTATTCTTTCTCTCACACACACACGCATTCTCTCTCTCACACACACATGCAATCACTGTCTCACACACATGCATTCTCTCTCTCACACACACATATACATGCATTCTCTCTCACACACAGACGCATTCTCTCTCTTACAGACACAAATGATTTCTCTCTCTCACACAGATGCATTATTTCTCTCTCACACACATGCATTGTCTCTCTCACACACACAAATGCTTTCTCTCTCACACACAGATGTATTCTTTCTCTCACACACACACGCATTCTCTCTCTCACACACACATGCAATCACTGTCTCACACACATGCATTCTCTCTCTCACACACACATATACATGCATTCTCTCTCACACACATGAATTCTCTCTCTTACACACACAAATGATTTCTCTCTCTCACACAGATGCATTATTTCTCTCTCACACACATGCATTGTCTCTCTCATACACACGTATTGTGTCTCACAAACACATGCATTCTCTCTCACACCCTCTTCACGCACACGTGTTTTCTCTCTCTCACACATGAATTCTCTCTCACATGCACATGCATTCTCTCTCTCACACACGCATTCTCTCTCACAAACATGCATTGTCTCTGTCTCTCACACACGCAATTTCTCTCATAGACACATGCTTTCTGTCTCTCATACATGCATTCTCTCTCTCACACACACATATACATGCTTTCTCTCTCTCACACACACACAAATGGTTTCTCTCTCTCACACAGATGCATATTTCTCTCTCACACAGATGCATTTTCTCTCTCACACAAACACATGCATTCTCTATTCCAGACACAGGCGTTCTCTCTCACACATGCACATCTACATACATTCTCTCTCTCTCTCTCACACGCCTTCTCCATCTCACACACATGCTTACTCTCTCTCACACACATGCATTCTCTCTCACACGCGCATGCAGTCTCTCATTCAGACACACACTTTCTCTCTCTCACACACACATATACATGCATTCTCTCTCTTACACACACAAATGATTTCTCTCTCACACACAGATGCATTATTTCTCTCTCACACACATGCATTGTCTCTCTCACACACACCCATGCAATCACTCTCACACACACATGCATTCTCTCTCACATACACATGCATTCTCTCTATCTCAAACACATTCATTCTCTCTCTTACACGCACAAATGCTTTCTCTCTCGCACACAGATGCATTCTTTCTCTCGCACACACAAGTATTGTATCTCTCACACACACACGCATTCTCTCTCTCACACACACATGCAATCACTCTCTCACACACATGCATTCTCTCTCTCACACACACATATACATGCATTCTCTCTCACACACATGCATTCTCTCCCTTACACACAAAAATGATTTCTCTCTCTCACACAGATGCATTATTTCTCTCTCACACGCATGCATTGTCTCTCTCATACACACGCATTCTGTCTCACACACACATGCATTCTATCTCTCACGCTTGCATTCTCTCTCACACGCACACGCATTCTGTCTCACACACACATGCATTCTATCTCTCACGCACACGCATATTCTCTCTCACACACAGATGCATTCTTTCTCACACACATTCATTCTCTCTCACACACACATATACATACTTTCTCTGTCTCACACACACGTGTATTCTCTCTCTGACACACACTCAAATGCATTCTCTCTGTCACACAGATGCATTATTTCTCTCTCACACGCATACATTCTCTCTCTCTCACACACATGCATTCTCTCTTTCAGATACGCACATTCTCTCTCACACACAGATGCATTATTTCTCTCTCTAACACATGCATACTCTCTCTTACACATACAAATGATTTCTCTCTCACACACAGATGCATTCTTTCTCTCTCACACACATGCATTGTATCTCTCACACACAGGCAATCTCTCTCTCTCACCCACACGCATTCTCTCTCTCACACACACATGCATTCAATCTTTCACACGCATGCATTCTCTCTCACACACACATGCAGTCTCTCTCTCACACACACACGCATTCTCTCTCACAAACATGCATTGTCTCTGTGTCTCACACACACAATTTCTCTCTCACACACATGCATTCTCCCTCTCTTTCACACACACACATGCATTCTCTCTCTCACACATGTAATCCCTCTTCACGCACACGCGTATTCTCTCTCTCAGACATGCATTCTCTCTCACACGCACATGCATTCTCTCTCTCACACACGCATTCTCTCTCACAAACATGCATTGTCTCTGTCTCTCACACACACGCAATTTCTCTCTCACAGACACATGCATTCTGTCTCTCATACATGCATTCTCTCTCTCACATACACATATCCATGCTTTCTCTCTCTCTCACACACAAATGGTTTCTCTCTCTCACACAGATGCATATTTCTCTCTCACACAGATGCATTATTTCTCTTTCACACACATGCATTGTCTCTCTCATACACACGCATTCTGTCTCACAAACACATGCATTCTATCTCACACACACATGCATTCTCTCTCACACACACGTGTTCTCTCTCACCCACATATGCATTCTCTCTCTCACACACACATGCATTCACTCTCTCACACACACACGCATTCTCTCTCACACACACATGCATTGTCTCTGACACACATGCATTGTCTCTCTCTCTCACACAACCATTCTCTCTCTCACACACACGCATTCTCTCTCACACACACTTACATACTCACTCTCTCTCAAATGCATTCTCTCTAACATGCACATGCATGTCTTCACTCTCACACACATGCATTCTGTCTCTCAGACAGACATTCTCTCTCTCACAGATGCAATGTCTCTCTCTCACAGACGTATTTTCTCAGACTCACACATGCATTCTCTGTCTTTCTCACACATGCATTCTCACACACATACAGACATACATACATTCTCTCTCACACACACATGCATTCTCTCTCTCACACATTCATTCTCTCTCACACACACATATACATACTTTCTCTGTCTCACACACACGTGTATTCTCTCACACACACACTCAAATGCATTCTCTCTGTCACACAGATGCATTATTTCTCTCTCACACGCATGCATTCTCTCTCTCACACACACATGCATTCTCTCTTTCAGATACGCACATTCTCTCTCACACACAGATGCATTATTTCTCTCTCTAACACGTGCATACACTCTCTTACACATACAAATGGTTTCTCTCTCACACACAGATGCATTCTTTCTCTCTCACACACATGCATTGTATCTCTCACACACACGTAATCTCTCTCACACACACACGCATTCTCTCTCACACACACACATGCATTCAATCTCTCACACGCATGCATTCTCTCTCACACACACATGCATTGTCTCGCCCTCACACACACATGAATTCTCTCTCTTACACACACACACATGATTTCGCTCTCACACACAGATGCATTCTTTCTCACACACACGCCTTCTCTCTCACACACATGCATTGTCTCTATCTCACCCACGTATTCTCTCTCACATACACATGCATTCTCTCTCCACACACACATGGATTCACTGTCTCACACACATTCATTCTCTCTCACACACACGTAGTCGCTGTCTCACACACACACGCTTTCTCTCTCACACACATACGTGCATTCTCTCCCTTACACACAGAAATGATTTCTCTCTCACACACAGATGCATTCTTTCTCACGCACAAGCATTCTCTCTCACACACACATGCATTCTCACTCACACGCACATGCATTCTCACTCTCTCACACAGGCCTTCTCTCTCACACACATGCATTGACTCTCTCTCACACACGCATTCCCTCTCACACACACATGCATTCTCTCTCTCACACACACATGCATTCACTCTCTCACACACATGCATTTTTCCTTGAAGCACACATATTCTCTCTCTCATAGATGCAATGTCTCTCTCTCACAGACGTATTTTCTCACACACACACATGTCTCTGTCTCCCCCACACATGCATTCTCATACACAAACAGACATACATACATTCGTTCTCACACACACATGCATTCTCTCTCTCACACATGCATTCTCTCTCACACACACATAGACATACTTTATCTGTCTCACACACACATGCATTCCCTCACACACATACACTCAAATGCATTCTCTCTGTCATAGAGATACATTATTTCTCTCTCACACGTATGCATTCTCTCTGTCACACACACATGCTTTCTCACTTTCAGATATGCACATTCTCTCTCACACACAGATGCATTATTTCTCTCTCTAACACATGCATACACTCTCTTACACATACAAATGGTTTCTCTCTCACACACAGATGCATTCTTTCTCTCTCACACACATGCATTGTCTCTCTCTCACAGACGTATTTTCTCACACACACACATGTCTTTGTCTCCCCCACACATGTATTCTCATACACAAACAGACATACATACATTCTTTCTCTCACACACATTCATTCTCTCTCTCACACATGCATTCTCTCTCACACACACATATACATACTTTCTCTGTCTCACACACACATGTATTCTCTCTCACACACACACTCAAATGCATTCTCTCTGTCACACAGATGCATTATTTCTCTCTCACACGTATGCATTCTCTCTGTCACATACACATGCTTTCTCACTTTCAGATATGCGCATTCTCTCTCGCACACACACAGATGCATTTCTTCTCTGTCTAACAGATGCATTCTCTCTCTCACACATGTAATCCCTCTCTCACGCACACGCGTATTCTCTCTCTCACACATGCATTCTCTCTCACACGCACACGCATTCTCTCTCACACACACACATGCATTCAATCTCTCACACACAAATGCATTCTCTCTCTTACACACACACACATGATTTCTCTCTCACACACAGATGCATTCTTTCTCACACCCACGTATTCTCTCTCACATACACATGCATTCTCTCTCCACACACACATTCATTCTCTCTCAGACACACGTAGTCGCTGTCTCACACACACACGCTTTCTCTCTCTCACACACACGGGCATTCTCTCCCTTACACACAGAAATGATTTCTCTCTCACACACACATGCATTCTCTCTCACACGCACAAGCATTCTCTCTCACTCACACGTGCATTCTCACTCTCTCACACACGCCTTCTCTCTCACACACATGCATTGTCTCTCTCTCACACACGCATTCTCTCTCACACACACGTGCAGTCTCTCCCTCACACACACATGCATTCACTCTCTCTCACACATGTAATCCCTCTCTCACGCACACGCGTATTCTCTCTCTCACACATGCATTCTCTCTCACACGCACATGCATTCTCTCTCACACACACACATGCATTCTCTCTCTCTCATACACACATTCTCTCTCACACACATGCATTCTGTCTTTCAGACACACATTCTCTCTCTCACAGATGTAATGTCTCTCTCTCTCACAGACGTATTTTCTCAGACTCACACATGCATTCTCTGTCTCTCTCACACATGCATTCTCTCTCACACACATGCATTCTCTCTCTCACACATTCATTCTCTCTCACACACGCATATACATACTTTCTCTGTCTCACACACACGTGTATTCTCTCTCACACACACACTCAAATGCTTTCTCTCTGTCACACAGATGCATTATTTCTCTCTCACACGCATGCATTCTCTCTCTCTCACACACATGCATTCTCTCTTTCAGATACGCACATTCTCTCTCACACACAGATGCATTATTTCTCTCTCTAACACATGCATACTCTCTCTTACACATACAAATGATTTCTCTCTCACACACAGATGCATTCTTTCTCTCTCTCACACACGCAATCTCTCTCTCACACACACACGCATTCTCTCACACACACATGCAGTCTCTCTCTCTCACACACACGCATTCTCTCTCTCACAGACACATGTATGCTCTCTCTTACACACACACATGATTTCTCTCTCACACACAGATGCATTCTTTCTCACACACACGCCTTCTCTCTCACACACATGCATTGTCTCTCTCTCACCCACGCATTCTCTCTCACATACACATGCATTCTCTCTCCACACACACATGGATTCACTGTCTCACACACATTCATTCTCTCTCACACACACGTAGTCGCTGTCTCACACACACACGCTTTCTCTCACACACACATACGTGCATTCTCTCCCTTACACACAGAACTGATTTCTCTCTCACACATGGATGCATTCCTTCTCACGCACAAGCATTCTCTCTCACACGCACATGCATTCTCACTCTCTCACACACGCCTTCTCTCTCACACACATGCATTGTCTCTCTCTCACACACGCATTCTCTCTCACACACACTTGCAGTCTCTCTCTCACACACACATGCAATCACTCTCTCACACACATGCATTTTTACTTGAGGCACACACATTCTCTCTCTCATAGATGCAATGTCTCTCTCTCACAGACGTATTTTCTCACACACACACATGTCTCTGTCTCCCCCACACATGCATTCTCATACACAAACAGACATACATGCATTCTCTCTCACACACACATATACATACTTTCCCTGTCTCACACACATATGTATTCTCTCTCACACAACACTCAAATGCCTTCTCTCTGTCACACAGATGCATTATTTCTCTCTCACACGTATGCATTCTCTCTCTCACACACAAATGGTTTCTCTCTCTCACACAGATGCATTATTTCTGTTTCACACACATGCATTGTCTCTCTCATACACACGCATTCTGTCTCACAAACACATGCATTCTATCTCTCACACACATGCATTCTCTCTCACACACACGTGTTCTCTCTCACCCACATTAGCATTCTCTCTCTCACACACACATGCATTCACTCTCTCACACACACATGCATTCTCTCTCTCACACACACATGCATTCTCTCTCACACGCACATGCATTGTCTCTCTGACACACATGCATTGTCTCTCTCTCTCACACAACCATTCTCTCTCTCACACACACGCATTCTCTCTCACACACACATTCATACTCACTCTCTCTCAAATGCATTCTCTCTAACATGCACATGCATGTTTTCTCTCTCACACACATGCATTCTGTCTCTCAGACACACATTCTCTCTCTCTCACAGATGCAATGTCTCTCTCTCACAGACGTATTTTCTCAGACTCACACATGCATTCTCTGTCTCTCTCACACATGCATTCTCACACACATACAGACATACATACATTCTCTCTCACACACACATGCATTCTCTCTCTCACACATTCATTCTCTCTCACACACACATATACATACTTTCTCTGTCTCACACACACGTGTATTCTCTCACACACACACTCAAATGCATTCTCTCTGTCACACAGATGCATTATTTCTCTCTCACACGCATGCATTCTCTCTCCCTCACACACATGCATTCTCTCTTTCAGATACGCACATTCTCTCTCACACACAGATGCATTATTTCTCTCTCTAACACATGCATACACTCTCTTACACATACAAATGGTTTCTCTCTCACACACAGATGCATTCTTTCTCTCTCACACACATGCATTGTATCTCTCACACACACGTAATCTCTCTCTCTCACACACACGCATTCTCTCTCTCACACACACATGCATTCAATCTCTCACACGCATGCATTCTCTCTCACACACACATGCAGTCTTTCTCTCACACACACATGCATTCTCTCTCTCACACACACATGCATTCTCTCTCTTACACACACACATGATTTCTCTCTCACACGCAGATGCATTCTTTCTCACACACACGCCTTCTCTCTCACTCACATGCATTGTCTCTCTCTCACACACGCATTCTCTCTCACACACACATGCACTCTCTCTCTCACACACACATGCATTCACTCACTCACACACATGCATTCTGTCTTTCAGGCACACACATTCTCTCTCTCATAGATGCAATGTCTCTCTCTCTCTCACAGACGTATTTTCTCACACACACACATGTCTCTGTCTCCCCCACACATGCATTCTCATACACAAACAGATATACATACATTCTTTCTCACACACATGCATTCTCTCTCACACACACATATACATACTTTCTCTGTCTGACACACACATGTATTCTCTCTCACACAACACTCAAATGCATTCTCTCTGTCACACAGATGCATTATTTCTCTCTCACACGTATGCATTCTCTCTGTCACACACACATGCTTTCTCACTTTCAGATATGCGCATTCTCTCTCGCACACACACAGATGCATTTCTTCTCTGTCTAACAGATGCATTCTCTCTCTCACACATGTAATCCCTCTCTCACGCACACGCGTATTCTCTCTCTCACACATGCATTCTCTCTCACACGCACATGCATTCTCTCTCACACACACAGATGCAGTCTCTCTCTCTCATACACACATTCCATCTCACACACATGCATTCTGTCTTTCAGACACACATTCTCTCTCTCACACATGCATTCTCTCTTTCAGATACGCACATTCTCTCTCACACACAGATGCATTATTTCTCTCTCTAACACATGCATACTCTCTCTTACACATACAAATGATTTCTCTCTCACACACAGATGCATTCTATCTCTCTCACACACATGCATTGTATCTCTCACACACACGTAATCTCTCTCTCACACACACAAATGCATTCAATCTCTCATACGCATGCATTCTCTCTCACACACACATGCAGTCTCTCTCTCACACACACACGCATTCTCTCTCTCACACACACATGCATTCTCTCTCTTACACACACACATGATTTCTCTCTCACACACAGATGCATTCTTTCTCACACACATTCATTCTCTCTCACACACACATATACATACTTTCTCTGTCTCACACACACGTGTATTCTCTCTCTGACACACACTCAAATCCATTCTCTCTGTCACACAGATGCATTATTTCTCTCTCACACGCATACATTCTCTCTCTCTCACACACGTGCATTCTCTCGTTCAGATACGCACATTCTCTCTCACACACAGATGCATTATTTCTCTCTCTAACACATGCATTGTATCTCTCACACACAGACAATCTCTCTCTCTCACACACACGCATTCTCTCTCACACACACACATGCATTCAATCTCTCACACGCATGCATTCTCTCTCTCACACACATGCAGTCTCTCTCTCACACACACACATGCATTATCTGTCTTACACACAAACATGATTTCTCTCTCACACACAGATGCATGCTTTCTCACACACACGCCTTCTCTCTCACACACATGCATTGTCTCTCTCTCACCCACGCATTCTCTCTCACACAGATACGTGCATTCCCTCCCTTACACACAGAAATGATTTCTCTCTCACACACAGATGCATTCTTTCTCACGCACAAGCATTCTCTCTCACACACACATGCAGTCTCTCTCACACGGACATGCATTCTCACTCTCTCACACACGCCTTCTCTCTCACACACATGCATTTTTTCTATCTCACACACGCATTCTCTCTCAGACACACATGCAGTCTCTCTCTCACACACACACGCATTCTCTCTCTCATACACACATGCATTCTCTCTCTTACACACACACATGATTTCTCTCTCACACACAGATGCATTCTTTCTCACACACACGCCTTCTCTCTCACACACATGCATTGTCTCTCTCTCTCACCCACGCATTCTCTCTCTCTCTCACCCACGCATTCTCTCTCACATACACATGCATTCTCTCTCCACACACACATGGATTCACTGTCTCACACACATTCATTCTCTCTCTCACACACGTAGTCTCTGTCTCACACAAACACGCTGTCTCTCTCACACACATACGTGCATTCTCTCCCTTACACACAGAAATGATTTCTCTCTCACACACAGATGCATTCTTTCTCACGCACAAGCATTCTCTCTCACACACACATGCATTCTCTCTCACACACAGATGCTTTACTTCTCTCTCTAACACATGAACTCTCTCTCACACTCACGCATTCTCTCTCACACACATGCATTCTTCCTCTCTTTGACACACACACATGCATTCTCTCTCTCTTTGACACACACACATGCATTCTCTCTCTCACACATGTAATCCCTCTTCACGCACACGCGTATTCTCTCTCTCACACATGCATTCTGTCTCACACGCACATGCATTCTCTCGCTCACACACGCATTCTCTCTCACAAACATGCATTGTCTCTGTGTCTCACACACACAATTTCTCTCTCACACACATGCATTCTCCCTCTCTTTCACACACGCACATGCATTCTCTCTCTCTTTGACACACACACATGCATTCTCTCTCCCACACATGTAATCCCTCTTCACACACACGCGTATTCTCTCTCTCAGACATGCATTCTCTCTCACACGCACATGCATTCTCTCACACACGCATTCTCTCTCACAAACATGCATTGTCTCTGTCTCTCACACACACGCAATTTCTCTCTCACAGACACATGCATTCTGTCTCTCATATATGCATTTTCTCTCTCACATACACATATCCATGCTTTCTCTCTCTCTCACACACAAATGGTTTCTCTCTCTCTCATAGATGCATTATTTCTGTTTCACACACATGCATTGTCTCTCTCATACACATGCATTCTGTCTCACAAACACATGCATTCTATCTCACACACACATGCATTCTCTCTCTCACACACGTGTTCTCTCTCACCCACATTAGCATTCTCTCTCTCACACACACATGCATTCTCTCTCTCACACACACATGCATTCTCTCTCACGCACACATGCATTGTCTCTCTGACACACACATATACATGCTTTCTCTCTCTCTCTCATATCACAAATGGTTTCTCTCTCACACACATGCATTTTCTATCTCTCACACACACATGCATTATCTCTTCCAGACACAGGCGTTCTCTCTCACACGCACATGCAGTCTCTCACTCAGACACACACATTCTCTCTCACACACACACATATACATGCATTCTCTCTCACACACAGACGCATTCTGTCTCTTACACACACAAATGATTTCTCTCTCTCACACAGATGCATTATTTCTCTCTCACACACATGCATTGTCTCTCTCACACACACAAATGCTTTCTCTCTCACACACATATGTATTCTTTCTCTCACACACACATGCATTGTATCTCTCACATGCACACGCATTCTCTCTCTCACACACACATGCAGTCTCTCTCTCACACACACACGCATTCTCTCTCACACACACATGCATTCTCTCTCTTACACACACACATGATTTCTCTCTCACACACAGATGCATTCTTTCTCTCTCACACACATGCATTGTATCTCTCACACACACGTAATCTCTCTCTCACACACACACGCATTAGATTAGATTACTTACAGTGTGGAAACAGGCCCTTCGGCCCAACAAGTCCACACCGAAGCGTAACCCACCCATACCCCTACATCTACATCTACCGCTTACCTAACACTATGGGCAATTTAGCATGGCCAATTCACCTGGCCTGCACATCTTTGGACTGTGGGAGGAAACCGGAGAACCCGGAGGAAACCCATGCAGACACGGGGAGAACGTGCAAACTCCACACAGTCAGTCGCCTGAGGCGGGAATTGAACCCGGGTCTCAGGCGCTGTGAGGCAGCAGTGCTAACCACTGTGCCACCGTGCCGCCCACATTCTCTCTCTCACACACAAATGCATTCAATCTCTAACACGCATGCATTCTCTCTCACACACACATGCAGTCTCTCTCTCACACACACACGCATTCTCTCTCTCACACACACATGCATTCTCTCTCTTACACACACACATGATTTCTCTCTCACACACAGATGCATTCTTTCTCACACACATTCATTCTCTCTCACACACATATACATACTTTCTCTGTCTCACACACACGTGTATTCTCTCTCTGACACACACTCAAATCCATTCTCTCTGTCACACAGATGCATTATTTCTCTCTCGCATACATTCTCTCTCTCTCACACACGTGCATTCTCTCTTTCAGATACGCACATTCTCTCTCACACACAGATGCATTATTTCTCTCTCTAACACATGCATACTCTCTCTTACACATACAAATGATTTCTCTCACATACACACATGCATTCTCTGTCTCTCTCACACATGCATTCTCACACACATACAGTCATGCATACATTCTCTCTCTCACACGCATGCATTCTCTCTGTCACACACACAGGCATTCTCTCTTTCAGATACGCGCATTCTCTCTCGCACACACACATATACATACATTCTCTCTCACACACACAAATGCATCCCCTCTCACAGACAGATGCATTACATCTCTCTCAAACACATGCATTCTCTCTCTCACACACACCTATTCTCTCTCTCACACACGCATTCTCTCTCTCTTTCACACACACACACATGCATTCTCTCTCTCTTTCACACACACACATGCATTCTCTCTCACACACATGTAATCCCTCTCACACACACGCGTATTCTCTCTCACACACATACATTCTCTCTCTAACACGTAATCCGTCTCTCACTCACACGCGTATTCTCTCTCACACATGCATTCTCTCTCTCACATACACATGCATTCTCTCTCCACACACACACATGGATTCACTGTCTCACACACATTCATTCTCTCTCACACACACGTAGTCGCTGTCTCACACACACACGCTTTCTCTCTCACACACACACGTGCATTCTCTCCCTTACACACAGAAATGATTTCTCTCTCACACACGGATGCATTCCTTCTCACGCACAAGCATTCTCTCTCACACACACATGCATTCTCTCTCACACGCACATGCATTCTCACTCTCTCACACACGCCTTCTCTCTCACACACATGCATTGTCTCTCTCTCACACACGCATTCTCTCTCACACACACATGCACTCTCTCTCTCACACACACATGCATTCACTCTCTCACACACATGCATTCTGTCTTTCAGGCACACACATTCTCTCTCTCATAGATGCAATGTCTCTCTCTCTCTCACAGACGTATTTTCTCACACACACACATGTCTCTGTCTCCCCCACACATGCATTCTCATACACAAACAGATATACATACATTCTTTCTCACACACATGCATTCTCTCTCACACACACATATACATACTTTCTCTGTCTGACACACACATGTATTCTCTCTCACACAACACTCAAATGCATTCTCTCTGTCACACAGATGCATTATTTCTCTCTCACACGTATGCATTCTCTCTGTCACACACACATGCTTTCTCACTTTCAGATATGCGCATTCTCTCTCGCACACACACAGATGCATTTCTTCTCTGTCTAACAGATGCATTCTCTCTCTCACACATGTAATCCCTCTCTCACGCGCACGCGTATTCTCTCTCTCACACATGCATTCTCTCTCACACGCACATGCATTCTCTCTCACACACACAGATGCAGTCTCTCTCTCTCATACACACATTCTCTCTCACACACATGCATTCTGTCTTTCAGACACACATTCTCTCTCTCACACATGCATTCTCTCTCACACACACATATACATACTTTCTCTGTCTCACACACACATGTATTCTCTCTCACACACACACTCAAATGCATTCTCTCTGTCACACAGATGCATTATTTCTCTCTCATACGCATGCATTCTCTCTCTCACACACATGCATTCTCTCTTTCAGATACGCACATTGTCTCTCACACACAGATGCATTATTTCTCTCTCTAACACATGCATACTCTCTCTTACACATACAAATGATTTCTCTCTCACACACAGATGCATTCTATCTCTCTCACACACATGCATTGTATCTCTCACACACACGTAATCTCTCTCTCACACACACAAATGCATTCAATCTCTCATACGCATGCATTCTCTCTCACACACACATGCAGTCTCTCTCTCACACACACACGCATTCTCTCTCTCACACACACATGCATTCTCTCTCTTACACACACACATGATTTCTCTCTCACACACAGATGCATTCTTTCTCACACACATTCATTCTCTCTCACACACACATATACATACTTTCTCTGTCTCACACACACGTGTATTCTCTCTCTGACACACACTCAAATCCATTCTCTCTGTCACACAGATGCATTATTTCTCTCTCACACGCATACATTCTCTCTCTCTCACACACGTGCATTCTCTCGTTCAGATACGCACATTCTCTCTCACACACAGATGCATTATTTCTCTCTCTAACACATGCATACTCTCTCTTACACATACAAATGATTTCTCTCTCACACACAGATGCATTCTCTCTCTCACACATGTAATCCCTCTTCACGCACACGCGTATTCTCTCTCTCAGACATGCATTCTCTCTCACACGCACATGCATTCTCTCACACACGCATTCTCTCTCACAAACATGCATTGTCTCTGTCTCTCACACACACACGCAATTTCTCTCTCACAGACACATGCATTCTGTCTCTCATTTATGCATTCTCTCTCTCACATACACATATCCATGCTTTCTCTCTCTCACACACACAAATGGTTTCTCTCTCTCACACAGATGCATTATTTCTGTTTCACACACATGCATTGTCTCTCTCATACACACGCATTCTGTCTCACAAACACATGCATTCTATCTCACACACACATGCATTCTCTCTCACACACACGTGTTCTCTCTCACCCACATTAGCATTCTCTCTCTCACACACACATGCATTCACTCTCTCACACACACATGCATTCTCTCTCTCACACACACATGCATTCTCTCTCACGCACACATGCATTGTCTCTCTGACACACACATATACATGCTTTCTCACATCACAAATGGTTTCTCTCTCTCACACACATGCATATTTCTCTCACACACATGCATTTTCTCTCTCTCACACACATGCATTATCTCTTCCAGACACAGGCGTTCTCTGTCACACGCACATGCAGTCTCTCATTCAGACACACACATTCTCTCTCACACACACACATATACATGCATTCTCTCTCACACACAGACGCATTCTGTCTCTTACACACACAAATGATTTCTCTCTCTCACACAGATGCATTATTTCTCTCTCACACACATGCATTGTCTCTCTCACACACACAAATGCTTTCTCTCTCACACACTGATGTATTCTTTCTCTCACACACACATGCATTGTATCTCTCACACACACACGCATTCTCTCTCTCACACACACATGCAATCACTCTCTCACACACATGCATTCTCTCTCTCACACACACATATACTTGCATTCTCTCTCACACACATGCATTCTCTCTCTTACACACACAAATAATTTCTCTCTCACACACAGATGCATTATTTCTCTCTCACACACATGCATTGTCTCTCTCATACACACGTATTGTGTCTCACAAACACATGCATTCTCTCTCACACATACATGCAGTCTCTCTCTCTCTCACACACACATGCATACTCACTCTCTCTCAATTGCATTCTCTCTCACATGCACATGCATGTTTTCTCTCTCACACACATTACTTCTGTCTTTCAGGCACACACATTCTCTCTCTCACAAATGAAATATCTCTCCCTAAGAGACGTATTTTCTCACACACACACATGCATTCTCTGTCTCTCTCACACATGCATTCTCACACACATACAGTCATGCATACATTCTCTCTCTCACACGCATGCATTCTCTCTGTCACACACACATGCATTCTCTCTTTCAGATACGCGCATTCCCTCTCGCACACACACATATACATACATTCTCTCTCACACACACAAATGCATCCCCTCTCACAGACAGATGCATTTCTTCTCTCTCAAACACACGCATTCTCTCTCTCTTTCACACACACACACATGCATTCTCTCTCTCTTTCACACACACACATGCATTCTCTCTCACACACATGTAATCCCTCTCACACACACGCGTATTCTCTCTCACACACATACATTCTCTCTCTAACACGTAATCCGTCTCTCACTCACACGCGTATTCTCTCTCACACATGCATTCTCTCTCACACATACACACGCATTCTCTCTCACAAACATGCATTGTCTCTGTGTCTCACACACACAATTTCTCTCTCACACACATGCATTCTCCCTCTCTTTCACACACACACATGCATTCTCTCTCTCTTTGACACACACACATGCATTCTCTCTCTCACACATGTAATCCCTCTTCACGCACACGCGTATTCTCTCTCTCAGACATGCATTCTCTCTCACACGCACATGCATTCTCTCACACACGCATTCTCTCTCACAAACATGCATTGTCTCTGTCTCTCACACACACACGCAATTTCTCTCTCACAGACACATGCATTCTGTCTCTCATATATGCATTCTCTCTCTCACATACACATATCCATGCTTTCTCTCTCTCACACATACAAATGGTTTCTCTCTCTCACACAGATGCATTATTTCTGTTTCACACACATGCATTGTCTCTCTCATACACACGCATTCTGTCTCACAAACACATGCATTCTATCTCACACACACATGCATTCTCTCTCTCACACACGTGTTCTCTCTCACCCACATTAGCATTCTCTCTCTCACACACACATGCATTCACTCTCTCACACACACATGCATTCTCTCTCTCACACACACATGCATTCTCTCTCACACACACATGCATTGTCTCTCTGACACACATGCATTGTCTCTCTCTCTCACACAACCATTCTCTCTCTCACACACACATACATACTCACTCTCTCTCAAATGCATTCTCTCTAACATGCACATGCATGTTTTCTCTCTCACACACATGCATTCTGTCTTTCAGACACACATTCTCTCTCTCACAGATGCAATGTCTCTCTCTCACAGACGTATTTTCTCAGACTCACACATGCATTCTCTGTCTCTCTCACACATGCATTCTCACACACATACAGACATACATACATTCTCTCTCACACACACATTCATTCTCTCTCACACACGCATATACATACTTTCTCTGTCTCACACACACGTGTATTCTCTCACACACACACTCAAATGCATTCTCTCTGTCACACAGATGCATTATTTCTCTCTCACACGCATGCATTCTCTCTCCCTCACACACATGCATTCTCTGTATTAGATACTCACATTCTCTCTCACACACAGATGCATTCTTTCTCTCTCACACACATGCATACACTCTCTTACACATACAAATGGTTTCACTCTCACACACAGATGCATTCTCTCTCACACACACACATGCATTCAATCTCTCACACGCATGCATTCTCTCTCACACACACATGCAGTCTTTCTCTCACACACACACGCATTCTCTCTCTCACACACACATGCATTCTCTCTCTGACACACACACATGATTTCTCTCTCACACACAGATGCATTCTTTCTCACACACACGCCTTCTCTCTCAATCACATGCATTGTCTCTCTCTCACCCACACATTCTCTCTCACATACACATGCATTCTCTCTCCACACACACATGGATTCACTGTTTCACACACATTCATTCTCTCTCACACACACGTAGTCGCTGTCCCACACACACACGCTTTCTCTCTCACACACATACGTGCATTCTCTCCCTTACACACAGAAATGATTTCTCTCTCACACACAGATGCATTCTTTCTCACGCACAAGCATTCTCTCACACACACACATGCATTCTCTCTCACACGCACATGCATTCTCACTCTCTCACACAGGCCTTCTCTCTCACACACATGCATTGACTCTCTCACACACATGCATTTTTCCTTGAGGCACACACATTCTCTCTCTCATAGATGCAATGTCTCTCTCTCACAGACGTATTTTCTCACACACACACATGTCTCTGTCTCCCGCACACATGCATTCTCATACACAAACAGACATACATACATTCGTTCTCACACACACATGCATTCTCTCTCTCACACATGCATTCTCTCTCACACACACATAGACATACTTTATCTGTCTCACACACACATGTATTCTCTCACACACACACTCAAATGCATTCTCTCTGTCACACAGATACATTGTTTCTCTCTCACACGTATGCATTCTCTCTGTCACACACACATGCTTTCTCACTTTCAAATACGCACATTCTCTCTCACACACATGCATTGTATCTCTCACACACACGTAATCTCTCTCTCACACACACACGCATTCTCTCTCACACACACACATGCATTCAATCTCTCACACGCATGCATTCTCTCTCACACACACATGCAGTCTCTCTCTCACACACACATGCATTCTCTCTCTTACACACACACATGATTTCTCTCTCACACACAGATGCATTCTTTCTCCCACACACGCCTTCTCTCTCACACTCATGCATTCTGTCTTTCAGGCACACACATTCTCTCTCTCATAGATGCAATGTCTCTCTCTCACAGACGTATTTTCTCACACACACACATGTCTCTGTCTCCCCCACACATGCATTCTCATACACAAACACATTCTTTCTCACACACACATGCATTCTCTCTCTCACACATGCATTCTCTCGCACACACACATATACATACATTCTCTCACACACAGATGCATTACTGCTCTGTCTAACACGTGCATTCTCTCTCTCACACATGTAATCCTTCTCTCACGCACACCCGTATTCTCTCTCTCACACGCATTCTCTCTTTCAGATACGCACATTCACTCTCTCACATAGATGCATTATTTCTCTCTCTAACACATGCATACTCTCTCTTACACATACAAATGATTTCTCTCTCACACACAGATGCATTCTTTCTCTCTCACACACATGCATTGTATCTCTCACATACACGTAATCTCTCTCTCACACACACACATGCATTCTCTCTCACACACACATGCTTTCTCACTTTCAGATATGCGCATTCTCTCTTGCAGACACACAGATGCATTTCTTCTCTGTCTAACAGATGCATTCTCTCTCTCACACATGTAATCCCTCTCTCACGCACACGCGTATTCTCTCTCTCACACATGCATTCTCTCTCACACGCACATGCATTCTCTCTCACACACACAGATGCAGTCTCTCACTCTCATACACACATTTTCTCTCACACACATGCATTCTGTCATTCAGACACACATTCTCTCTCTCACACATGCATTCTCTCTCACACACACATATACATACTTCCTCTGTCTCACACACACATGTATTCTCTCTCACACACACACTCAAATGCATTCTCTCCGTCACACAGATGCATTATATCTCTCTCATACGCATGCATTCTCTCTCTCACACACATGCATTCTCTCTTTCAGATACGCACATTCTCTCTCACACACAGATGCATTATTTCTCTCTCTAACACATGCATACTCTCTCTTACACATACAAATGATTTCTCTCTCACACACAGATGCATTCTATCTCTCTCACACACATGCATTGTATCTCTCACACACACGTAATCTCTCTCTCTCACACACAAATGCATTCAATCTCTCACACGCATGCATTCTCTCTCACACACACATGCAGTCTCTCTCTCACACACACACGCATTCTCTCTCTCACACACACATGCATTCTCTCTCTTACGCACACACATGATTTCTCTCTCACACACAGATGCATTCTTTCTCTCTCACACACATGCATTGTATCTCTCACACACACGCAATCTCTCTCTCGCACACACACGCATTCTCTCTCTCACACACACACACATGCATTCAATCTCTCACACGCATGCATTCTCTCTCACACACACACGTAATCTCTCTCTCACACACACACGCATTCTCTCTCACACACACAAATGCATTCAATCTCTAACACGCATGCATTCTCTCTCACACACACATGCAGTCTCTCTCTCACACACACACGCATTCTCTCTCTCACACACACATGCATTCTCTCTCTTACACACACACATGATTTCTCTCTCACACACAGATGCATTCTTTCTCACACACATTCATTCTCTCTCACACACACATATACATACTTTCTCTGTCTCACACACAGGTGTATTCTCTCTCTGACACACACTCAAATCCATTCTCTCTGTCACACAGATGCATTATTTCTCTCTCACATGCATACATTCTCTCTCTCTCACACACGTGCATTCTCTCTTTCAGATACGCACATTCTCTCTCACACACAGATGCATTATTTCTCTCTCTAACACATGCATACTCTCTCTTACACATACAAATGATTTCTCTCTCACACACAGATGCATTCTTTCTCTCTCACACACATGCATTGTATCTCTCACACACAGGCAATCTCTCTCTCTCACACACACGCATTCTCTCTCACACACACACATGCATTCTATCTCTGACACGCATGCATTCTCTCTCTCACACACATGAACTCTCTCTCACACTCACGCATTCTCTCTCACACACATGCATTCTTCCTCTCTTTGACACACACACATGCATTCTCTCTCTCTTTGACACACACACATGCATCTGTGTAATCCCTCTTCACGCACACGCGTATTCTCTCTCTCACACATGCATTCTCTCTCACACGCACATGCATTCTCTCGCTCACACACGAATTCTCTCTCACAAACATGCATTGTCTCTGTGTCTCACCCACACAATTTCTCTCTCACACACATGCATTCTCCCTCTCTTTCACACACACACATGCATTCTCTCTCTCTTGGACACACACACATGCATTCTCTCTCTCACACATGTAATCCCTCTTCACGCACACGCGTATTCTCTCTCTCAGACATGCATTCTCTCTCACACGCACATGCATTCTCTCACACACGCATTCTCTCTCACAAACATGCATTGTCTCTGTCTCTCACACACACGCGATTTCTCTCTCACAGACACATGCATTCTGTCTCTCATATATGCATTCTCTCTCTCACATACACATATCCATGCTTTCTCTCTCTCACACACACAAATGGTTTCTCTCTCTCACACAGATGCATTATTTCTGTTTCACACACATGCATTGTCTCTCTCATACACACGCATTCTGTCTCACAAACACATGCATTCTATCTCACACACACATGCATTCTCTCTCACACACACGTGTTCTCTCTCACCCACATTAGCATTCTCTCTCTCACACACACATGCATTCACTCTCTCACACACACATGCATTCTCTCTCTCACACACACATGCATTCTCTCTCACACACACATGCATTGTCTCTCTGACACACATGCATTGTCTCTCTCTCTCACACAACCATTCTCTCTCTCACAGACACGCATTCTCTCTCACACACACATACATACTCACTCTCTCTCAAATGCATTCTCTCTAACATGCACATGCATGTTTTCTCTCTCACACACATGCATTCTGTCTTTCAGACACACATTCTCTCTCTCACAGATGCAATGTCTCTCTCTCACAGACGTATTTTCTCAGACTCACACATGCATTCTCTGTCTCTCTCACACATGCATTCTCACACACATACAGACATACATACATTCTCTCTCACACACACATTCATTCTCTCTCACACACGCATATACATACTTTCTCTGTCTCACACACACGTGTATTCTCTCACACACACACTCAAATGCATTCTCTCTGTCACACAGATGCATTATTTCTCTCTCACACGCATGCATTCTCTCTCCCTCACACACATGCATTCTCTCTTTCAGATACGCACATTCTCTCTCACACACAGATGCATTATTTCTCTCTCTAACACATGCATACACTCTCTTACACATACAAATGGTTTCTCTCTCACACACAGATGCATTCTTTCTCTCTCACACACATGCATTGTATCTCTCACACACACGTAATCTCTCTCTCTCTCACACACGCATTCTCTCTCTCACACACACATGCATTCTCTCTCTTACACACACACATGATTTCTCTCTCACACACAGATGCATTCTTTCTCACACACACGCCTTCTCTCTCACGCACATGCATTGTCTCTCTCTCACCCACGCATTCTCTCTCACATACACATGCATTCTCTCTCCACACACACATGGATTCACTGTTTCACACACATTCATTCTCTCTCACACACACGTAGTCGCTGTCCCACACACACACGCTTTCTCTCTCACACACATACGTGCATTCTCTCCCTTACACACAGAAATGATTTCTCTCTCACACACAGATGCATTCTTTCTCACGCACAAGCATTCTCTCACACACACACATGCATTCTCTCTCACACGCACATGCATTCTCACTCTCTCACACACGCCTTCTCTCTCACACACATGCATTGACTCTCTGTCACACTCACGCATTCCCTCTCACACACACATGCATTCTCTCTCTCACACACACATGCATTCACTCTCTCACACACATGCATTTTTCCTTGAGGCACACACATTCTCTCTCTCATAGATGCAATGTCTCTCTCACACAGACGTATTTTCTCTCACACACACATGTCTCTGTCTCCCCCACACATGCATTCTCATACACAAACAGACATACTTTATCTGTCTCACACACACATGTATTCTCTCACACACTCAAAAGCATTCTCTCTGTCACGCAGATACATTATTTCTCTCTCACACGTATGCATTCTCTCTGTCACACACACATGCTTTCTCACTTTCAGATACGCACATTCTCTCTCACACACAGATGCATTCTTTCTCTCTCACACACATGCATTGTATCTCTCACACACACGTAATCTCTCTCTCACACACACACGCATTCTCCCTCACACACACACATGCATTCAATCTCTCACACGCATGCATTCTCTCTCACACACACATGCAGTCTCTCTCTCACACACACATGCATTCTCTCTCTTACATACACACATGATTTCTCTCTCACACACAGATGCATCCTTTCTCACACACACGCCTTCTCTCTCACACTCATGCATTCTGTCTTTCAGGCACACACATTCTCTCTCTCATAGATGCAATGTCTGTCTCTCACAGACGTATTTTCTCACACACACACATGTCTCTGTCTCCCCCACACATGCATTCTCATACACAAACACATTCTTTCTCACACACACATGCATTCTCTCTCTCACACATGCATTCTCTCGCACACACACATATACATACATTCTCTCACACACAGATGCATTACTGCTCTGTCTAACACGTGCATTCTCTCTCTCACACATGTAATCCTTCTCTCACGCACACCCGTATTCTCTCTCTCACACGCATTCTCTCTTTCAGATACGCACATTCACTCTCACACATAGATGCATTATTTCTCTCTCTAACACATGCATACTCTCTCTTACACATACAAATGATTTCTCTCTCACACACAGATGCATTCTTTCTCTCTCACACACATGCATTGTATCTGTCACATACACGTAATCTCTCTCTCACACACACACATGCATTCTCTCTCACACGCACATGCATTCTCACTCTCTCACACACGCCTTCTCTCTCACACACATGCATTGTCTCTCTCTCACCCACGCATTCTCTCTCACATACACGTGCATTCTCTCTCCACACACACATGGATTCACTGTCTCACTCACATTCAATCTCTCTCACACACACGTAGTCGCTGTCTCATACACACACGCTTTCTCTCTCACACACATACGTGCATTCTCTCCATTACACAGAGAAATGATATCTCTCTCACACACAGATGCATTCTTTCTCACACACAAGCATTCTCTCTCACACACACATGCATTCTCGCTCACACGCACATGCATTCTCACTCTCTCACACACGCCTTCTCTCTCAAACACATGCATTGTCTCTCTCTCACACACACATTCTCTCTCACACACACATGCAGTCTCTCTCTCACACACACGCATTCTCTCTCACACACACCTGCATTCTCTCTCTTACACACACACATGATTTCTCTCTCACACAGATGCATTCTTTCTCACACACACGCCTTCTCTATCACACACATGCATTGTCTCTCTCTCACACACACACGCATTCTCTCTCTCACACACACATGCATTCTCTCTCTTACACACACACATGATTTCTCTCTCACACACAGATGCATTCTTTCTCACACACATTCATTCTCTCTCACACACACATATACATACTTTCTCTGTCTCACACACACGTGTATTCTCTCTCTGACACACACTCAAATCCATTCTCTCTGTCACACAGATGCATTATTTCTCTCTCACACGCATACATTCTCTCTCTCTCACACACGTGCATTCTCTCGTTCAGATACGCACATTCTCTCTCACACACAGATGCATTATTTCTCTCTCTAACACATGAATTGTATCTCTCACACACAGACAATCTCTCTCTCTCACACACACGCATTCTCTCTCACACACACACATGCATTCAATCTCTCACACGCATGCATTCTCTCTCTCACACACATGCAGTCTCTCTCTCACACACACACATGCATTATCTGTCTTACACACAAACATGATTTCTCTCTCACACACAGATGCATGCTTTCTCACACACACGCCTTCTCTCTCACACACATGCATTGTCTCTCTCTCACCCACGCATTCTCTCTCACACAGATACGTGCATTCCCTCCCTTACACACAGAAATGATTTCTCTCTCACACACAGATGCATTCTTTCTCACGCACAAGCATTCTCTCTCACACACACATGCAGTCTCTCTCACACGGACATGCATTCTCACTCTCTCACACACGCCTTCTCTCTCACACACATGCATTTTTTCTATCTCACACACGCATTCTCTCTCAGACACACATGCAGTCTCTCTCTCACACACACACGCATTCTCTCTCTCATACACACATGCATTCTCTCTCTTACACACACACATGATTTCTCTCTCACACACAGATGCATTCTTTCTCACACACACGCCTTCTCTCTCACACACATGCATTGTCTCTCTCTCTCACCCACGCATTCTCTCTCTCTCTCACCCACGCATTCTCTCTCACATACACATGCATTCTCTCTCCACACACACATGGATTCACTGTCTCACACACATTCATTCTCTCTCTCACACACGTAGTCTCTGTCTCACACAAACACGCTGTCTCTCTCACACACATACGTGCATTCTCTCCCTTACACACAGAAATGATTTCTCTCTCACACACAGATGCATTCTTTCTCACGCACAAGCATTCTCTCTCACACACACATGCATTCTCTCTCACACACAGATGCTTTACTTCTCTCTCTAACACATGAACTCTCTCTCACACTCACGCATTCTCTCTCACACACATGCATTCTTCCTCTCTTTGACACACACACATGCATTCTCTCTCTCTTTGACACACACACATGCATTCTCTCTCTCACACATGTAATCCCTCTTCACGCACATGCGTATTCTCTCTCTCACACATGCATTCTGTCTCACACGCACATGCATTCTCTCGCTCACACACGCATTCTCTCTCACAAACATGCATTGTCTCTGTGTCTCACACACACAATTTCTCTCTCACACACATGCATTCTCCCTCTCTTTCACACACGCACATGCATTCTCTCTCTCTTTGACACACACACATGCATTCTCTCTCCCACACATGTAATCCCTCTTCACACACACGCGTATTCTCTCTCTCAGACATGCATTCTCTCTCACACGCACATGCATTCTCTCACACACGCATTCTCTCTCACAAACATGCATTGTCTCTGTCTCTCACACACACGCAATTTCTCTCTCACAGACACATGCATTCTGTCTCTCATATATGCATTTTCTCTCTCACATACACATATCCATGCTTTCTCTCTCTCTCACACACAAATGGTTTCTCTCTCTCTCATAGATGCATTATTTCTGTTTCACACACATGCATTGTCTCTCTCATACACATGCATTCTGTCTCACAAACACATGCATTCTATCTCACACACACATGCATTCTCTCTCTCACACACGTGTTCTCTCTCACCCACATTAGCATTCTCTCTCTCACACACACATGCATTCTCTCTCTCACACACACATGCATTCTCTCTCACGCACACATGCATTGTCTCTCTGACACACACATATACATGCTTTCTCTCTCTCTCTCATATCACAAATGGTTTCTCTCTCACACACATGCATTTTCTATCTCTCACACACACATGCATTATCTCTTCCAGACACAGGCGTTCTCTCTCACACGCACATGCAGTCTCTCACTCAGACACACACATTCTCTCTCACACACACACATATACATGCATTCTCTCTCACACACAGACGCATTCTGTCTCTTACACACACAAATGATTTCTCTCTCTCACACAGATGCATTATTTCTCTCTCACACACATGCATTGTCTCTCTCACACACACAAATGCTTTCTCTCTCACACACATATGTATTCTTTCTCTCACACACACATGCATTGTATCTCTCACATGCACACGCATTCTCTCTCTCACACACACATGCAGTCTCTCTCTCACACACACACGCATTCTCTCTCACACACACATGCATTCTCTCTCTTACACACACACATGATTTCTCTCTCACACACAGATGCATTCTTTCTCTCTCACACACATGCATTGTATCTCTCACACACACGTAATCTCTCTCTCACACACACACGCATTAGATTAGATTACTTACAGTGTGGAAACAGGCCCTTCGGCCCAACAAGTCCACACCGAAGCGTAACCCACCCATACCCCTACATCTACATCTACCGCTTACCTAACACTATGGGCAATTTAGCATGGCCAATTCACCTGGCCTGCACATCTTTGGACTGTGGGAGGAAACCGGAGAACCCGGAGGAAACCCATGCAGACACGGGGAGAACGTGCAAACTCCACACAGTCAGTCGCCTGAGGCGGGAATTGAACCCGGGTCTCAGGCGCTGTGAGGCAGCAGTGCTAACCACTGTGCCACCGTGCCGCCCACATTCTCTCTCTCACACACAAATGCATTCAATCTCTAACACGCATGCATTCTCTCTCACACACACATGCAGTCTCTCTCTCACACACACACGCATTCTCTCTCTCACACACACATGCATTCTCTCTCTTACACACACACATGATTTCTCTCTCACACACAGATGCATTCTTTCTCACACACATTCATTCTCTCTCACACACATATACATACTTTCTCTGTCTCACACACACGTGTATTCTCTCTCTGACACACACTCAAATCCATTCTCTCTGTCACACAGATGCATTATTTCTCTCTCGCATACATTCTCTCTCTCTCACACACGTGCATTCTCTCTTTCAGATACGCACATTCTCTCTCACACACAGATGCATTATTTCTCTCTCTAACACATGCATACTCTCTCTTACACATACAAATGATTTCTCTCACATACACACATGCATTCTCTGTCTCTCTCACACATGCATTCTCACACACATACAGTCATGCATACATTCTCTCTCTCACACGCATGCATTCTCTCTGTCACACACACAGGCATTCTCTCTTTCAGATACGCGCATTCTCTCTCGCACACACACATATACATACATTCTCTCTCACACACACAAATGCATCCCCTCTCACAGACAGATGCATTACATCTCTCTCAAACACATGCATTCTCTCTCTCACACACACCTATTCTCTCTCTCACACACGCATTCTCTCTCTCTTTCACACACACACACATGCATTCTCTCTCTCTTTCACACACACACATGCATTCTCTCTCACACACATGTAATCCCTCTCACACACACGCGTATTCTCTCTCACACACATACATTCTCTCTCTAACACGTAATCCGTCTCTCACTCACACGCGTATTCTCTCTCACACATGCATTCTCTCTCTCACATACACATGCATTCTCTCTCCACACACACACATGGATTCACTGTCTCACACACATTCATTCTCTCTCACACACACGTAGTCGCTGTCTCACACACACACGCTTTCTCTCTCACACACACACGTGCATTCTCTCCCTTACACACAGAAATGATTTCTCTCTCACACACGGATGCATTCCTTCTCACGCACAAGCATTCTCTCTCACACACACATGCATTCTCTCTCACACGCACATGCATTCTCACTCTCTCACACACGCCTTCTCTCTCACACACATGCATTGTCTCTCTCTCACACACGCATTCTCTCTCACACACACATGCACTCTCTCTCTCACACACACATGCATTCACTCTCTCACACACATGCATTCTGTCTTTCAGGCACACACATTCTCTCTCTCATAGATGCAATGTCTCTCTCTCTCTCACAGACGTATTTTCTCACACACACACATGTCTCTGTCTCCCCCACACATGCATTCTCATACACAAACAGATATACATACATTCTTTCTCACACACATGCATTCTCTCTCACACACACATATACATACTTTCTCTGTCTGACACACACATGTATTCTCTCTCACACAACACTCAAATGCATTCTCTCTGTCACACAGATGCATTATTTCTCTCTCACACGTATGCATTCTCTCTGTCACACACACATGCTTTCTCACTTTCAGATATGCGCATTCTCTCTCGCACACACACAGATGCATTTCTTCTCTGTCTAACAGATGCATTCTCTCTCTCACACATGTAATCCCTCTCTCACGCGCACGCGTATTCTCTCTCTCACACATGCATTCTCTCTCACACGCACATGCATTCTCTCTCACACACACAGATGCAGTCTCTCTCTCTCATACACACATTCTCTCTCACACACATGCATTCTGTCTTTCAGACACACATTCTCTCTCTCACACATGCATTCTCTCTCACACACACATATACATACTTTCTCTGTCTCACACACACATGTATTCTCTCTCACACACACACTCAAATGCATTCTCTCTGTCACACAGATGCATTATTTCTCTCTCATACGCATGCATTCTCTCTCTCACACACATGCATTCTCTCTTTCAGATACGCACATTGTCTCTCACACACAGATGCATTATTTCTCTCTCTAACACATGCATACTCTCTCTTACACATACAAATGATTTCTCTCTCACACACAGATGCATTCTATCTCTCTCACACACATGCATTGTATCTCTCACACACACGTAATCTCTCTCTCACACACACAAATGCATTCAATCTCTCATACGCATGCATTCTCTCTCACACACACATGCAGTCTCTCTCTCACACACACACGCATTCTCTCTCTCACACACACATGCATTCTCTCTCTTACACACACACATGATTTCTCTCTCACACACAGATGCATTCTTTCTCACACACATTCATTCTCTCTCACACACACATATACATACTTTCTCTGTCTCACACACACGTGTATTCTCTCTCTGACACACACTCAAATCCATTCTCTCTGTCACACAGATGCATTATTTCTCTCTCACACGCATACATTCTCTCTCTCTCACACACGTGCATTCTCTCGTTCAGATACGCACATTCTCTCTCACACACAGATGCATTATTTCTCTCTCTAACACATGCATACTCTCTCTTACACATACAAATGATTTCTCTCTCACACACAGATGCATTCTCTCTCTCACACATGTAATCCCTCTTCACGCACACGCGTATTCTCTCTCTCAGACATGCATTCTCTCTCACACGCACATGCATTCTCTCACACACGCATTCTCTCTCACAAACATGCATTGTCTCTGTCTCTCACACACACACGCAATTTCTCTCTCACAGACACATGCATTCTGTCTCTCATTTATGCATTCTCTCTCTCACATACACATATCCATGCTTTCTCTCTCTCACACACACAAATGGTTTCTCTCTCTCACACAGATGCATTATTTCTGTTTCACACACATGCATTGTCTCTCTCATACACACGCATTCTGTCTCACAAACACATGCATTCTATCTCACACACACATGCATTCTCTCTCACACACACGTGTTCTCTCTCACCCACATTAGCATTCTCTCTCTCACACACACATGCATTCACTCTCTCACACACACATGCATTCTCTCTCTCACACACACATGCATTCTCTCTCACGCACACATGCATTGTCTCTCTGACACACACATATACATGCTTTCTCACATCACAAATGGTTTCTCTCTCTCACACACATGCATATTTCTCTCACACACATGCATTTTCTCTCTCTCACACACATGCATTATCTCTTCCAGACACAGGCGTTCTCTGTCACACGCACATGCAGTCTCTCATTCAGACACACACATTCTCTCTCACACACACACATATACATGCATTCTCTCTCACACACAGACGCATTCTGTCTCTTACACACACAAATGATTTCTCTCTCTCACACAGATGCATTATTTCTCTCTCACACACATGCATTGTCTCTCTCACACACACAAATGCTTTCTCTCTCACACACTGATGTATTCTTTCTCTCACACACACATGCATTGTATCTCTCACACACACACGCATTCTCTCTCTCACACACACATGCAATCACTCTCTCACACACATGCATTCTCTCTCTCACACACACATATACTTGCATTCTCTCTCACACACATGCATTCTCTCTCTTACACACACAAATAATTTCTCTCTCACACACAGATGCATTATTTCTCTCTCACACACATGCATTGTCTCTCTCATACACACGTATTGTGTCTCACAAACACATGCATTCTCTCTCACACATACATGCAGTCTCTCTCTCTCTCACACACACATGCATACTCACTCTCTCTCAATTGCATTCTCTCTCACATGCACATGCATGTTTTCTCTCTCACACACATTACTTCTGTCTTTCAGGCACACACATTCTCTCTCTCACAAATGAAATATCTCTCCCTAAGAGACGTATTTTCTCACACACACACATGCATTCTCTGTCTCTCTCACACATGCATTCTCACACACATACAGTCATGCATACATTCTCTCTCTCACACGCATGCATTCTCTCTGTCACACACACATGCATTCTCTCTTTCAGATACGCGCATTCCCTCTCGCACACACACATATACATACATTCTCTCTCACACACACAAATGCATCCCCTCTCACAGACAGATGCATTTCTTCTCTCTCAAACACACGCATTCTCTCTCTCTTTCACACACACACACATGCATTCTCTCTCTCTTTCACACACACACATGCATTCTCTCTCACACACATGTAATCCCTCTCACACACACGCGTATTCTCTCTCACACACATACATTCTCTCTCTAACACGTAATCCGTCTCTCACTCACACGCGTATTCTCTCTCACACATGCATTCTCTCTCACACATACACACGCATTCTCTCTCACAAACATGCATTGTCTCTGTGTCTCACACACACAATTTCTCTCTCACACACATGCATTCTCCCTCTCTTTCACACACACACATGCATTCTCTCTCTCTTTGACACACACACATGCATTCTCTCTCTCACACATGTAATCCCTCTTCACGCACACGCGTATTCTCTCTCTCAGACATGCATTCTCTCTCACACGCACATGCATTCTCTCACACACGCATTCTCTCTCACAAACATGCATTGTCTCTGTCTCTCACACACACACGCAATTTCTCTCTCACAGACACATGCATTCTGTCTCTCATATATGCATTCTCTCTCTCACATACACATATCCATGCTTTCTCTCTCTCACACATACAAATGGTTTCTCTCTCTCACACAGATGCATTATTTCTGTTTCACACACATGCATTGTCTCTCTCATACACACGCATTCTGTCTCACAAACACATGCATTCTATCTCACACACACATGCATTCTCTCTCTCACACACGTGTTCTCTCTCACCCACATTAGCATTCTCTCTCTCACACACACATGCATTCACTCTCTCACACACACATGCATTCTCTCTCTCACACACACATGCATTCTCTCTCACACACACATGCATTGTCTCTCTGACACACATGCATTGTCTCTCTCTCTCACACAACCATTCTCTCTCTCACACACACATACATACTCACTCTCTCTCAAATGCATTCTCTCTAACATGCACATGCATGTTTTCTCTCTCACACACATGCATTCTGTCTTTCAGACACACATTCTCTCTCTCACAGATGCAATGTCTCTCTCTCACAGACGTATTTTCTCAGACTCACACATGCATTCTCTGTCTCTCTCACACATGCATTCTCACACACATACAGACATACATACATTCTCTCTCACACACACATTCATTCTCTCTCACACACGCATATACATACTTTCTCTGTCTCACACACACGTGTATTCTCTCACACACACACTCAAATGCATTCTCTCTGTCACACAGATGCATTATTTCTCTCTCACACGCATGCATTCTCTCTCCCTCACACACATGCATTCTCTGTATTAGATACTCACATTCTCTCTCACACACAGATGCATTCTTTCTCTCTCACACACATGCATACACTCTCTTACACATACAAATGGTTTCACTCTCACACACAGATGCATTCTCTCTCACACACACACATGCATTCAATCTCTCACACGCATGCATTCTCTCTCACACACACATGCAGTCTTTCTCTCACACACACACGCATTCTCTCTCTCACACACACATGCATTCTCTCTCTGACACACACACATGATTTCTCTCTCACACACAGATGCATTCTTTCTCACACACACGCCTTCTCTCTCAATCACATGCATTGTCTCTCTCTCACCCACACATTCTCTCTCACATACACATGCATTCTCTCTCCACACACACATGGATTCACTGTTTCACACACATTCATTCTCTCTCACACACACGTAGTCGCTGTCCCACACACACACGCTTTCTCTCTCACACACATACGTGCATTCTCTCCCTTACACACAGAAATGATTTCTCTCTCACACACAGATGCATTCTTTCTCACGCACAAGCATTCTCTCACACACACACATGCATTCTCTCTCACACGCACATGCATTCTCACTCTCTCACACAGGCCTTCTCTCTCACACACATGCATTGACTCTCTCACACACATGCATTTTTCCTTGAGGCACACACATTCTCTCTCTCATAGATGCAATGTCTCTCTCTCACAGACGTATTTTCTCACACACACACATGTCTCTGTCTCCCGCACACATGCATTCTCATACACAAACAGACATACATACATTCGTTCTCACACACACATGCATTCTCTCTCTCACACATGCATTCTCTCTCACACACACATAGACATACTTTATCTGTCTCACACACACATGTATTCTCTCACACACACACTCAAATGCATTCTCTCTGTCACACAGATACATTGTTTCTCTCTCACACGTATGCATTCTCTCTGTCACACACACATGCTTTCTCACTTTCAAATACGCACATTCTCTCTCACACACATGCATTGTATCTCTCACACACACGTAATCTCTCTCTCACACACACACGCATTCTCTCTCACACACACACATGCATTCAATCTCTCACACGCATGCATTCTCTCTCACACACACATGCAGTCTCTCTCTCACACACACATGCATTCTCTCTCTTACACACACACATGATTTCTCTCTCACACACAGATGCATTCTTTCTCCCACACACGCCTTCTCTCTCACACTCATGCATTCTGTCTTTCAGGCACACACATTCTCTCTCTCATAGATGCAATGTCTCTCTCTCACAGACGTATTTTCTCACACACACACATGTCTCTGTCTCCCCCACACATGCATTCTCATACACAAACACATTCTTTCTCACACACACATGCATTCTCTCTCTCACACATGCATTCTCTCGCACACACACATATACATACATTCTCTCACACACAGATGCATTACTGCTCTGTCTAACACGTGCATTCTCTCTCTCACACATGTAATCCTTCTCTCACGCACACCCGTATTCTCTCTCTCACACGCATTCTCTCTTTCAGATACGCACATTCACTCTCTCACATAGATGCATTATTTCTCTCTCTAACACATGCATACTCTCTCTTACACATACAAATGATTTCTCTCTCACACACAGATGCATTCTTTCTCTCTCACACACATGCATTGTATCTCTCACATACACGTAATCTCTCTCTCACACACACACATGCATTCTCTCTCACACACACATGCTTTCTCACTTTCAGATATGCGCATTCTCTCTTGCAGACACACAGATGCATTTCTTCTCTGTCTAACAGATGCATTCTCTCTCTCACACATGTAATCCCTCTCTCACGCACACGCGTATTCTCTCTCTCACACATGCATTCTCTCTCACACGCACATGCATTCTCTCTCACACACACAGATGCAGTCTCTCACTCTCATACACACATTTTCTCTCACACACATGCATTCTGTCATTCAGACACACATTCTCTCTCTCACACATGCATTCTCTCTCACACACACATATACATACTTCCTCTGTCTCACACACACATGTATTCTCTCTCACACACACACTCAAATGCATTCTCTCCGTCACACAGATGCATTATATCTCTCTCATACGCATGCATTCTCTCTCTCACACACATGCATTCTCTCTTTCAGATACGCACATTCTCTCTCACACACAGATGCATTATTTCTCTCTCTAACACATGCATACTCTCTCTTACACATACAAATGATTTCTCTCTCACACACAGATGCATTCTATCTCTCTCACACACATGCATTGTATCTCTCACACACACGTAATCTCTCTCTCTCACACACAAATGCATTCAATCTCTCACACGCATGCATTCTCTCTCACACACACATGCAGTCTCTCTCTCACACACACACGCATTCTCTCTCTCACACACACATGCATTCTCTCTCTTACGCACACACATGATTTCTCTCTCACACACAGATGCATTCTTTCTCTCTCACACACATGCATTGTATCTCTCACACACACGCAATCTCTCTCTCGCACACACACGCATTCTCTCTCTCACACACACACACATGCATTCAATCTCTCACACGCATGCATTCTCTCTCACACACACACGTAATCTCTCTCTCACACACACACGCATTCTCTCTCACACACACAAATGCATTCAATCTCTAACACGCATGCATTCTCTCTCACACACACATGCAGTCTCTCTCTCACACACACACGCATTCTCTCTCTCACACACACATGCATTCTCTCTCTTACACACACACATGATTTCTCTCTCACACACAGATGCATTCTTTCTCACACACATTCATTCTCTCTCACACACACATATACATACTTTCTCTGTCTCACACACAGGTGTATTCTCTCTCTGACACACACTCAAATCCATTCTCTCTGTCACACAGATGCATTATTTCTCTCTCACATGCATACATTCTCTCTCTCTCACACACGTGCATTCTCTCTTTCAGATACGCACATTCTCTCTCACACACAGATGCATTATTTCTCTCTCTAACACATGCATACTCTCTCTTACACATACAAATGATTTCTCTCTCACACACAGATGCATTCTTTCTCTCTCACACACATGCATTGTATCTCTCACACACAGGCAATCTCTCTCTCTCACACACACGCATTCTCTCTCACACACACACATGCATTCTATCTCTGACACGCATGCATTCTCTCTCTCACACACATGAACTCTCTCTCACACTCACGCATTCTCTCTCACACACATGCATTCTTCCTCTCTTTGACACACACACATGCATTCTCTCTCTCTTTGACACACACACATGCATCTGTGTAATCCCTCTTCACGCACACGCGTATTCTCTCTCTCACACATGCATTCTCTCTCACACGCACATGCATTCTCTCGCTCACACACGAATTCTCTCTCACAAACATGCATTGTCTCTGTGTCTCACCCACACAATTTCTCTCTCACACACATGCATTCTCCCTCTCTTTCACACACACACATGCATTCTCTCTCTCTTGGACACACACACATGCATTCTCTCTCTCACACATGTAATCCCTCTTCACGCACACGCGTATTCTCTCTCTCAGACATGCATTCTCTCTCACACGCACATGCATTCTCTCACACACGCATTCTCTCTCACAAACATGCATTGTCTCTGTCTCTCACACACACGCGATTTCTCTCTCACAGACACATGCATTCTGTCTCTCATATATGCATTCTCTCTCTCACATACACATATCCATGCTTTCTCTCTCTCACACACACAAATGGTTTCTCTCTCTCACACAGATGCATTATTTCTGTTTCACACACATGCATTGTCTCTCTCATACACACGCATTCTGTCTCACAAACACATGCATTCTATCTCACACACACATGCATTCTCTCTCACACACACGTGTTCTCTCTCACCCACATTAGCATTCTCTCTCTCACACACACATGCATTCACTCTCTCACACACACATGCATTCTCTCTCTCACACACACATGCATTCTCTCTCACACACACATGCATTGTCTCTCTGACACACATGCATTGTCTCTCTCTCTCACACAACCATTCTCTCTCTCACAGACACGCATTCTCTCTCACACACACATACATACTCACTCTCTCTCAAATGCATTCTCTCTAACATGCACATGCATGTTTTCTCTCTCACACACATGCATTCTGTCTTTCAGACACACATTCTCTCTCTCACAGATGCAATGTCTCTCTCTCACAGACGTATTTTCTCAGACTCACACATGCATTCTCTGTCTCTCTCACACATGCATTCTCACACACATACAGACATACATACATTCTCTCTCACACACACATTCATTCTCTCTCACACACGCATATACATACTTTCTCTGTCTCACACACACGTGTATTCTCTCACACACACACTCAAATGCATTCTCTCTGTCACACAGATGCATTATTTCTCTCTCACACGCATGCATTCTCTCTCCCTCACACACATGCATTCTCTCTTTCAGATACGCACATTCTCTCTCACACACAGATGCATTATTTCTCTCTCTAACACATGCATACACTCTCTTACACATACAAATGGTTTCTCTCTCACACACAGATGCATTCTTTCTCTCTCACACACATGCATTGTATCTCTCACACACACGTAATCTCTCTCTCTCTCACACACGCATTCTCTCTCTCACACACACATGCATTCTCTCTCTTACACACACACATGATTTCTCTCTCACACACAGATGCATTCTTTCTCACACACACGCCTTCTCTCTCACGCACATGCATTGTCTCTCTCTCACCCACGCATTCTCTCTCACATACACATGCATTCTCTCTCCACACACACATGGATTCACTGTTTCACACACATTCATTCTCTCTCACACACACGTAGTCGCTGTCCCACACACACACGCTTTCTCTCTCACACACATACGTGCATTCTCTCCCTTACACACAGAAATGATTTCTCTCTCACACACAGATGCATTCTTTCTCACGCACAAGCATTCTCTCACACACACACATGCATTCTCTCTCACACGCACATGCATTCTCACTCTCTCACACACGCCTTCTCTCTCACACACATGCATTGACTCTCTGTCACACTCACGCATTCCCTCTCACACACACATGCATTCTCTCTCTCACACACACATGCATTCACTCTCTCACACACATGCATTTTTCCTTGAGGCACACACATTCTCTCTCTCATAGATGCAATGTCTCTCTCACACAGACGTATTTTCTCTCACACACACATGTCTCTGTCTCCCCCACACATGCATTCTCATACACAAACAGACATACTTTATCTGTCTCACACACACATGTATTCTCTCACACACTCAAAAGCATTCTCTCTGTCACGCAGATACATTATTTCTCTCTCACACGTATGCATTCTCTCTGTCACACACACATGCTTTCTCACTTTCAGATACGCACATTCTCTCTCACACACAGATGCATTCTTTCTCTCTCACACACATGCATTGTATCTCTCACACACACGTAATCTCTCTCTCACACACACACGCATTCTCCCTCACACACACACATGCATTCAATCTCTCACACGCATGCATTCTCTCTCACACACACATGCAGTCTCTCTCTCACACACACATGCATTCTCTCTCTTACATACACACATGATTTCTCTCTCACACACAGATGCATCCTTTCTCACACACACGCCTTCTCTCTCACACTCATGCATTCTGTCTTTCAGGCACACACATTCTCTCTCTCATAGATGCAATGTCTGTCTCTCACAGACGTATTTTCTCACACACACACATGTCTCTGTCTCCCCCACACATGCATTCTCATACACAAACACATTCTTTCTCACACACACATGCATTCTCTCTCTCACACATGCATTCTCTCGCACACACACATATACATACATTCTCTCACACACAGATGCATTACTGCTCTGTCTAACACGTGCATTCTCTCTCTCACACATGTAATCCTTCTCTCACGCACACCCGTATTCTCTCTCTCACACGCATTCTCTCTTTCAGATACGCACATTCACTCTCACACATAGATGCATTATTTCTCTCTCTAACACATGCATACTCTCTCTTACACATACAAATGATTTCTCTCTCACACACAGATGCATTCTTTCTCTCTCACACACATGCATTGTATCTGTCACATACACGTAATCTCTCTCTCACACACACACATGCATTCTCTCTCACACGCACATGCATTCTCACTCTCTCACACACGCCTTCTCTCTCACACACATGCATTGTCTCTCTCTCACCCACGCATTCTCTCTCACATACACGTGCATTCTCTCTCCACACACACATGGATTCACTGTCTCACTCACATTCAATCTCTCTCACACACACGTAGTCGCTGTCTCATACACACACGCTTTCTCTCTCACACACATACGTGCATTCTCTCCATTACACAGAGAAATGATATCTCTCTCACACACAGATGCATTCTTTCTCACACACAAGCATTCTCTCTCACACACACATGCATTCTCGCTCACACGCACATGCATTCTCACTCTCTCACACACGCCTTCTCTCTCAAACACATGCATTGTCTCTCTCTCACACACACATTCTCTCTCACACACACATGCAGTCTCTCTCTCACACACACGCATTCTCTCTCACACACACCTGCATTCTCTCTCTTACACACACACATGATTTCTCTCTCACACAGATGCATTCTTTCTCACACACACGCCTTCTCTATCACACACATGCATTGTCTCTCTCTCACCCACGCATTCTCTCTCACATACACATGCATTCTCTCTCCACACACACATGGATTCACTGTCTCACACACATTCATTCTCTCTCACACACACGTAGTCTCTGTCTCACACAAACACGCTTTCGCTTACACACACATACGTGCATTCTCTCCCTTACACACAGAAATGATTTCTCTCTCACACACAGATGCATTTTTCTCACGCACAAGCATTCTCTCTCACACACACATGCAATCTCTCTCATACGCACATGCATTCTCTCTTACACGCACATGCATTCTCACTCTCTCACACATGCCTTCTCTCTCACACACATGCATTGTCTCTCTCACACACGCATTCTCTCTCACACACACATGTATTCTCTCTATCACACACACATGCATTCACTCTCTCACACACACGCCTTCTCTCTCACACACATGCATTGTCTCTCTCTCACCCACGCATTCTCTCTCACATACACACGCATTCTCTCTCCACACACACATGGATTCACTGTCTCACACACATTCATTCTCTCTCACACACACGTAGTCTCTGTCTCACACAAACACGCTTTCTCTCACACACACACATAGGTGCATTCTCTCCCTTACACACAGAAATGATTTCTCTCTCACACACAGATGCATTCTTTCTCACACACGCATGCATTCTCTCTCACACACACATGCAGTCTCTCTCTCACACACACACGCATTCTCTCTCTCACACACACATGCATTCTCTCTCTTACACACACACATGATTTCTCTCTCACACACAGATGCATTCTTTCTCACACACATTCATTCTCTCTCACACACACATATACATACTTTCTCTGTCTCACACACAGGTGTATTCTCTCTCTGACACACACTCAAATCCATTCTCTCTGTCACACAGATGCATTATTTCTCTCTCACATGCATACATTCTCTCTCTCTCACACACGTGCATTCTCTCTTTCAGATACGCACATTCTCTCTCACACACAGATGCATTATTTCTCTCTCTAACACATGCATACTCTCTCTTACACATACAAATGATTTCTCTCTCACACACAGATGCATTCTTTCTCTCTCACACACATGCATTGTATCTCTCACACACAGGCAATCTCTCTCTCTCACACACACGCATTCTCTCTCACACACACACATGCATTCTATCTCTGACACGCATGCATTCTCTCTCTCACACACATGAACTCTCTCTCACACTCACGCATTCTCTCTCACACACATGCATTCTTCCTCTCTTTGACACACACACATGCATTCTCTCTCTCTTTGACACACACACATGCATCTGTGTAATCCCTCTTCACGCACACGCGTATTCTCTCTCTCACACATGCATTCTCTCTCACACGCACATGCATTCTCTCGCTCACACACGAATTCTCTCTCACAAACATGCATTGTCTCTGTGTCTCACCCACACAATTTCTCTCTCACACACATGCATTCTCCCTCTCTTTCACACACACACATGCATTCTCTCTCTCTTGGACACACACACATGCATTCTCTCTCTCACACATGTAATCCCTCTTCACGCACACGCGTATTCTCTCTCTCAGACATGCATTCTCTCTCACACGCACATGCATTCTCTCACACACGCATTCTCTCTCACAAACATGCATTGTCTCTGTCTCTCACACACACGCGATTTCTCTCTCACAGACACATGCATTCTGTCTCTCATATATGCATTCTCTCTCTCACATACACATATCCATGCTTTCTCTCTCTCACACACACAAATGGTTTCTCTCTCTCACACAGATGCATTATTTCTGTTTCACACACATGCATTGTCTCTCTCATACACACGCATTCTGTCTCACAAACACATGCATTCTATCTCACACACACATGCATTCTCTCTCACACACACGTGTTCTCTCTCACCCACATTAGCATTCTCTCTCTCACACACACATGCATTCACTCTCTCACACACACATGCATTCTCTCTCTCACACACACATGCATTCTCTCTCACACACACATGCATTGTCTCTCTGACACACATGCATTGTCTCTCTCTCTCACACAACCATTCTCTCTCTCACAGACACGCATTCTCTCTCACACACACATACATACTCACTCTCTCTCAAATGCATTCTCTCTAACATGCACATGCATGTTTTCTCTCTCACACACATGCATTCTGTCTTTCAGACACACATTCTCTCTCTCACAGATGCAATGTCTCTCTCTCACAGACGTATTTTCTCAGACTCACACATGCATTCTCTGTCTCTCTCACACATGCATTCTCACACACATACAGACATACATACATTCTCTCTCACACACACATTCATTCTCTCTCACACACGCATATACATACTTTCTCTGTCTCACACACACGTGTATTCTCTCACACACACACTCAAATGCATTCTCTCTGTCACACAGATGCATTATTTCTCTCTCACACGCATGCATTCTCTCTCCCTCACACACATGCATTCTCTCTTTCAGATACGCACATTCTCTCTCACACACAGATGCATTATTTCTCTCTCTAACACATGCATACACTCTCTTACACATACAAATGGTTTCTCTCTCACACACAGATGCATTCTTTCTCTCTCACACACATGCATTGTATCTCTCACACACACGTAATCTCTCTCTCTCTCACACACGCATTCTCTCTCTCACACACACATGCATTCTCTCTCTTACACACACACATGATTTCTCTCTCACACACAGATGCATTCTTTCTCACACACACGCCTTCTCTCTCACGCACATGCATTGTCTCTCTCTCACCCACGCATTCTCTCTCACATACACATGCATTCTCTCTCCACACACACATGGATTCACTGTTTCACACACATTCATTCTCTCTCACACACACGTAGTCGCTGTCCCACACACACACGCTTTCTCTCTCACACACATACGTGCATTCTCTCCCTTACACACAGAAATGATTTCTCTCTCACACACAGATGCATTCTTTCTCACGCACAAGCATTCTCTCACACACACACATGCATTCTCTCTCACACGCACATGCATTCTCACTCTCTCACACACGCCTTCTCTCTCACACACATGCATTGACTCTCTGTCACACTCACGCATTCCCTCTCACACACACATGCATTCTCTCTCTCACACACACATGCATTCACTCTCTCACACACATGCATTTTTCCTTGAGGCACACACATTCTCTCTCTCATAGATGCAATGTCTCTCTCACACAGACGTATTTTCTCTCACACACACATGTCTCTGTCTCCCCCACACATGCATTCTCATACACAAACAGACATACTTTATCTGTCTCACACACACATGTATTCTCTCACACACTCAAAAGCATTCTCTCTGTCACGCAGATACATTATTTCTCTCTCACACGTATGCATTCTCTCTGTCACACACACATGCTTTCTCACTTTCAGATACGCACATTCTCTCTCACACACAGATGCATTCTTTCTCTCTCACACACATGCATTGTATCTCTCACACACACGTAATCTCTCTCTCACACACACACGCATTCTCCCTCACACACACACATGCATTCAATCTCTCACACGCATGCATTCTCTCTCACACACACATGCAGTCTCTCTCTCACACACACATGCATTCTCTCTCTTACATACACACATGATTTCTCTCTCACACACAGATGCATCCTTTCTCACACACACGCCTTCTCTCTCACACTCATGCATTCTGTCTTTCAGGCACACACATTCTCTCTCTCATAGATGCAATGTCTGTCTCTCACAGACGTATTTTCTCACACACACACATGTCTCTGTCTCCCCCACACATGCATTCTCATACACAAACACATTCTTTCTCACACACACATGCATTCTCTCTCTCACACATGCATTCTCTCGCACACACACATATACATACATTCTCTCACACACAGATGCATTACTGCTCTGTCTAACACGTGCATTCTCTCTCTCACACATGTAATCCTTCTCTCACGCACACCCGTATTCTCTCTCTCACACGCATTCTCTCTTTCAGATACGCACATTCACTCTCACACATAGATGCATTATTTCTCTCTCTAACACATGCATACTCTCTCTTACACATACAAATGATTTCTCTCTCACACACAGATGCATTCTTTCTCTCTCACACACATGCATTGTATCTGTCACATACACGTAATCTCTCTCTCACACACACACATGCATTCTCTCTCACACGCACATGCATTCTCACTCTCTCACACACGCCTTCTCTCTCACACACATGCATTGTCTCTCTCTCACCCACGCATTCTCTCTCACATACACGTGCATTCTCTCTCCACACACACATGGATTCACTGTCTCACTCACATTCAATCTCTCTCACACACACGTAGTCGCTGTCTCATACACACACGCTTTCTCTCTCACACACATACGTGCATTCTCTCCATTACACAGAGAAATGATATCTCTCTCACACACAGATGCATTCTTTCTCACACACAAGCATTCTCTCTCACACACACATGCATTCTCGCTCACACGCACATGCATTCTCACTCTCTCACACACGCCTTCTCTCTCAAACACATGCATTGTCTCTCTCTCACACACACATTCTCTCTCACACACACATGCAGTCTCTCTCTCACACACACGCATTCTCTCTCACACACACCTGCATTCTCTCTCTTACACACACACATGATTTCTCTCTCACACAGATGCATTCTTTCTCACACACACGCCTTCTCTATCACACACATGCATTGTCTCTCTCTCACCCACGCATTCTCTCTCACATACACATGCATTCTCTCTCCACACACACATGGATTCACTGTCTCACACACATTCATTCTCTCTCACACACACGTAGTCTCTGTCTCACACAAACACGCTTTCGCTTACACACACATACGTGCATTCTCTCCCTTACACACAGAAATGATTTCTCTCTCACACACAGATGCATTTTTCTCACGCACAAGCATTCTCTCTCACACACACATGCAATCTCTCTCATACGCACATGCATTCTCTCTTACACGCACATGCATTCTCACTCTCTCACACATGCCTTCTCTCTCACACACATGCATTGTCTCTCTCACACACGCATTCTCTCTCACACACACATGTATTCTCTCTATCACACACACATGCATTCACTCTCTCACACACACGCCTTCTCTCTCACACACATGCATTGTTTCTCTCTCACCCACGCATTCTCTCTCACATACACACGCATTCTCTCTCCACACACACATGGATTCACTGTCTCACACACATTCATTCTCTCTCACACACACGTAGTCTCTGTCTCACACAAACACGCTTTCTCTCACACACACACATAGGTGCATTCTCTCCCTTACACACAGAAATGATTTCTCTCTCACACACAGATGCATTCTTTCTCACACACGCATGCATTCTCTCTCACACACACATGCAGTCTCTCTCTCACACACACACGCATTCTCTCTCTCACACACACATGCATTCTCTCTCTTACACACACACATGATTTCTCTCTCACACACAGATGCATTCTTTCTCACACACACGCCTTCTCTCTCACACACATGCATTGTCTCTCTCTCACCCACGCATTCTCTCTCACATACACATGCATTCTCTCTCCACACACACATGGATTCACTGTCTCACACACATTCATTCTCTCTCACACACACGTAGTCTCTGTCCCACACTCACACGCTTTCTCTCTCACACACATACGTGCATTCTCTCCCTTACACACAGAAATGATTTCTCTCTCACACACAGATGCATTCTTTCTCACGCACAAGCATTCTCTCTCACACACACATGCATTCTCTCTCACACGCACATGCATTCTCACTCTCTCACACACGCCTTCTCTCTCACACACATGCATTGACTCTCTCTCACATACGCATTCCCTCTCACACACACTTGCATTCACTCTCTCACACACATGCATTTTTCCTTGAGGCACACACATTCTCTCATAGATGCAATGTCTCTCTCTCACAGACGTATTTTCTCACACACACACACGTCTCTGTCTCCCCCACACATGCATTCTCATACACAAACAGACATACATACATTCGTTCTCACACACACATGCATTCTCTCTCTCACACATGCATTCTCTCTCACACACACATAGACATAATTTATCTGTCTCACACACACATGCATTCTCTCACACACACACTCAAATGCATTCTCTCTGTCACACAGATACATTATTTCTCTCTCACACGTATGCATTCTCTCTGTCACACACACATGCTTTCTCACTTTCAGATACGCACATTCTCTCTCACACACAGATGCATTATTTCTCTCTCTAACACATGCATACACTCTCTTACACATACAAATGGTTTCTCTCTCACACACACACGCATTCTCTCTCACACACACACATGCATTCAATCTCTCACACGCATGCATTCTCTCTCACACACACATGCATTGTCTCGCCCTCACACACACATGAATTCTCTCTCTTACACACACACACATGATTTCGCTCTCACACACAGATGCATTCTTTCTCACACACACGCTTTCTCTCTCACACACATGCATTGTCTCTATCTCACCCACGTATTCTCTCTCACATACACATGCATTCTCTCTCCACACACACATGGATTCACTGTCTCACACACATTCATTCTCTCTCACACACACGTAGTCGCTGTCTCACACACACACGCTTTCGCTCTCACACACATACGTGCATTCTCTCCCTTACACACAGAAAAGATTTCTCTCTCACACACAGATGCATTCTTTCTCACGCACAAGCATTCTCTCTCACACACACATGCATTCTCACTCACACGCACATGCATTCTCACTCTCTCACACAGGCCTTCTCTCTCACACACATGCATTGACTCTCTCTCACACACGCATTCCGTCTCACACACACATGCATTCTCTCTCTCACACACACATGCATTCACTCTCTCACACACATGCATTTTTCCTTGAGGCACACACATTCTCTCTCTCATAGATGCAATGTCTCTCTCACACAGACGTATTTTCTCTCACACACACATGTCTCTGTCTCCCCCACACATGCATTCTCATACACAAACAGACATACTTTATCTGTCTCACACACACATGTATTCTCTCACACACTCAAAAGCATTCTCTCTGTCACGCAGATACATTATTTCTCTCTCACACGTATGCATTCTCTCTGTCACACACACATGCTTTCTCACTTTCAGATACGCACATTCTCTCTCACACACAGATGCATTCTTTCTCTCTCACACACATGCATTGTATCTCTCACACACACGTAATCTCTCTCTCACACACACACGCATTCTCCCTCACACACACACATGCATTCAATCTCTCACACGCATGCATTCTCTCTCACACACACATGCAGTCTCTCTCTCACACACACATGCATTCTCTCTCTTACATACACACATGATTTCTCTCTCACACACAGATGCATCCTTTCTCACACACACGCCTTCTCTCTCACACTCATGCATTCTGTCTTTCAGGCACACACATTCTCTCTCTCATAGATGCAATGTCTGTCTCTCACAGACGTATTTTCTCACACACACACATGTCTCTGTCTCCCCCACACATGCATTCTCATACACAAACACATTCTTTCTCACACACACATGCATTCTCTCTCTCACACATGCATTCTCTCGCACACACACATATACATACATTCTCTCACACACAGATGCATTACTGCTCTGTCTAACACGTGCATTCTCTCTCTCACACATGTAATCCTTCTCTCACGCACACCCGTATTCTCTCTCTCACACGCATTCTCTCTTTCAGATACGCACATTCACTCTCACACATAGATGCATTATTTCTCTCTCTAACACATGCATACTCTCTCTTACACATACAAATGATTTCTCTCTCACACACAGATGCATTCTTTCTCTCTCACACACATGCATTGTATCTGTCACATACACGTAATCTCTCTCTCACACACACACATGCATTCTCTCTCACACGCACATGCATTCTCACTCTCTCACACACGCCTTCTCTCTCACACACATGCATTGTCTCTCTCTCACCCACGCATTCTCTCTCACATACACGTGCATTCTCTCTCCACACACACATGGATTCACTGTCTCACTCACATTCAATCTCTCTCACACACACGTAGTCGCTGTCTCATACACACACGCTTTCTCTCTCACACACATACGTGCATTCTCTCCATTACACAGAGAAATGATATCTCTCTCACACACAGATGCATTCTTTCTCACACACAAGCATTCTCTCTCACACACACATGCATTCTCGCTCACACGCACATGCATTCTCACTCTCTCACACACGCCTTCTCTCTCAAACACATGCATTGTCTCTCTCTCACACACACATTCTCTCTCACACACACATGCAGTCTCTCTCTCACACACACGCATTCTCTCTCACACACACCTGCATTCTCTCTCTTACACACACACATGATTTCTCTCTCACACAGATGCATTCTTTCTCACACACACGCCTTCTCTATCACACACATGCATTGTCTCTCTCTCACCCACGCATTCTCTCTCACATACACATGCATTCTCTCTCCACACACACATGGATTCACTGTCTCACACACATTCATTCTCTCTCACACACACGTAGTCTCTGTCTCACACAAACACGCTTTCGCTTACACACACATACGTGCATTCTCTCCCTTACACACAGAAATGATTTCTCTCTCACACACAGATGCATTTTTCTCACGCACAAGCATTCTCTCTCACACACACATGCAATCTCTCTCATACGCACATGCATTCTCTCTTACACGCACATGCATTCTCACTCACTCACACATGCCTTCTCTCTCACACACATGCATTGTCTCTCTCACACACGCATTCTCTCTCACACACACATGTATTCTCTCTATCACACACACATGCATTCACTCTCTCACACACACGCCTTCTCTCTCACACACATGCATTGTCTCTCTCTCACCCACGCATTCTCTCTCACATACACACGCATTCTCTCTCCACACACACATGGATTCACTGTCTCACACACATTCATTCTCTCTCACACACACGTAGTCTCTGTCTCACACAAACACGCTTTCTCTCACACACACACATAGGTGCATTCTCTCCCTTACACACAGAAATGATTTCTCTCTCACACACAGATGCATTCTTTCTCACACACGCATGCATTCTCTCTCACACACACATGCAGTCTCTCTCTCACACACACACACATTCTCTCTCTCACACACACATGCATTCTCTCTCTTACACACACACATGATTTCTCTCTCACACACAGATGCATTCTTTCTCACACACACGCCTTCTCTCTCACACACATGCATTGTCTCTCTCTCACCCACGCATTCTCTCTCACATACACATGCATTCTCTCTCCACACACACATGGATTCACTGTCTCACACACATTCATTCTCTCTCACACACACGTAGTCTCTGTCCCACACTCACACGCTTTCTCTCTCACACACATACGTGCATTCTCTCCCTTACACACAGAAATGATTTCTCTCTCACACACAGATGCATTCTTTCTCACGCACAAGCATTCTCTCTCACACACACATGCATTCTCTCTCACACGCACATGCATTCTCACTCTCTCACACACGCCTTCTCTCTCACACACATGCATTGACTCTCTCTCACACACACATTCCCTCTCACACACACATGCATTCACTCTCTCACACACATGCATTTTTCCTTGAGGCACACACATTCTCTCATAGATGCAATGTCTCTCTCTCACAGACGTATTTTCTCACACACACACACATGTCTCTGTCTCCCCCACACATGCATTCTCATACACAAACAGACATACATACATTCGTTCTCACACACACATGCATTCTCTCTCTCACACATGCATTCTCTCTCACACACACATAGACATACTTTATCTGTCTCACACACACATGCATTCTCTCACACACACACACACTCAAATGCATTCTCTCTGTCACACAGATACATTATTTCTCTCTCACACGTATGCATTCTCTCTGTCACACACACATGCTTTCTCACTTTCAGATACGCACATTCTCTCTCACACACAGATGCATTATTTCTCTCTCTAACACATGCATACACTCTCTTACACATACAAATGGTTTCTCTCTCACACACAGATGCATTCTTTCTCTCTCACACACATGCATTGTATCTCTCACACACACGTAATCTCTCTCTCACACACACACGCATTCTCTCTCACACACACACATGCATTCAATCTCTCACACGCATGCATTCTCTCTCACACACACATGCATTGTCTCGCCCTCACACACACATGAATTCTCTCTCTTACACACACACACATGATTTCGCTCTCACACACAGATGCATTCTTTCTCACACACACGCCTTCTCTCTCACACACATGCATTGTCTCTATCTCACCCACGTATTCTCTCTCACATACACATGCATTCTCTCTCCACGCACACATGGATTCACTGTCTCACACACATTCATTCTCTCTCACACACACGTAGTCGCTGTCTCACACACACACGCTTTCTCTCTCACACACATACGTGCATTCTCTCCCTTACACACAGAAATGATTTCTCTCTCACACACAGATGCATTCTTTCTCACGCACAAGCATTCTCTCTCACACACACATGCATTCTCACTCACACGCACATGCATTCGCACTCTCTCACACAGGCCTTCTCTCTCACACACATGCATTGACTCTCTCTCACACACGCATTCCCTCTCTCACACACATGCATTCTCTCTCTCACACACACATGCATTCACTCTCTCACACACATGCATTTTTCCTTGAGGCACACACATTCTCTCTCTCATAGATGCAATGTCTCTCTCTCACAGACGTATTTTCTCACACACACACATGTCTCTGTCTCCCCCACACATGCATTCTCATACACAAACAGACATACATACATTCGTTCTCACACACACATGCATTCTCTCTCACACACATGCATTCTCTCTCACACACACATAGACATACTTTATCTGTCTCACACACACATGCATTCTCTCACACACACACACTCAAATGCATTCTCTCTGTCACACAGATACATTATTTCTCTCTCACACGTATGCATTCTCTCTGTCACACACACATGCTTTCTCACTTTCAGATACGCACATTCTCTCTCACACACAGATGCATTATTTCTCTCTCTAACACATGCATATACTCTCTTACACATACAAATGGTTTCTCTCTCACACACAGATGCATTCTTTCTCTCTCACACACATGCATTGTATCTCTCACACACACGTAATCTCTCTCTCACACACACACGCATTCTCTCTCACACACACACATGCATTCAATCTCTCACACGCATGCATTCTCTCTCACACACACATGCATTGTCTCGCCCTCACACACACATGAATTCTCTCTCTTACACACACACACATGATTTCGCTCTCACACACAGATGCATTCTTTCTCACACACACGCCTTCTCTCTCACACACATGCATTGTCTCTATCTCACCCACGTATTCTCTCTCACATACACATGCATTCTCTCTCCACACACACATGGATTCACTGTCTCACACACATTCATTCTCTCTCACACACACGTAGTCGCTGTCTCAAACACACACGCTTTCTCTGTCTCACACACACATGTATTCTCTCTCACACACACACTCAAATGCATTCTCTCTGTCACACAGATGCATTATTTCTCTCTCATACGCATGCATTCTCTCTCTCACACACATGCATTCTCTCTTTCAGATACGCACATTCTCTCTCACACACAGATGCATTATTTCTCTCTCTAACACATGCATACTCTCTCTTACACATACAAATGATTTCTCTCTCACACACAGATGCATTCTATCTCTCTCACACACATGCATTGTATCTCACACACACGTAATCTCTCTCTCACACACACAAATGCATTCAATCTCTCATACGCATGCATTCTCTCTCACACACACATGCAGTCTCTCTCTCACACACACACGCATTCTCTCTCTCACACACACATGCATTCTCTCTCTTACACACACACATGATTTCTCTCTCACACACAGATGCATTCTTTCTCTCTCACACACATGCATTGTATCTCTCACACACACGTAATCTCTCTCACACACACACACGCATTCTCTCTCACACACACAAATGCATTCAATCTCTAACACGCATGCATTCTCTCTCACACACACATGCAGTCTCTCTCTCACACACACACGCATTCTCTCTCTCACACACACATGCATTCTCTCTCTTACACACACACATGATTTCTCTCTCACACACAGATGCATTCTTTCTCACACACATTCATTCTCTCTCACACACACATATACATACTTTCTCTGTATCACACACACGTGTATTCTCTCTCTGACACACACTCAAATCCATTCTCTCTGTTACACAGATGCATTATTTCTCTCTCACACGCATACATTCTCTCTCTCTCACACACGTGCATTCTCTCTTTCAGATACGCACATTCTCTCTCACACACAGATGCATTATTTCTCTCTCTAACACATGCATACTCTCTCTTACACATACAAATGATTTCTCTCTCACACACAGATGCATTCTTTCTCTCTCACACACATGCATTGTATCTCTCACACACAGGCAATCTCTCTCTCTCACACACACGCATTCTCTCTCACACACACACATGCATTCAATCTCTCACACGCATGCATTCTCTCTCTCACACACATGCAGTCTCTCTCTCTCACACACACATGCATTATCTGTCTTACACACAAACATGATTTCTCTCTCACACACAGATGCATGCTTTCTCACACACACCCCTTCTCTCTCACACACATGCATTGTCTCTCTCTCACCCACGCATTCTCTCTCACACAGATACGTGCATTCTCTCCCTTACACACAGAAATGATTTCTCTCTCACACACAGATGCATTCTTTCTCACGCACAAGCATTCTCTCTCACACACACATTCAGTCTCTCTCACACGAACATGCATTCTCATTCTCTCACACACGCCTTCTCTCTCACACACATGCATTTTTTCTATCTCACACACGCATTCTCTCTCAGACACACATGCAGTCTCTCTCTCACACACACACGCATTCTCTCTCTCATACACACATGCATTCTCTCTCTTACACACACACATGATTTCTCTCTCACACACAGATGCATTCTTTCTCACACACACGCCTTCTCTCTCACACACATGCATTGTCTCTCTCTCTCACCCACGCATTCTCTCTCACATACACATGCATTCTCTCTCCACACACACATGGATTCACTGTCTCACACACATTCATTCTCTCTCACACACACGTAGTCTCTGTCTCACACAAACACGCTGTCTCTCTCACACACATACGTGCATTCTCTCCCTTACACACAGAAATGATTTCTCTCTCACACACAGATGCATTCTTTCTCACGCACAAGCATTCTCTCTCACACACACATGCATTCTCTCTCACACACAGATGCTTTACTTCTCTCTCTAACACATGAACTCACTCTCACACTCACGCATTCTCTCTCACACACATGCATTCTTCCTCTCTTTGACACACACACATGCATTCTCTCTCTCTTTGACACACACACATGCATTCTCTCTCTCACACATGTAATCCCTCTTCACGCACACGCGTATTCTCTCTCTCACACATGCATTCTCTCTCACACACAGATGCTTTACTTCTCTCTCTAACACATGAACTCACTCTCACACTCACGCATTCTCTCTCACACACATGCATTCTTCCTCTCTTTGACACACACACATGCATTCTCTCTCTCTTTGACACACACACATGCATTCTCTCTCTCACACATGCATTCTCTCTCACACGCACATGCATTCTCCCGCTCACACACGCATTCTCTCTCACAAACATGCATTGTCCCTGTGTCTCACACACACAATTTCTCTCTCACACACATGCATTCTCCCTCTCTTTCACACACGCACATGCATTCTCTCTCTCTTTGACACACACACATGCATTCTCTCTCTCACACATGTAATCCCTCTTCACACACACGCGTATTCTCTCTCTCAGACATGCATTCTCTCTCACACGCACATGCATTCTCTCACACACGCATTCTCTCTCACAAACATGCATTGTCTCTGTCTCTCACACACACGCAATTTCTCCCTCACACACACATGCATTCTGTCTCTCATATATGCATTTTCTCTCTCACATACACATATCCATGCTTTCTCTCTCTCACACACACAAATGGTTTCTCTCTCTCTCATAGATGCATTATTTCTGTTTCACACACATGCATTGTCTCTCTCATACACATGCATTCTGTCTCACAAACACATGCATTCTATCTCACACACACATGCATTCTCTCTCTCACACACGTGTTCTCTCTCACCCACATTAGCATTCTCTCTCTCACACACACGCAATTTCTCCCTCACAGACACATGCATTCTGTCTCTCATATATGCATTTTCTCTCTCACATACACATATCCATGCTTTCTCTCTCTCTCACACACAAATGGTTTCTCTCTCTCTCATAGATGCATTATTTCTGTTTCACACACATGCATTGTCTCTCTCATACACATGCATTCTGTCTCACAAACACATGCATTCTATCTCACACACGTGTTCTCTCTCACCCACATTAGCATTCTCTCTCTCACACACACATGCATTCACTCTCTCACACACACATGCATTCTCTCTCACACACACATGCATTCTCTCTCACGCACACATGCATTGTCTCTCTGACACACACATATACATGCTTTCTCTCTCTCTCTCATATCACAAATGGTTTCTCTCTCACACACATGCATTTTCTATCTCTCACACACACATGCATTATCTCTTCCAGACACAGGCGTTCTCTCTCACATGCACATGCAGTCTCTCACTCAGACACACACATTCTCTCTCACACACACACATATACATGCATTCTCTCTCACACACAGACGCATTCTGTCTCTTACACACACAAATGATTTCTCTCTCTCACACAGATGCATTATTTCTCTCTCACACACATGCATTGTCTCTCTCACACACACAAATGCTTTCTCTCTCACACACATATGTATTCTTTCTCTCACACACACATGCATTGCATCTCTCACACACACACGCATTCTCTCTCTCACACACACATGCAATCACTCTCTCACACGCATGCATTCTCTCTCTTACACACACATATACTTGCATTCTCTCTCACACACATGCATTCTCTCTCTTACACACACAAATAATTTCTCTCTCACACACAGATGCATTATTTCTCTCTCACACACATGCATTGTCTCTCTCATACACACGTATTGTGTCTCACAAACACATGCATTCTCTCTCACACACACATGCAGTCTCTCTCTCTCTCACACACACATGCATACTCACTCTCTCTCAATTGCATTCTCTCTCACATGCACATGCATGTTTTCTCTCTCACACACATTACTTCTGTCTTTCAGGCACACACATTCTCTCTCTCACAAATGAAATATCTCTCCCTAAGAGACGTATTTTCTCACACACACACATGCATTCTCTGTCTCTCTCACACATGCATTCTCACACACATACAGTCATGCATACATTCTCTCTCTCACATGCATGCATTCTCTCTGTCACACACACATGCATTCTCTCTTTCAGATACGCGCATTCCCTCTCGCACACACACATATACATACATTCTCTCTCACACACACAAATGCATCCCCTCTCACAGACAGATGCATTTCTTCTCTCTCAAACACATGCATTCTCTCTCTCACACACACCTATTCTCTCTCTCACACACGCATTCTCTCTCTCTTTCACACACACACACATGCATTCTCTCTCTCTTTCACACACACACATGCATTCTCTCTCACACACATGTAATCCCTCTCACACACACGCGTATTCTCTCTCACACACATACATTCTCTCTCTAACACGTAATCCGTCTCTCACTCACACGCGTATTCTCTCTCACACATGCATTCTCTCTCTCACATACACACGCATTCTCTCTCACAAACATGCATTGTCTCTGTGTCTCACACACACAATTTCTCTCTCACACACATGCATTCTCCCTCTCTTTCACACACACACATGCATTCTCTCTCTCTTTGACACACACACATGCATTCTCTCTCTCACACATGTAATCCCTCTTCACGCACACGCGTATTCTCTCTCTCAGACATGCATTCTCTCTCACACGCACATGCATTCTCTCACACACGCATTCTCTCTCACAAACATGCATTGTCTCTGTCTCTCACACACACACGCAATTTCTCTTTCACAGACACATGCATTCTGTCTCTCATATATGCATTCTCTCTCTCACATACACATATCCATGCTTTCTCTCTCTCACACATACAAATGGTTTCTCTCTCTCACACAGATGCATTATTTCTGTTTCACACACATGCATTGTCTCTCTCATACACACGCATTCTGTCTCACAAACACATGCATTCTATCTCACACACACATGCATTCTCTCTCTCACACACGTGTTCTCTCTCACCCACATTAGCATTCTCTCTCTCACACACACATGCATTCACTCTCTCACACACACATGCATTCTCTCTCTCACACACACATGCATTCTCTCTCACACACACATGCATTGTCTCTCTGACACACATGCATTGTCTCTCTCTCTCACACAACCATTCTCTCTCTCACAGACACGCATTCTCTCTCACACACACATACATACTCACTCTCTCTCAAATGCATTCTCTCTAACATGCACATGCATGTTTTCTCTCTCACACACATGCATTCTGTCTTTCAGACACACATTCTCTCTCTCACAGATGCAACGTCTCTCTCTCACAGACGTATTTTCTCAGACTCACACATGCATTCTCTGTCTCTCTCACACATGCATTCTCACACACATACAGACATACATACATTCTCTCTCACACACACATTCATTCTATCTCACACACGCATATACATACTTTCTCTGTCTCACACACACGTGTATTCTCTCACACACACACTCAAATGCATTCTCTCTGTCACACAGATGCATTATTTCTCTCTCACACGCATGCATTCTCTCTCACACAGATACGTGCATTCTCTCCCTTACACACAGAAATGATTTCTCTCTCACACACAGATGCATTCTTTCTCACGCACAAGCATTCTCTCTCACACACACATGCAGTCTCTCTCACACGAACATGCATTCTCATTCTCTCACACACGCCTTCTCTCTCACACACATGCATTTTTTCTATCTCACACACGCATTCTCTCTCAGACACACATGCAGTCTCTCTCTCACACACACACGCATTCTCTCTCTCATACACACATGCATTCTCTCTCTTACACACACACATGATTTCTCTCTCACACACAGATGCATTCTTTCTCACACACACGCCTTCTCTCTCACACACATGCATTGTCTCTCTCTCTCACCCATGCATTCTCTCTCACATACACATGCATTCTCTCCCCACACACACATGGATTCACTGTCTCACACACATTCATTCTCTCTCACACACACGTAGTCTCTGTCTCACACAAACACGCTGTCTCTCTCACACACATACCTGCATTCTCTCCCTTACACACAGAAATGATTTCTCTCTCACACACAGATGCATTCTTTCTCACGCACAAGCATTCTCTCTCACACACACATGCATTCTCTCTCACACACAGATGCTTTACTTCTCTCTCTAACACATGAACTCACTCTCACACTCACGCATTCTCTCTCACACACATGCATTCTTCCTCTCTTTGACACACACACATGCATTCTCTCTCTCTTTGACACACACACATGCATTCTCTCTCTCACACATGTAATCCCTCTTCACGCACACGCGTATTCTCTCTCTCACACATGCATTCTCTCTCACACGCACATGCATTCTCTCGCTCACACACGCATTCTCTCTCACAAACATGCATTGTCCCTGTGTCTCACACACACAATTTCTCTCTCACACACATGCATTCTCCCTCTCTTTCACACACGCACATGCATTCTCTCTCTCTTTGACACACACACATGCATTCTCTCTCTCACACATGTAATCCCTCTTCACACACACGCGTATTCTCTCTCTCAGACATGCATTCTCTCTCACACGCACATGCATTCTCTCACACACGCATTCTCTCTCACAAACATGCATTGTCTCTGTCTCTCACACACACGCAATTTCTCCCTCACAGACACATGCATTCTGTCTCTCATATATGCATTTTCTCTCTCACATACACATATCCATGCTTTCTCTCTCTCTCACACACAAATGATTTCTCTCTCTCTCATAGATGCATTATTTCTGTTTCACACACATGCATTGTCTCTCTCATACACATGCATTCTGTCTCACAAACACATGCATTCTATCTCACACACACATGCATTCTCTCTCTCACACACGTGTTCTCTCTCACCCACATTAGCATTCTCTCTCTCACACACACATGCATTCACTCTCTCACACACACATGCATTCTCTCTCACACACACATGCATTCTCTCTCACGCACACATGCATTGTCTCTCTGACACACACATATACATGCTTTCTCTCTCTCTCTCATATCACAAATGGTTTCTCTCTCACACACATGCATTTTCTATCTCTCACACACACATGCATTATCTCTTCCAGACACAGGCGTTCTCTCTCACACGCACATGCAGTCTCTCACTCAGACACACACATTCTCTCTCACACACACACATATACATGCATTCTCTCTCACACACAGACGCATTCTGTCTCTTACACACACAAATGATTTCTCTCTCTCACACAGATGCATTATTTCTCTCTCACACACATGCATTGTCTCTCTCACACACACAAATGCTTTCTCTCTCACACACATATGTATTCTTTCTCTCACACACACATGCATTGTATCTCTCACACACACACGCATTCTCTCTCTCACACACACATGCAATCACTCTCTCACACGCATGCATTCTCTCTCTCACACACACATATACTTGCATTCTCTCTCACACACATGCATTCTCTCTCTTACACACACAAATAATTTCTCTCTCACACACAGATGCATTATTTCTCTCTCACACACATGCATTGTCTCTCTCATACACACGTATTGTGTCTCACAAACACATGCATTCTCTCTCACACATACATGCAGTCTCTCTCTCTCTCACACACACATGCATACTCACTCTCTCTCAATTGCATTCTCTCTCACATGCACATGCATGTTTTCTCTCTCACACACATTACTTCTGTCTTTCAGGCACACACATTCTCTCTCTCACAAATGAAATATCTCTCCCTAAGAGACGTATTTTCTCACACACACACATGCATTCTCTGTCTCTCTCACACATGCATTCTCACACACATACAGTCATGCATACATTCTCTCTCTCACACGCATGCATTCTCTCTGTCACACACACATGCATTCTCTCTTTCAGATACGCGCATTCCCTCTCGCACACACACATATACATACATTCTCTCTCACACACACAAATGCATCCCCTCTCACAGACAGGTGCATTTCTTCTCTCTCAAACACATGCATTCTCTCTCTCACACACACCTATTCTCTCTCTCACACACGCATTCTCTCTCTCTTTCACACACACACACATGCATTCTCTCTCTCTTTCACACACACACATGCATTCTCTCTCACACACATGTAATCCCTCTCACACACACGCGTATTCTCTCTCACACACATACATTCTCTCTCTAACACGTAATCCGTCTCTCACTCACACGCGTATTCTCTCTCACACATGCATTCTCTCTCTCACATACACACGCATTCTCTCTCACAAACATGCATTGTCTCTGTGTCTCACACACACAATTTCTCTCTCACACACATGCATTCTCCCTCTCTTTCACACACACACATGCATTCTCTCTCTCTTTGACACACACACATGCATTCTCTCTCTCACACATGTAATCCCTCTTCACGCACACGCGTATTCTCTCTCTCAGACATGCATTCTCTCTCACACGCACATGCATTCTCTCACACACGCATTCTCTCTCACAAACATGCATTGTCTCTGTCTCTCACACACACACGCAATTTCTCTCTCACAGACACATGCATTCTGTCTCTCATATATGCATTCTCTCTCTCACATACACATATCCATGCTTTCTCTCTCTCACACATACAAATGGTTTCTCTCTCTCACACAGATGCATTATTTCTGTTTCACACACATGCATTGTCTCTCTCATACACACGCATTCTGTCTCACAAACACATGCATTCTATCTCACACACACATGCATTCTCTCTCTCACACACGTGTTCTCTCTCACCCACATTAGCATTCTCTCTCTCACACACACATGCATTCACTCTCTCACACACACATGCATTCTCTCTCTCACACACACATGCATTCTCTCTCACACACACATGCATTGTCTCTCTGACACACATGCATTGTCTCTCTCTCTCACACAACCATTCTCTCTCTCACAGACACGCATTCTCTCTCACACACACATACATACTCACTCTCTCTCAAATGCATTCTCTCTAACATGCACATGCATGTTTTCTCTCTCACACACATGCATTCTGTCTTTCAGACTCACATTCTCTCTCTCACAGATGCAACGTCTCTCTCTCACAGACGTATTTTCTCAGACTCACACATGCATTCTCTGTCTCTCTCACACATGCATTCTCACACACATACAGACATACATACATTCTCTCTCACACACACATTCATTCTCTCTCACACACGCATATACATACTTTCTCTGTCTCACACACACGTGTATTCTCTCACACACACACTCAAATGCATTCTCTCTGTCACACAGATGCATTATTTCTCTCTCACACGCATGCATTCTCTCTCCCTCACACACATGCATTCTCTGTATTAGATACTCACATTCTCTCTCACACACAGATGCATTCTTTCTCTCTCACACACATGCATACACTCTCTTACACATACAAATGGTTTCACTCTCACACACAGATGAATTCTCTCTCACACACACACATGCATTCAATCTCTCACACGCATGCATTCTCTCTCACACACACATGCAGTCTTTCTCTCACACACACACGCATTCTCTCTCTCACACACACATGCATTCTCTCTCTGACACACACACATGATTTCTCTCTCACACACAGATGCATTCTTTCTCACACACACGCCTTCTCTCTCACACACATGCATTGTCTCTCTCTCACCCACGCAGTCTCTCTCACATACACATGCATTCTCTCTCCACACACACATGGATTCAGTGTTTCACACACATTCATTCTCTCTCACACACACGTAGTCGCTGTCCCACACACACACGCTTTCTCTCTCACACACATACGTGCATTCTCTCCCTTACACACAGAAATGATTTCTCTCTCACACACAGATGCATTCTTTCTCATGCACAAGCATTCTCTCTCACACACACATGCATTCTCTCTCACACGCACATGCATTCTCACTCTCTCACACACGCCTTCTCTCTCACACACATGCATTGACTCTCTCTCACACTCACGCATTCCCTCTCACACACACATGCATTCTCTCTCTCACACACACATGCATTCACTCTCTCACACACATGCATTTTTCCTTGAGGCACACACATTCTCTCTCTCATAGAGGAAATGTCTCTCTCTCACAGACGTATTTTCTCACACACACACATGTCTCTGTCTCCCCCACACATGCATTCTCATACACAAACAGACATACATACATTCGTTCTCACACACACATGCATTCTCTCTCACACACACATAGACATACTTTATCTGTCTCACACACACATGTATTCTCTCACACACACACTCAAATGCATTCTCTCTGTCACACAGATACATTGTTTCTCTCTCACACGTATGCATTCTCTCTGTCACACACACATGCTTTCTCACTTTCAAATACGCACATTCTCTCTCACACACAGATGCATTCTTTCTCTCTCACACACATGCATTGTATCTCTCACACACACGTAATCTCACTCTCACACACACACGCATTCTCTCTCACACACACACATGCATTCAATCTCTCACACGCATGCATTCTCTCTCACACACACATGCAGTCTCTCTCTCACACACACATGCATTCTCTCTCTTACACACACACATGATTTCTCTCTCACACACAGATGCATTCTTTCTCCCACACACGCCTTCTCTCTCACACTCATGCATTCTGTCTTTCAGGCACACACATTCTCTCTCTCATAGATGCAATGTCTCTCTCTCACAGACGTATTTTCTCACACACACACATGTCTCTGTCTCCCCCACACATGCATTCTCATACACAAACACATTCTTTCTCACACACACATGCATTCTCTCTCTCACACATGCATTCTCTCGCACACACACATATACATACATTCTCTCACACACAGATGCATTTCAGCTCTGTCTAACACGTGCATTCTCTCTCTCACACATGTAATCCTTCTCTCACGCACAGGCGTATTCTCTCTCTCACACGCATCCTCTCTTTCAGATACGCACATTCACTCTCTCACATAGATGCATTATTTCTCTCTCTACCACATGCATACTCTCTCTTACACATACAAATGATTTCTCTCTCACACACAGATGCATTCTTTCTCTCTCACACACATGCATTGTATCTCTCACATACACGTAATCTCTCTCTCACACACACACATGCATTCTCTCTCACACACACATGCTTTCTCACTTTCAGATATGCGCATTCTCTCTCGCACACACACAGATGCATTTTGTCTCTGTCTAACAGATGCATTCTCTCTCTCACACATGTAATCCCTCTCTCACGCACACGCGTATTCTCTCTCTCACACATGCATTCTCTCTCACACGCACATGCATTCTCTCTCACACACACAGATGCATTCTCTCTCTCTCATACACACATTCTCTCTCACACACATGCGTTCTGTCTTTCAGACACACATTCTCTCTCTCACACATGCATTCTCTCTCACACACACATATACATACTTTCTCTGTCTCACACACACATGTATTCTCTCTCACACACACACGTCAAATGCATTCTCTCTGTCACACAGATGCATTATTTCTCTCTCACACGCATGCATTCTCTCTCTCACACACATGCATTCTCTCTTTCAGATACGCACATTCTCTCTCACACACAGATGCATTATTTCTCTCTCTAACACATGCATACTCTCTCTTACACATACAAATGATTTCTCTCTCACACACAGATGCATTCTATCTCTCTCACACACATGCATTGTATCTCTCACACACACGTAATCTCTCTCTCACACACACAAATGCATTCAATCTCTCACACGCATGCATTCTCTCTCACACACACATGCAGTCTCTCTCTCACACACACACGCATTCTCTCTCACACACACATGCATTCTCTCTCTTACACACACACATGATTTCTCTCTCACACACAGATGCATTCTTTCTCTCTCACACACATGCATTGTATCTCTCACACACACGTAATCTCTCTCTCACACACAGATGCATTCTCTCTCACACACACAAATGCATTCAATCTCTAACACGCATGCATTCTCTCTCACACACACATGCATTCTCTCTCTTACACACACATGATTTCTCTCTCACACACAGATGCATTCTTTCTCACACACATTCATTCTCTCTCACACACACATATACATACTTTCTCTGTCTCACACACACGTGTATTCTCTCTCTGACACACACTCAAATCCATTCTCTCTGTTACACAGATGCATTATTTCTCTCTCACACGCATACATTCTCTCTCTCTCACACACGTGCATTCTCTCTTTCAGATACGCACATTCTCTCTCACACACAGATGCATTATTTCTCTCTCACACACATGCATTGTATCTCTCACACACAGGCAATCTCTCTCTCTCACACACACGCATTCTCTCTCACACACACACATGCATTCAATCTCTCACACGCATGCATTCTCTCTCTCACACACATGCAGTCTCTCTCACACACACATGCATTCTCTCTCTTACACACACAAATATTTTCTCTCTCTCACACAAATGCATTATTTCTCTCTCATGCACACGCATTCCCTCTCATACACATGCGAACTCTCTCACACACACGTGTTCTCTCTCACACACATATGCATTCTTTCTCTCACACACACATGCATTCACTCTCTCAAACACACGCATTCTCTATCTCACACACACATGCATTCTTTCTCTTACACACACAAATGATTTCTCTCTCACACACAGATGCATTCGTTTTCACACACATGCATTCTCTCTCACACCCACATGCATTCTCTCCCTTACATACACAAACGATTTCTCTCTCACACAGATGCATTATTTCTCTCTCACACACATGCATTGTCTCTCTCATGCACACGGGTTCTCTCTCACACACACGCATTCTCACTCTCATACAAATATGCATTCTCTACCTTACATACACAAACGATTTCTCTCTCACGCAGATGCATTATTTCTCTCTCACACACATGCATTACCTCTCTCACACACACGCATTCTCTCTCTCGCACATACATGCATTCTCTCTCACACACTCAGGCATTCTCTCACACACATGCATTGTCTTTCTCTCACACAACCATTCTCTCTCACACACACATGCATTCTCTCTCTCACACACACATGCATTGTCTCTCACACACACATGCATTCTCTCTCTCACAAACGCTTGCAATCACTCTCTCACACACATGCATTCTCTCACACACACACACATGCATTCTCTCTCTTACACACACAAATATTTTCTCTCTCTCACACAAATGCATTATTTCTCTCTCACACACACATGCATTCTCTCTCTCATGCACACGCATTCCCTCTCATACACACGTGAACTCTCTCACACACACGTGTTCTCTCTCACACACATATGCATTCTTTCTCTCACGCACACATGCATTCACTCTCTCACACACACGCATTCTCTATCTCACACACACATGCATTCTCTCTCTTACACACACAAATGATTTCTCTCTCACACACAGATGCATTCTTTTTCACACACATGCATTCTCTCTCACACACACATGCATTCTCTCTCTCACATACACGCCTTCTCTCTCACGCACATGAACTCTCTCTATCTCACACAACCATTCTCTCTCACACACACATGCATTCTATCTCACACGCACATGCATGTTCTCTCACACACACGTGTTCTGTCTCACACACATATGCATTGTCTCACACACACACATGCAGTCTCTCTATTACACACACAAATGCTTTCTCTCTCACACACAGGTGCATTTTTCTCTCACACACACATGCATTGTATCTCTCTCACACACACGCATTCTCTCTCCCACACACACATGCAATCACTCTCTCACACACACGCATTCTCTCTCCCACACACACATGCAATCACTCTCACACACACAGGCATTCTCTCACACACATGCATTGTCTTTCTCTCACACAACCATTCTCTCTAATACACACATGCATTCTCTCTCTCATGCACACATGCATTGTCTCTCACACACACATGCATTCTCTCTCTCACACACACATGAATTCTCTCTCTCACACACACATGCATTCTCTCTCTCACATCCACATGCATTCTCTCCCTTACATACACAAACGATTTCTCTCTCACACAGATGCATTATTTCTCTCTCACACACATGCATTGTCTCTCTCATGCACACGGATTCTCTCTCACACACACGCATTCTCACTCTCACACAAATATGCATTCTCTACCTTACATACACAAACGATTTCTCTCTCACGCAGATGCATTATTTCTCTCTCACACACATGGATTATCTCTCTCACACACATGCATTCTCTCTCTCGCACATACATGCATTCTATCTCACACGCACATGCATACTCTCTCACACACACGTGTTCTGTCTCACACACATATGCATTGTCTCACACACACACATGCATTCTCTCAGTCTCACACACATGCATTCTCTCTATTACACACACAAATGCTTTCTCTCTCACACACAGATGCATTTTTCTCTCACAAACACATGCATTGTATCTCTCTCACACACACGCATTCTCTCTCCCACACACACATGCAATCACTCTCTCACACACACGCATTCTCTCTCCCACACACACATGCAATCACTCTCACACACACAGGCATTCTCTCACACACATGCATTGTCTTTCTCTCACACAACCATTCTCTCTCACACACCCATGCATTCTCTCTCTCACGCACACATGCATTCTCTCTAACATACACATGCATTCTCTCTCTTACACACACAAATATTTACTCTCTCTCACACAAATGCATTATTTCTCTCTCATGCACACGCATTCCCTCTCACACACATGCGAACTGTCTCACACACACGTGTTCTCTCTCACACACATATGCATTCTTTCTCTCACACACACATGCATTCACTCTCTCACACACACGCATTCTCTCTCTCACACACACATGCATTCTCTCTCTAACACACACAAATGATTTCTGTCTCACACCCAGATGCATTCTTTTTCAAACACATGCATTCTCTCTCACTCACACATGCATTCTCTCTCTCACACACAAATGCATTCACTCACACACACATGCATTCACTCTCTCACACACAGGCATTCTCTCACACACATGCATTGTCTTTCTCTCACACAACCATTCTCTCTCACACACACATGCATATTCTCTCTCACACACTCATGCATTGTCTCTCACACACACATGCATTCTCTCTCTCACACACACATGCATTCTCTCTCACACACACATGCATTCTCTCTCTTACACACACAAATATTTTCTCTCTCTCACACAAATGCATTATTTCTCTCTCATGCACACGCATTCCCTCTCACACACATGCATTCTCTCTCACACACACGTGTTCTCTCTCACACACATATGCATTCTTTCTCTCACGCACACATGCATTCACTCTCTCACACACACGCATTCTCTATCTCACACACACATGCATTCTCTCTCTTACACACACAAATGATTTCTCTCTCACACACAGATGCATTCTTTTTCACACACATGCATTCTCTCTCACACACACATGCATTCTCTCTCTCACATACACGCCTTCTCTCTCACGCACATGAATTCTCTCTATCTCACACAACCATTCTCTCTCACACACACATGCATTCTATCTCACACGCACATGCATGTTCTCTCACACACACGTGTTCTGTCTCACACACATATGCATTGTCTCACACACACACATGCATTCTCTCTGTCTCACACACATGCATTCTCTCTATTACACACACAAATGCTTTCTCTCTCACACACAGGTGCATTTTTCTCTCACACACACATGCATTGTATCTCTCTCACACACACGCATTCTCTCTCCCACACACACATGCAATCACTCTCTCACACACACGCATTCTCTCTCCCACACACACATGCAATCACTCTCACACACACAGGCATTCTCTCACACACATGCATTGTCTTTCTCTCACACAACCATTCTCTCTCACACACACATGCATTCTCTCTCTCACGCACACATGCATTGTCTCTCACACACACATGCATTCTCTCTCTCACACACACATGAATTCTCTCTCTCGCACACACATGCATTCTCTCTCTCACATCCACATGCATTCTCTCCCTTACATACACAAACGATTTCTCTCTCACACAGATGCATTATTTCTCTCTCACACACATGCATTGTCTCTCTCATGCACACGGATTCTCTCTCACACACACGCATTCTCACTCTCATACAAATATGCATTCTCTACCTTACATACACAAACGATTTCTCTCTCACGCAGATGCATTATTTCTCTCTCACACACATGCATTATCTCTCTCACACACATGCATTCTCTCTCTCGCACATACATGCATTCTATCTCACACGCACATGCATACTCTCTGACACACACGTGTTCTGTCTCACACACATATGCATTGTCTCACACACACACATGCATTCTCTCAGTCTCACACACATGCATTCTCTCTATTACACACACAAATGCTTTCTCTCTCACACACAGATGCATTTTTCTCTCACACACACATGCATTGTATCTCTCTCACACACACGCATTCTCTCTCCCACACACACATGCAATCACTCTCTCACACACACGCATTCTCTCTCCCACACACACATGCAATCACTCTCACACACACAGGCATTCTCTCACACACATGCATTGTCTTTCTCTCACACAACCATTCTCTCTCACACACCCATGCATTCTCTCTCTCACGCACACATGCATTGTCTCTCACACACACATGCATTCTCTCTCTCACACACACATGCATTCTCTCTAACATACACATGCATTCTCTCTCTTACACACACAAATATTTTCTCTCTCTCACACAAATGCATTATTTCTCTCTCATGCACACGCATTCCCTCTCACACACATGCGAACTCTCTCACACACACGTGTTCTCTCTCACACACATATGCATTCTTTCTCTCACACACACATGCATTCACTCTCTCACACACACGCATTCTCTCTCTCACACACACATGCATTCTCTCTCTAACACACACAAATGATTTCTGTCTCACACCCAGATGCATTCTTTTTCAAACACATGCATTCTCTCTCACTCACACATGCATTCTCTCTCTCACACACAAATGCATTCACTCACACACACATGCATTCACTCTCTCACACACAGGCATTCTCTCACACACATGCATTGTCTTTCTCTCACACAACCATTCTCTCTCACACACACATGCATATTCTCTCTCACACACTCATGCATTGTCTCTCACACACACATGCATTCTCTCTCTCACACACACATGCATTCTCTCTCTCACACACATGCATTCTCTCTCTTAGACACACAAATATTTTCTCTCTCTCACACAAATGCATTATTTCTCTCTCATGCACACGCATTCCCTCTCACACACATGCATTCTCTCTCACACACACGTGTTCTCTCTCACACACATATGCATTCTTTCTCTCACACACACATGCATTCACTCTCTCACACACACGCATTCTGTCTCACACGCACATGCATTCTCTCTCACACACACATGGATTCACTGTCTCACACACATTCATTCTCTCTCACACACGCACATGCATTCTCTCTCACACACACATTCATTCTGTCTTTCACAAATGAAATCCCTCTCTCACGCACACGCGTATTCTCTCTCACACATGCATTCTCTCTCTCACACACACACATTCTCTGTCACAAACATGCATTGTCGCTGTCTCTCACACACACGCAATTTCTCTCTCATAGACACATGCATTCTGTCTCTCATACATGCATTCCCTATCTCTCACAAACTTTTACATGCTTTCTCTCTCACACACACACATATGCTTTCTCTCTCTCTCACACACACATGCAATCACTCTCTCACACACATGCATTCTCTCTAACATACACATGCATTCTCTTTCTTACACACACAATTATTATCTCACTCACACAAATGCATTATTTCTCTCTCAGGCACACGCATTCCCTCTCACACACATGCGAACTCTCTCACACACACGTGTTCTGTCTCACACACATATGCATTCTTTCTCTCACACACACATGCATTCACTCTCTCACACACACGCATTCTCTCTCTCACACACACATTCATTCTCTCTCACACACACATGGATTCACTGTCTCACACACATTCATTCTCTCTCACACACGCACATGCATTCTCTCTCACACACACATTCATTCTGTCTCTCACAAATGCAATCCCTCTCTCACGCACACGCGTATTCTCTCTCACACATGCATTCTCTCTCTCACACACACGCATTCTCTCTCACAAACATGCATTGTCGCTGTCTCTCACACACACGCAATTTCTCTCTCATAGACACATGCATTCTGTCTCTCATACATGCATTCTCTATCTCTCACAATCATATACATGCTTTCTCTCTCTCTCACACACATATGCTTTCTCTCTCTCTCACACACACATGCAATCACTCTCTCACACACATGCATTCTCTCTAACATACACATGCATTCTCTTTCTTACACACACAAATATTTTCTCTCTCACACAAATGCATTATTTCTCTCTCATGCACACGCATTCCCTCTCACACACATGCGAACTCTCTCACACACACGTGTTCTCTCTCACACACATATGCATTCTTTCTCTCACACACACATGCATTCACTCTCTCACACACACGCATTCTCTATCTCACACACACATGCATTCTCCCTCTTACACACACAAATGATTTCTCTCTCACACACAGATGCATTCTTTTTCACACACATGCATTCTCTCTCACACACACATGCATTCTCTCTCTCACATACACGCCTTCTCTCTCACGCACATGAATTCTCTCTATCTCACACAACCATTCTCTCTCACACACACATGCATTCTATCTCACACGCACATGCATGTTCTCTCACACACACGTGTTCTGTCTCACACACATATGCATTGTCTCACACACACACATGCAGTCTCTCTATTACACACACAAATGCTTTCTCTCTCACACACAGGTGCATTTTTCTCTCACACACACATGCATTGTATCTCTCTCACACACACGCATTCTCTCTCCCACACACACATGCAATCACTCTCTCACACACACGCATTCTCTCTCCCACACACACATGCAATCACTCTCACACACACAGGCATTCTCTCACACACATGCATTGTCTTTCTCTCACACAACCATTCTCTCTCACACACACATGCATTCTCTCTCTCATGCACACATGCATTGTCTCTCACACACACATGCATTCTCTCTCTCACACACACATGAATTCTCTCTCTCACACACACATGCATTCTCTCTCTCACATCCACATGCATTCTCTCCCTTACATACACAAACGATTTCTCTCTCACACAGATGCATTATTTCTCTCTCACACACATGCATTGTCTCTCTCATGCACACGGATTCTCTCTCACACACACGCATTCTCACTCTCACACAAATATGCATTCTCTACCTTACATACACAAACGATTTCTCTCTCACGCAGATGCATTATTTCTCTCTCACACACATGGATTATCTCTCTCACACACATGCATTCTCTCTCTCGCACATACATGCATTCTATCTCACACGCACATGCATACTCTCTCACACACACGTGTTCTGTCTCACACACATATGCATTGTCTCACACACACACATGCATTCTCTCAGTCTCACACACATGCATTCTCTCTATTACACACACAAATGCTTTCTCTCTCACACACAGATGCATTTTTCTCTCACACACACATGCATTGTATCTCTCTCACACACACGCATTCTCTCTCCCACACACACATGCAATCACTCTCTCACACACACGCATTCTGTCTCCCACACACACATGCAATCACTCTCACACACACAGGCATTCTCTCATACACATGCATTGTCTTTCTCTCACACAACCATTCTCTCTCACACACCCATGCATTCTCTCTCTCACGCACACATGCATTGTCTCTCACACACACATGCATTCTCTCTCTCACACACACATGCATTCTCTCTAACATACACATGCATTCTGTCTCTTACACACACAAATATTTACTCTCTCTCACACAAATGCATTATTTCTCTCTCATGCACACGCATTCCCTCTCACACACATGCGAACTCTCTCACACACACGTGTTCTCTCTCACACACATATGCATTCTTTCTCTCACACACACATGCATTCACTCTTTCACACACACGCATTCTCTCTCTCACACACACATGCATTCTCTCTCTAACACACACAAATGATTTCTGTCTCACACCCAGATGCATTCTTTTTCAAACACATGCATTCTCTCTCACTCACACATGCATTCTCTCTCTCACACACAAATGCATTCACTCACACACACATGCATTCACTCTCTCACACACAGGCATTCTCTCACACACATGCATTGTCTTTCTCTCACACAACCATTCTCTCTCACACACACATGCATATTCTCTCTCACACAATCATGCATTGTCTCTCACACACACATGCATTCTCTCTCTCACACACACATGCAGTCTCTCTCACACACACATGCATTCTCTCTCTTACACACACAAATATTTTCTCTCTCTCACACAAATGCATTATTTCTCTCTCATGCACACGCATTCCCTCTCACACACATGCATTCTCTCTCACACACACGTGTTCTCTCTCACACACATATGCATTCTTTCTCTCACGCACACATGCATTCACTCTCTCACACACACGCATTCTCTATCTCACACACACATGCATTCTCTCTCTTACACACACAAATGATTTCTCTCTCACACACAGATGCATTCTTTTTCACACACATGCATTCTCTCTCACACACACATGCATTCTCTCTCTCACATACACGCCTTCTCTCTCACGCACATGAATTCTCTCTATCTCACACAACCATTCTCTCTCACACACACATGCATTCTATCTCACACGCACATACATGTTCTCTCACACACACGTGTTCTGTCTCACACACATATGCATTGTCTCACACACACACATGCAGTCTCTCTATTACACACACAAATGCTTTCTCTCTCACACACAGGTGCATTTTTCTCTCACACACACATGCATTGTATCTCTCTCACACACACGCATTCTCTCTCCCACACACACATGCAATCACTCTCTCACACACACGCATTCTCTCTCCCACACACACATGCAATCACTCTCACACACACAGGCATTCTCTCACACACATGCATTGTCTTTCTCTCACACAACCATTCTCTCTCACACACACATGCATTCTCTCTCTCACGCACACATGCATTGTCTCTCACACACACATGCATTCTCTCTCTCACACACACATGAATTCTCTCTCTCACACACACATGCATTCTCTCTCTCACATCCACATGCATTCTCTCCCTTACATACACAAACGATTTCTCTCTCACACAGATGCATTATTTCTCTCTCACACACATGCATTGTCTCTCTCATGCACACGGATTCTCTCTCACACACACGCATTCTCACTCTCACACAAATATGCATTCTCTACCTTACATGCACAAACGATTTCTCTCTCACGCAGATGCATTATTTCTCTCTCACACACATGGATTATCTCTCTCACACACATGCATTCTCTCTCTCGCACATACATGCATTCTATCTCACACGCACATGCATACTCTCTCACACACACGTGTTCTGTCTCACACACATATGCATTGTCTCACACACACACATGCATTCTCTCAGTCTCACACACATGCATTCTCTCTATTACACACACAAATGCTTTCTCTCTCACACACAGATGCATTTTTCTCTCACACACACATGCATTGTATCTCTCTCACACACACGCATTCTCTCTCCCACACACACATGCAATCACTCTCTCACACACACGCATTCTGTCTCCCACACACACATGCAATCACTCTCACACACACAGGCATTCTCTCACACACATGCATTGTCTTTCTCTCACACAACCATTCTCTCTCACACACCCATGCATTCTCTCTCTCACGCACACATGCATTGTCTCTCACACACACATGCATTCTCTCTCACACACACATGCATTCTCTCTAACATACACATGCATTCTCTCTCTTTAACACACAAATATTTACTCCCTCTCACACAAATGCATTATTTCTCTCTCATGCACACGCATTCCCTCTCACACACATGCGAACTGTCTCACACACACGTGTTCTCTCTCACAAACATATGCATTCTTTCTCTCACACACACATGCATTCACTCTCTCACACACACGCATTCTCTCTCTCACACACACATGCATTCTCTCTCTAACACACACAAATGATTTCTGTCTCACACCCAGATGCATTCTTTTTCAAACACATGCATTCTCTCTCACTCACACATGCATTCTCTCTCTCACACACAAATGCATTCACTCACACACACATGCATTCACTCTCTCACACACAGGCATTCTCTCACACACATGCATTGTCTTTCTCTCACACAACCATTCTCTCTCACACACACATGCATATTCTCTCTCACACACTCATGCATTGTCTCTCACACACACATGCATTCTCTCTCTCACACACACATGCATTCTCTCTCACACACACATGCATTCTCTCTCTTACACACACAAATATTTTCTCTCTCTCACACAAATGCATTATTTCTCTCTCATGCACACGCATTCCCTCTCACACACATGCATTCTCTCTCACACACACGTGTTCTCTCTCACACACATATGCATTCTTTCTCTCACACACACATGCATTCACTCTCTCACACACACGCATTCTGTCTCACACGCACATGCATTCTCTCTCACACACACATGGATTCACTGTCTCACACACATTCATTCTCTCTCACACACGCACATGCATTCTCTCTCACACACACATTCATTCTGTCTTTCACAAATGAAATCCCTCTCTCACGCACACGCGTATTCTCTCTCACACATGCATTCTCTCTCTCACACACACACATTCTCTCTCACAAACATGCATTGTCGCTGTCTCTCACACACACGCAATTTCTCTCTCATAGACACATGCATTCTGTCTCTCATACATGCATTCCCTATCTCTCACAAACTTTTACATGCTTTCTCTCTCACACACACACATATGCTTTCTCTCTCTCTCACACACACATGCAATCACTCTCTCACACACATGCATTCTCTCTAACATACACATGCATTCTCTTTCTTACACACACAATTATTATCTCACTCACACAAATGCATTATTTCTCTCTCAGGCACAGGCATTCCCTCTCACACACATGCGAACTCTCTCACACACACGTGTTCTGTCTCACACACATATGCATTCTTTCTCTCACACACACATGCATTCACTCTCTCACACACACGCATTCTCTCTCTCACACACACATTCATTCTCTCTCACACACACATGGATTCACTGTCTCACACACATTCATTCTCTCTCACACACGCACATGCATTCTCTCTCACACACACATTCATTCTGTCTCTCACAAATGTAATCCCTCTCTCACGCACACGCGTATTCTCTCTCACACATGCATTCTCTCTCTCACACGCACGCATTCTCTCTCACAAACATGCATTGTCGCTGTCTCTCACACACACGCAATTTCTCTCTCATAGACACATGCATTCTGTCTCTCATACATGCATTCTCTATCTCTCACAAACATATACATGCTTTCTCTCTCTCTCACACACATATGCTTTCTCTCTCTCTCACACACACATGCAATCACTCTCTCACACACATGCATTCTCTCTAACATACACATGCATTCTCTTTCTTACACACACAAATATTTTCTCTCTCACACAAATGCATTATTTCTCTCTCATGCACACGCATTCCCTCTCACACACATGCGAACTCTCTCACACACACGTGTTCTCTCTCACACACATATGCATTCTTTCTCTCACACACACATGCATTCACTCTCTCACACACACGCATTCTCTATCTCACACACACATGCATTCTCTCTCTTACACACACAAATGATTTCTCTCTCACACCCAGATGCATTCTTTTTCACACACATGCATTCTCTCTCACACACACGTGCATTCTCTCTCACACACACAAATGCATTCACTCACACACACGTGCATGCACTCTCTCACACACATGCATGCTCTCACATACACACATGCATTCTCTCTCACACACTCAGGCATTCTCTCACACACATGCATTGTCTTTCTCTCACACAACCATTCTCTCTCAAACACACATGCATTCTCTCTCTCACACACACATGCATTGTCCCTCACACACACATGCATTCTCTCTCTCACAAACACATGCAATCACTCTCTCACACACACATGCATTCTCTCTCTCACACACACATGCATTCTCTCTCACACACACATGCATTCTCTCTCTCACACACACATGCATTCTCTCTCTCATGCACACGCATTCCCTCTCATACACATGCGAACTCTCTCACACACACGTGTTCTCTCTCACACACATATGCATTCTTTCTCTCACACACACATGCATTCACTCTCTCACACACACGCATTCTCTATCTCACTCACACATGCATTCTCTCTCTTACACACACAAATGATTTCTCTCTCACACCCAGATGCATTCTTTTTCACACACATGCATTCTCTCTCACTCACACATGCATTCTCTCTCTCACACAAAAATGCATTCACTCACACACACATGCATTCACTCTCTCACACACATGCATGCTCTCATATACACACATGCATTCTCTCTCACACACTCAGGCATTCTCTTACACACATGCATTGTCTTTCTCTCACACAACCATTCTCTCTCACACACAAATGCATTCTCTGTCTCACACACACATGCATTGTCTCTCACACACACATGCATTCTCTCTCTCACAAACACATGCAATCACTCTGTCACACACATGCATTCTCTCTCACACACTCATGCATTCTCTCTCTTACACACACAAATATTTTCTCTCTCTCACACAAATGCATTATTTCTCTCTCACACACACATGCATTCTCTCTTTCATGCACACGCATTCCCTCTCATACACATGCGAACTCTCTCACACACACGTGTTCTCTCTCACACACATATGCATTCTTTCTCTCACACACACATGCATTCACTCTCTCACACACACGCATTCTCTATCTCACACACACATGCATTCTCTTTCTTACACACACAAATGATTTCTCTCTAACACACAGATGCATTCTTTTTCACACACATGCATTCTCTCTCACACACACATGCATTCTCTCTCTCACATACACGCCTTCTCTCTCACGCACATGAATTCTCTCTATCTCACACAACCATTCTCTCTCACACACACATGCATTCTCTCTCACACACACATGCATTCACTCTCACACACACAGGCATTTTCTCTCACACACACATGCATTCTCTCTGTCTCACACACATGCATTCTCTGTCTTACACACACAAATGCTTTCTCTCTCACACACAGATGTATTCTTTATCTCTCACACACATGCATTTTATCTCTCACACTCACACGCATTCTCTCTCACACACACACATGCAATCACTCTCTCACACACATGCATTCTCTCTCTCACACACACATATACATGCATTCTCTCTTACACACACCTTCATTCTCTCTCTTACACGCACAAATAATTTCTCTCTCTCACAGATGCATTATTTCTTTCTCACACACATGCATTGTCTCTCTCATACACACGCATTCTCTCTCACACACGCACATGCATTCTCTCTCACACACACATTCATTCTTTCTCTCACAAATGTAATCCCTCTCTCACACACACGCATTCTCTCTCACAAACATGCATTGTCGCTGTCTCTCACACATACGCAATTTCTCTCTCATAGACACATGCATTCTGTCTCTCATACATGCATTCTCTATCTCTCACAAACATATACATGCTTTCTCTCTCACACACACACATGTGCTTTCTCTCTCTCGCTCACACAAATGATTTCTCTCTCTCACACAGATGCATTATTTCTCTCTCACACACATGTATTTTATCTCTCACACTCACACGCATTCTCTCTCTGACACACACATGCAATCACTCTCTCACACACATGCATTCTCTCTCTCACACACACATATACATGCATTCTCTCTTACACACACATGCATTCTCTCTCTTACACACACAAATGATTTCTCTCTCTCACAGATGCATTATTTCTCTCTCACACACATGCATTGTCTCTCTCATACACACGCATTCTGTCTCACACGCACATGCATTCTCTCTCACACACACATGGATTCACTGTCTCACACACATTCATTCTCTCTCACACACGCACATGCATTCTCTCTCACACACACATTCATTCTTTCTCTCACAAATGTAATCCCTCTCTCACACACACGCATTCTCTCTCACAAACATGCATTGTCGCTGTCTCTCACACACACGCAATTTCTCTCTCAGAGACACATGCATTCTGTCTCTCATACATGCATTCTCTATCTCTCACAAACATATACATGCTTTCTCTCTCACACACACACATGTGCTTTCTCTCTCTCGCTCACACAAATGCTTTCTCTCTCTCACACAGATGCATTATTTCTCTCTCACACACATGCATTCTCTCTTTCAGACACACGCATTCTCTCTCACACATGCACATCTACATACATTCTCTTTCTCTTCCAAACCTTCTCTCTCACACACACATGCTTACTCTCTCTCACACACACATTATCTCTCACGCACACATGCATCCTCTCTCACACGCGCATGCATTCTTTCATTCAGACACACACATTCTCTCTCACACACACATATACATGCCGTCTCTCTCACACACACATGCATTCTCTCCCTTTCATACACAAATGATTTCTCTCTCACACAGATGCAGTATTTCTCTCCCACACACGCGCATTCTCTCTCACACACACACATGCATTCTATCTGACATGCACATGCATGCTCTCTCACACATACGTGTTCTCTCTCACACACATATGCATTCTCTCTCTCACACACACATGCATTCACTCTCACACACACATGCATTCTCTCTCACACACACACAAATGCTTTCTCTCTCACACACAGATGCATTTTTCTCTCACTCACACATGCATTGTATCTCTCTCACACACACGCATTCTCTCTCACACACACACATGCATTCTCTCCCTTACATACACAAACGATTTCTCTCTCACACAGATGCATTATTTCTCTCTCACACATATGCATTGTCTCTCTCACACACACGCATTCTCTCTCTCGCACATACATGCATTCTATCTCACACGCACATGCATGCTCTCTCACACACACGTGTTCTGTCTCACACACATATGCATTGTCTCCCACACACACATGCAATCACTCTCTCACATACATGCATTCTCTCTCTCACACACACACATATACATGCATTCTCTCTCACACACACATGCATTCTCTCTCTTACACACACAAATATTTTCTCTCTCTTACACAAATGCATTATTTCTCTCTCATGCACACGCATTCCCTCTCACACACATGCATTCTCTCTCACACACACGTGTTCTCTCTCTCACACACATATGCATTCTTTCTCTCACACACACATGCATTCACTCTCTCACACACACGCATTCTCTCTCTCACACACACATTCATTCTCTCTCTCACACACATGGATTCACTGTCTCACACACATTCATTCTCTCTCACACACGCACATGCATTCTCTCTCACACACACATTCATTCTGTCTCTCACAAATGTAATCCCTCTCTCACGCACACGCGTATTCTCTCTCACACATGCATTCTCTCTCTCACACACACGCATTCTCTCTCACAAACATGCATTGTCGCTGTCTCTCACACACACGCAATTTCTCTCTCATAGACACATGCATTCTGTCTCTCATACATGCATTCTCTATCTCTCACAAACATATACATGCTTTCTCTCTCTCACACACACATATGCTTTCTCTCTCTCTCACACACACATGCAATCACTCTCTCACACACATGCATTCTCTCTAACATACACATGCATTCTCTTTCTTACACACACAAATATTTTCTCTCTCACACAAATGCATTATTTCTCTCTCATGCACACGCATTCCCTCTCACACACATGCGAACTCTCTCACACACGTGTTCTCTCTCACACACATATGAATTCTTTCTCTCACACACACATGCATTCACTCTCTCACACACATGCATTCTCTATCTCAAACACACATGCATTCTCTCTCTTACACACACAAATGCTTTCTCTCTCACACACAGATGCATTCTTTTTCACACACATGCATTCTCTCTCACACACACGTGCATTCTCTCTCACACACACAAATGCATTCACTCACACACACATGCATTCACTCTCTCACACACATGCATGCTCTCACATACACACATGCATTCTCTCTCACACACTCAGGCATTCTCTCACACACATGCATTGTCTTTCTCTCACACAACCATTCTCTTTCACGCACACATGCATTCTCTCTCTCACACACACATGCATTGTCTCTCACACACACATGCATTCTCTCTCTCACAAACACATGCAATCACTCTCTCACACACATATACATGCCTTCTCTCTCACACACACATGCATTCTCTCTCTTACACACACACATGTTTTCTCTCTCTCACACAAATGCATTATTTCTCTCTCATGCACACGCATTCCCTCTCATACACATGCGAACTCTCTCACACACACGTGTTCTCTCTCACACACATATGCATTCTTTCTCTCACACACACATGCATTCACTCTCTCAAACACACGCATTCTCTATCTCACACACACATGCGTTCTTTCTCTTACACACACAAATGATTTCTCTCTCACACACAGATGCATTCTTTTTCACACACATGCATTCTCTCTCTCACACACATGCATTCTCTCTCTTACACACACAAATATTTTCTCTCTCTCACACAAATGCATTATTTCTCTCTCATGCACACGCATTCCCTCTCATACACATGCGAACTCTCTCACACACACGTGTTCTCTCTCACACACATATGCATTCTTTCTCTCACACACACATGCATTCACTCTCTCAAACACACGCATTCTCTATCTCACACACAGATGCGTTCTTTCTCTTACACACACAAATGATTTCTCTCTCACACACAGATGCATTCTTTTTCACACACATGCATTCTCTCTCACACACACATGCATTCTCTCTCTCACATCCACATGCATTCTCTCCCTTACATACACAAACGATTTCTCTCTCACACAGATGCATTATTTCTCTCTCACACACATGAATTGTCTCTCTCATGCACACGGATTCTCTCTCTCACACACGCATTCTCACTCTCACACAAATATGCATTCTCTACCTTACATACACATACGATTTCTCTCTCACGCAGATGCATTATTTCTCTCTCACACACATGCATTATCTCTCTCACACACATGCATTCTCTCTCTCGCACATACATGCATTCTATCTCACACGCACATGCATATTCTCTCACACACACGTTTTCTGTCTCACACACATATGCATTGTCTCACACACACACATGCATTCTCTCTGTCTCACACACATGCATTCTCTCTATTACACACACAAATGCTTTCTCTCTCACACACAGATGCATTTTTCTCTCACACACACATGCATTGTATCTCTCTCACACACACGCATTCTCTCTCCCACACACACATGCAATCACTCTCTCTCACACACGCATTCTCTCTCCCACACACACATGCAATCACTCTCACACATACAACCATTCTCTCTCACACACCCATGCATTCTCTCTCTCACGCACACATGCATTGTCTCTCACACACACATGCATTCTCTCTCTCACACACACATGCATTCTCTCTAACATACACATGCATTCTCTCTCTTACACACACAAATATTTTCTCTCTCTCACACAAATGCATTATTTCTCTCTCATGCACACGCATTCCCTCTCACACACATGCGAACTCTCTCACACACACGTGTTCTCTCTCACACACATATGCATTCTTTCTCTCACACACACATGCATTCACTCTCTCACACACACGCATTCTCTCTCTCACACACACATGCATTCTCTCTCTAACACACACAAATGATTTCTGTCTCACACCCAGATGCATTCTTTTTCAAACACATGCATTCTCTCTCACTCACACATGCATTCTCTCTCTCACACACAAATGCATTCACTCACACACACATGCATTCACTCTCTCACACACAGGCATTCTCTCACACACATGCATTGTCTTTCTCTCACACAACCATTCTCTCTCACACACACATGCATATTCTCTCTCACACACTCATGCATTGTCTCTCACACACACATGCATTCTCTCTCTCACACACACATGCATTCTCTCTCACACACACATGCATTCTCTCTCTTAGACACACAAATATTTTCTCTCTCTCACACAAATGCATTATTTCTCTCTCATGCACACGCATTCCCTCTCACACACATGCATTCTCTCTCACACACACGTGTTCTCTCTCACACACATATGCATTCTTTCTCTCACACACACATGCATTCACTCTCTCACACACACGCATTCTGTCTCACACGCACATGCATTCTCTCTCACACACACATGGATTCACTGTCTCACACACATTCATTCTCTCTCACACACGCACATGCATTCTCTCTCACACACACATTCATTCTGTCTTTCACAAATGAAATCCCTCTCTCACGCACACGCGTATTCTCTCTCACACATGCATTCTCTCTCTCACACACACACATTCTCTGTCACAAACATGCATTGTCGCTGTCTCTCACACACACGCAATTTCTCTCTCATAGACACATGCATTCTGTCTCTCATACATGCATTCCCTATCTCTCACAAACTTTTACATGCTTTCTCTCTCACACACACACATATGCTTTCTCTCTCTCTCACACACACATGCAATCACTCTCTCACACACATGCATTCTCTCTAACATACACATGCATTCTCTTTCTTACACACACAATTATTATCTCACTCACACAAATGCATTATTTCTCCTCAGGCACACGCATTCCCTCTCACACACATGCGAACTCTCTCACACACACGTGTTCTGTCTCACACACATATGCATTCTTTCTCTCACACACACATGCATTCACTCTCTCACACACACGCATTCTCTCTCTCACACACACATTCATTCTCTCTCACACACACATGGATTCACTGTCTCACACACATTCATTCTCTCTCACACACGCACATGCATTCTCTCTCACACACACATTCATTCTGTCTCTCACAAATGTAATCCCTCTCTCACGCACACGCGTATTCTCTCTCACACATGCATTCTCTCTCTCACACACACACATTCTCTGTCACAAACATGCATTGTCGCTGTCTCTCACACACACGCAATTTCTCTCTCATAGACACATGCATTCTGTCTCTCATACATGCATTCCCTATCTCTCACAAACATATACATGCTTTCTCTCTCTCACACACACATATGCTTTCTCTCTCTCTCACACACACATGCAATCACTCTCTCACACACATGCATTCTCTCTAACATACACATGCATTCTCTTTCTTACACACACAAATATTTTCTCTCTCACACAAATGCATTATTTCTCTCTCATGCACACGCATTCCCTCTCACACACATGCGAACTCTCTCACACACACGTGTTCTCTCTCACAAACATATGCATTCTTTCTCTCACACACACATGCATTCACTCTCTCACACACATGAATTCTCTATCTCAAACACACATGCATTCTCTCTCTTACACACACAAATGATTTCTCTCTCACACCCAGATGCATTCTTTTTCACACACATGCATTCTCTCTCACACACACGTGCATTCTCTCTCTCACACACAAATGCATTCACTCACACACACATGCATGCACTCTCTCACACACATGCATGCTCTCACATACACACATGCATTCTCTCTCACACACTCAAGCATTCTCTCACACACATGCATTGTCTTTCTCTCACACAACCATTCTCTCTCAAACACACATGCATTCTCTCTCTCACACACACATGCATTGTCCCTCACACACACATGCATTCTCTCTCTCACAAACACATGCAATCACTCTCACACACACATGCATTGTCCCTCACACACACATGCATTCTCTCTCTCACACACACATGCATTCTCTCTCTCATGCACACGCATTCCCTCTCATACACATGCGAACTCTCTCACACACACGTGTTCTCTCTCACACACATATGCATTCTTTCTCTCACACACACATGCATTCACTCTCTCACACACACGCATTCTCTATCTCACTCACACATGCATTCTCTCTCTTACACACACAAATGATTTCTCTCTCACACCCAGAGGCATTCTTTTTCACACACATGCATTCTCTCTCACTCACACATGCATTCTCTCTCTCACACACAAATGCATTCACTCACACACACATGCATTCACTCTCTCACACACATGCATGCTCTCATATACACACATGCATTCTCTCTCACACACTCAGGCATTCTCTTACACACATGCATTGTCTTTCTCTCACACAACCATTCTCTCTCACACACAAATGCATTCTCTGTCTCACACACACATGCATTGTCTCTCACACACACATGCATTCTCTCTCTCACAAACACATGCAATCACTCTGTCACACACATGCATTCTCTCTCACACACTCATGCATTCTCTCTCTTACACACACAAATATTTTCTCTCTCTCACACAAATGCATTATTTCTCTCTCACACACTCATGCATTCTCTCTTTCATGCACACGCATTCCCTCTCATACACATGCGAACTCTCTCACACACACGTGTTCTCTCTCACACACATATGCATTCTTTCTCTCACACACACATGCATTCACTCTCTCACACACACGCATTCTCTATCTCACACACACATGCATTCTCTTTCTTACACACACAAATGATTTCTCTCTAACACACAGATGCATTCTTTTTCACACACATGCATTCTCTCTCACACACACATGCATTCTCTCTCTCACATACACGCCGTCTCTCTCACGCACATGAATTCTCTCTATCTCACGCAACCATTCTCTCTCACACACACATGCATTCTCTCTCACACACACATGCATTCACTCTCACACACACAGGCATTTTCTCTCACACACACATGCATTCTCTCTGTCTCACACACATGCATTCTCTGTCTTACACACACAAATGCTTTCTCTCTCACACACAGATGTATTCTTTATCTCTCACACACATGCATTTTATCTCTCACACTCACACGCATTGTCTCTCACACACACACATGCAATCACTCTCTCACACACACGCATTCTCTCTCACACACACACATGCATTCTCTCCCTTACATACACAAACGATTTCTCTCTCACACAGATGCATTATTTCTCTCTCACACATATGCATTGTCTCTCTCACACACACGCATTCTCTCTCTCGCACATACATGCATTCTATCTCACACGCACATGCATGCTCTCTCACACACACGTGTTCTGTCTCACACACATATGCATTGTCTCCCACACACACATGCAATCACTCTCTCACATACATGCATTCTCTCTCTCACACACACACATATACATGCATTCTCTCTCACACACACATGCATTCTCTCTCTTACACACACAAATATTTTCTCTCTCTTACACAAATGCATTATTTCTCTCTCATGCACACGCATTCCCTCTCACACACATGCATTCTCTCTCACACACACGTGTTCTCTCTCTCACACACATATGCATTCTTTCTCTCACACACACATGCATTCACTCTCTCACACACACGCATTCTGTCTCAAACGCACATGCATTCTCTCTCACACACACATGGATTCACTGTCTCACACACATTCATTCTCTCTCACACACGCACATGCATTCTCTCTCACACACACATTCATTCTGTCTCTCACAAATGTAATCCCTCTCTCACGCACACGCGTATTCTCTCTCACACATGCATTCTCTCTCTCACACACACGCATTCTCTCTCACAAACATGCATTGTCGCTGTCTCTCACACACACGCAATTTCTCTCTCATAGACACATGCATTCTGTCTCTCATACATGCATTCTCTATCTCTCACAAACATATACATGCTTTCTCTCTCTCACACACACATATGCTTTCTCTCTCTCTCACACACACATGCAATCACTCTCTCACACACATGCATTCTCTCTAACATACACATGCATTCTCTTTCTTACACACACAAATATTTTCTCTCTCACACAAATGCATTATTTCTCTCTCATGCACACGCATTCCCTCTCACACACATGCGAACTCTCTCACACACGTGTTCTCTCTCACACACATATGAATTCTTTCTCTCACACACACATGCATTCACTCTCTCACACACATGCATTCTCTATCTCAAACACACATGCATTCTCTCTCTTACACACACAAATGCTTTCTCTCTCACACACAGATGCATTCTTTTTCACACACATGCATTCTCTCTCACACACACATGCATTCTCTCTCTCACATCCACATGCATTCTCTCCCTTACATACACAAACGATTTCTCTCTCACACAGATGCATTATTTCTCTCTCACACACATGCATTGTCTCTCTCATGCACACGGATTCTCTCTCACACACACGCATTCTCACTCTCACACAAATATGCATTCTCTACCTTACATACACAAACGATTTCTCTCTCACGCAGATGCATTATTTCTCTCTCACACACATGCATTATCTCTCTCACACACATGCATTCTCTCTCTCGCACACACATGCATTCTCTCTCTCACATCCACATGCATTCTCTCCCTTACATACACAAACGATTTCTCTCTCACACAGATGCATTATTTCTCTCTCACACACATGCATTGTCTCTCTCATGCACACGGATTCTCTCTCACACACACGCATTCTCACTGTCACACAAATATGCATTCTCTACCTTACATACACAAACGATTTCTCTCTCACGCAGATGCATTATTTCTCTCTCACACACATGCATTATCTCTCTCACACACATGCATTCTCTCTCTCGCACATACATGCATTCTATCTCACACGCACATGCATACTCTCTCACACACACGTTTTCTGTCTCACACACATATGCATTGTCTCACACACACACATGCATTCTCTCTGTCTCACACACATGCATTCTCTCTATTACACACACAAATGCTTTCTCTCTCACACACAGATGCATTTTTCTCTCACACACACATGCATTGTATCTCTCTCACACACACGCATTCTCTCTCCCACACACACATGCAATCACTCTCTCACACACACGCATTCTCTCTCCCACACACACATGCAATCACTCTCACACACACAACCATTCTCTCTCACACACCCATGCATTCTCTCTCTCACGCACACATGCATTGTCTCTCACACACACATGCATTCTCTCTCTCACACACACATGCATTCTCTCTAACATACACATGCATTCTCTCTCTTACACACACAAATATTTTCTCTCTCTCACACAAATGCATTATTTCTCTCTCATGCACACGCATTCCCTCTCACACACATGCGAACTCTCTCACACACACGTGTTCTCTCTCACACACATATGCATTCTTTCTCTCACACACACATGCATTCACTCTCTCACACACACGCATTCTCTCTCTCACACACACATGCATTCTCTCTCTAACACACACAAATGATTTCTGTCTCACACCCAGATGCATTCTTTTTCACACACATGCATTCTCTCTCACTCACACATGCATTCTCTCTCACACACACAAATGCATTCACTCACACACACATGCATTCACTCTCTCACACACAGGCATTCTCTCACACACATGCATTGTCTTTCTCTCAAACAACCATTCTCTCTCACACACACATGCATTCTCTCTCTCACACACACATGCATTGTCTCTCACACACACATGCATTCTCTCTCTCACACACACATGCATTCTCTCTCACACACACATGCATTCTCTCTCTTACACACACAAATATTTTCTCTCTCTCACACAAATGCATTATTTCTCTCTCATGCACACGCATTCCCTCTCACACACATGCATTCTCTCTCACACACATATGCATTCTTTCTCTCACACACACATGCATTCACTCTCTCACACACACGCATTCTGTCTCACACTCACATGCATTCTCTCTCACACACACATGGATTCACTGTCTCACACACATTCATTCTCTCTCACACACGCACATGCATTCTCTCTCACACACACATTCATTCTGTCTCTCACAAATGTAATCCCTCTCTCACGCACACGCTTATTCTCTCTCACACATGCATTCTCTCTCTCACACACACGCATTCTCTCTCACAAACATGCATTGTCGCTGTCTCTCACACACACGCAATTTCTCTCTCATAGACACATGCATTCTGTCTCTCATACATGCATTCCCTATCTCTCACAAACATATACATGCTTTCTCTCTCTCACACACACATATGCTTTCTCTCTCTCTCACACACACATGCAATCACTCTCTCACACACATGCATTCTCTCTAACATACACATGCATTCTCTTTCTTACACACACAAATATTTTCTCTCTCACACAAATGCATTATTTCTCTCTCATGCACACGCATTCCCTCTCACACACATGCGAACTCTCTCACACACACGTGTTCTCTCTCACACACATATGCATTCTTTCTCTCACACACACATGCATTCACTCTCTCAAACACACGCATTCTCTAGCTCACACACACATGCATTCTCTCCCTTACATACACAAACGATTTCTCTCTCACACAGATGCATTATTTCTCTCTCACACACATGCATTGTCTCTCTCATGCACACGGGTTCTCTCTCACACACACGCATTCTCACTCTCATACAAATATGCATTCTCTACCTTACATACACAAACGATTTCTCTCTCACGCAGATGCATTATTTCTCTCTCACACACATGCATTATCTCTCTCACACACACGCATTCTCTCTCTCGCACATACATGCATTCTCTCTCACACACTCAGGCATTCTCTCACACACATGCATTGTCTTTCTCTCACACAACCATTCTCTCTCACACACACATGCATTCTCTCTCTCACACACACATGCATTGTCTCTCACACACACATGCATTCTCTCTCTCACAAACGCATGCAATCACTCTCTCACACTCATGCATTCTCTCTCACACATACATGCATTCTCTCTCTTACACACACTAATATTTTCTCTCTCTCACACAAATGCATTATTTCTCTCTCACACACACATGCATTCTCTCTCTCATGCACACGCATTCCCTCTCATACACACGTGAACTCTCTCACACACACGTGTTCTCTCTCACACACATATGCATTCTTTCTCTCACGCACACATGCATTCACTCTCTCACACACACGCATTCTCTATCTCACACACACATGCATTCTCTCTCTTACACACACAAATGATTTCTCTCTCACACACAGATGCATTCTTTTTCACACACATGCATTCTCTCTCACACACACATGCATTCTCTCTCTCACATACACGCCTTCTCTCTCACGCACATGAATTCTCTCTATCTCACACAACCATTCTCTCTCACACACACATGCATTCTATCTCACACGCACATGCATGTTCTCTCACACACACGTGTTCTGTCTCACACACATATGCATTGTCTCACACACACACATGCAGTCTCTCTGTCTCACACACATGCATTCTCTCTATTACACACACAAATGCTTTCCCTCTCACACACAGGTGCATTTTTCTCTCACACACACATGCATTGTATCTCTCTCACACACACGCATTCTCTCTCCCACACACACATGCAATCACTCTCACACACACAGGCATTCTCTCACACACATGCATTGTCTTTCTCTCACACAACCATTCTCTCTCACACACACATGCATTCTCTCTCTCACGCACACATGCATTGTCTCTAACATACACATGCATTCTCTCTCTTACACAGACAAATATTTTCTCTCTCTCACACAAATGCATTATTTCGCCTCATGCACACGCATTCCCTCTCACACACATGCGAACTCTCTCACACACACGTGTTCTCTCTCACACACATATGCATTCTTTCTCTCACACACACATGCATTCACTCTCTCACACACACGCATTCTCTCTGTCACACACACATGCATTCTCTCTCTCACATCCACATGCATTCTCTCCCTTACATACACAAACGATTTCTCTCTCACACAGATGCATTATTTCTCTCTCACACACATGCATTGTCTCTCTCATGCACACGGATTCTCTCTCACACACACGCATTCTCACTCTCACACAAATATGCATTCTCTACCTTACATGCACAAACGATTTCTCTCTCACGCAGATGCATTATTTCTCTCTCACACACATGGATTATCTCTCTCACACACATGCATTCTCTCTCTCGCACATACATGCATTCTATCTCACACGCACATGCATACTCTCTCACACACACGTGTTCTGTCTCACACACATATGCATTGTCTCACACACACACATGCATTCTCTCAGTCTCACACACATGCATTCTCTCTATTACACACACAAATGCTTTCTCTCTCACACACAGATGCATTTTTCTCTCACACACACATGCATTGTATCTCTCTCACACACACGCATTCTCTCTCCCACACACACACATGCAATCACTCTCTCACACACACGCATTCTCTCTCCCACACACACATGCAATCACTCTCACACACACAGGCATTCTCTCACATACATGCATTGTCTTTCTCTCACACAACCATTCTCTCTCACACACACATGCATTCTCTGTCTCACACACACATGCATTGTCTCTCACACACACATGCATTCTCTCTCTCACAAACACATGCAATCACTCTGTCACACACATGCATTCTCTCTCACACACTCATGCATTCTCTCTCTTACACACACAAATATTTTCTCTCTCTCACACAAATGCATTATTTCTCTCTCACACACACATGCATTCTCTCTTTCATGCACACGCATTCCCTCTCATACACATGCGAACTCTCTCACACACACGTGTTCTCTCTCACACACATATGCATTCTTTCTCTCACACACACATGCATTCACTCTCTCACACACACGCATTCTCTATCTCACACACACATGCATTCTCTTTCTTACACACACAAATGATTTCTCTCTAACACACAGATGCATTCTTTTTCACACACATGCATTCTCTCTCACACACACATGCATTCTCTCTCTCACATACACGCCTTCTCTCTCACGCACATGAATTCTCTCTATCTCACACAACCATTCTCTCTCACACACACATGCATTCTCTCTCTCACACACAAATGCATTCACTCACACACACATGCATTCACTCTCTCACACACAGGCATTCTCTCACACACATGCATTGTCTTTCTCTCACACAACCATTCTCTCTCACACACACATGCATATTCTCTCTCACACACTCATGCATTGTCTCTCACACACACATGCATTCTCTCTCTCACACACACATGCATTCTCTCTCACACACACATGCATTCTCTCTCTTACACACACAAATATTTTCTCTCTCTCACACAAATGCATTATTTCTCTCTCATGCACACGCATTCCCTCTCACACACATGCATTCTCTCTCACACACACGTGTTCTCTCTCACACACATATGCATTCTTTCTCTCACACACACATGCATTCACTCTCTCACACACACGCATTCTGTCTCACACGCACATGCATTCTCTCTCACACACACATGGATTCACTGTCTCACACACATTCATTCTCTCTCACACACGCACATGCATTCTCTCTCACACACACATTCATTCTGTCTTTCACAAATGAAATCCCTCTCTCACGCACACGCGTATTCTCTCTCACACATGCATTCTCTCTCTCACACACACACATTCTCTCTCACAAACATGCATTGTCGCTGTCTCTCACACACACGCAATTTCTCTCTCATAGACACATGCATTCTGTCTCTCATACATGCATTCCCTATCTCTCACAAACTTTTACATGCTTTCTCTCTCACACACACACATATGCTTTCTCTCTCTCTCACACACACATGCAATCACTCTCTCACACACATGCATTCTCTCTAACATACACATGCATTCTCTTTCTTACACACACAATTATTATCTCACTCACACAAATGCATTATTTCTCCTCAGGCACACGCATTCCCTCTCACACACATGCGAACTCTCTCACACACACGTGTTCTGTCTCACACACATATGCATTCTTTCTCTCACACACACATGCATTCACTCTCTCACACACACGCATTCTCTCTCTCACACACACATTCATTCTCTCTCACACACACATGGATTCACTGTCTCACACACATTCATTCTCTCTCACACACGCACATGCATTCTCTCTCACACACACATTCATTCTGTCTCTCACAAATGTAATCCCTCTCTCACGCACACGCGTATTCTCTCTCACACATGCATTCTCTCTCTCACACACACACATTCTCTGTCACAAACATGCATTGTCGCTGTCTCTCACACACACGCAATTTCTCTCTCATAGACACATGCATTCTGTCTCTCATACATGCATTCTCTATCTCTCAAAAACATATACATGCTTTCTCTCTCTCTCACACACATATGCTTTCTCTCTCTCTCACACACACATGCAATCACTCTCTCACACACATGCATTCTCTCTAACATACACATGCATTCTCTTTCTTACACACACAAATATTTTCTCTCTCACACAAATGCATTATTTCTCTCTCATGCACACGCATTCCCTCTCACACACATGCGAACTCTCTCACACACACGTGTTCTCTCTCACAAACATATGCATTCTTTCTCTCACACACACATGCATTCACTCTCTCACACACATGAATTCTCTATCTCAAACACACATGCATTCTCTCTCTTACACACACAAATGATTTCTCTCTCACACCCAGATGCATTCTTTTTCACACACATGCATTCTCTCTCACACACACGTGCATTCTCTCTCTCACACACAAATGCATTCACTCACACACACATGCATGCACTCTCTCACACACATGCATGCTCTCACATACACACATGCATTCTCTCTCACACACTCAAGCATTCTCTCACACACATGCATTGTCTTTCTCTCACACAACCATTCTCTCTCAAACACACATGCATTCTCTCTCTCACACACACATGCATTGTCCCTCACACACACATGCATTCTCTCTCTCACAAACACATGCAATCACTCTCTCACACACATGCATTCTCTCTCACACACACATGCATTCTCTCTCTCACACACACATGCATTCTCTCTCTCATGCACACGCATTCCCTCTCATACACATGCGAACTCTCTCACACACACGTGTTCTCTCTCACACACATATGCATTCTTTCTCTCACACACACATGCATTCACTCTCTCTCACACACGCATTCTCTATCTCACTCACACATGCATTCTCTCTCTTACACACACAAATGATTTCTCTCTCACACCCAGAGGCATTCTTTTTCACACACATGCATTCTCTCTCACTCACACATGCATTCTCTCTCTCACACACAAATGCATTCACTCACACACACATGCATTCACTCTCTCACACACATGCATGCTCTCATATACACACATGCATTCTCTCTCACACACTCAGGCATTCTCTTACACACATGCATTGTCTTTCTCTCACACAACCATTCTCTCTCACACACAAATGCATTCTCTGTCTCACACACACATGCATTGTCTCTCACACACACATGCATTCTCTCTCTCACAAACACATGCAATCACTCTGTCACACACATGCATTCTCTCTCACACACTCATGCATTCTCTCTCTTACACACACAAATATTTTCTCTCTCTCACACAAATGCATTATTTCTCTCTCACACACTCATGCATTCTCTCTTTCATGCACACGCATTCCCTCTCATACACATGCGAACTCTCTCACACACACGTGTTCTCTCTCACACACATATGCATTCTTTCTCTCACACACACATGCATTCACTCTCTCACACACACGCATTCTCTATCTCACACACACATGCATTCTCTTTCTTACACACACAAATGATTTCTCTCTAACACACAGATGCATTCTTTTTCACACACATGCATTCTCTCTCACACACACATGCATTCTCTCTCTCACATACACGCCGTCTCTCTCACGCACATGAATTCTCTCTATCTCACGCAACCATTCTCTCTCACACACACATGCATTCTCTCTCACACACACATGCATTCACTCTCACACACACAGGCATTTTCTCTCACACACACATGCATTCTCTCTGTCTCACACACATGCATTCTCTGTCTTACACACACAAATGCTTTCTCTCTCACACACAGATGTATTCTTTATCTCTCACACACATGCATTTTATCTCTCACACTCACACGCATTGTCTCTCACACACACACATGCAATCACTCTCTCACACACACGCATTCTCTCTCACACACACACATGCATTCTCTCCCTTACATACACAAACGATTTCTCTCTCACACAAATGCATTATTTCTCTCTCATGCACACGCATTCCCTCTCACACACATGCGAACTCTCTCACACACACGTGTTCTCTCTCACACACATATGCATTCTTTCTCTCACACACACATGCATTCACTCTCTCACACACATGCATTCTCTATCTCAAACACACATGCATTCTCTCTCTTACACACACAAATGCTTTCTCTCTCACACACAGATGCATTCTTTTTCACACACATGCATTCTCTCTCACACACACGTGCATTCTCTCTCACACACACAAATGCATTCACTCACACACACATGCATTCACTCTCTCACACACATGCATGCTCTCACATACACACATGCATTCTCTCTCACACACTCAGGCATTCTCTCACACACATGCATTGTCTTTCTCTCACACAACCATTCTCTTTCACACACACATGCATTCTCTCTCTCACACACACATGCATTGTCTCTCACACACACATGCATTCTCTCTCTCACAAACACATGTAATCACTCTCTCACACACATATACATGCCTTCTCTCTCACACACACATGCATTCTCTCTCTTACACACACACATATTTTCTCTCTCTCAGACAAATGCATTATTTCTCTCTCATGCACACGCATTCCCTCTCATACACATGCGAACTCTCTCACACACACGTGTTCTCTCTCACACACATATGCATTCTTTCTCTCACACACACATGCATTCACTCTCTCAAACACACGCATTCTCTATCTCACACACACATGCGTTCTTTCTCTTACACACACAAATGATTTCTCTCTCACACACAGATGCATTCTTTTTCACACACATGCATTCTCTCTCTCACACACATGCATTCTCTCTCTTACACACACAAATATTTTCTCTCTCTCACACAAATGCATTATTTCTCTCTCATGCACACGCATTCCCTCTCATACACATGCGAACTCTCTCACACACACGTGTTCTCTCTCACACACATATGCATTCTTTCTCTCACACACACATGCATTCACTCTCTCAAACACACGCATTCTCTATCTCACACACAGATGCGTTCTTTCTCTTACACACACAAATGATTTCTCTCTCACACACAGATGCATTCTTTTTCACACACATGCATTCTCTCTCACACACACATGCATTCTCTCTCTCACATCCACATGCATTCTCTCCCTTACATACACAAACGATTTCTCTCTCACACAGATGCATTATTTCTCTCTCACACACATGCATTGTCTCTCTCATGCACACGGATTCTCTCTCACACACACGCAATCTCACTCTCACACAAATATGCATTCTCTACCTTACATACACAAACGATTTCTCTCTCACGCAGATGCATTATTTCTCTCTCACACACATGCATTATCTCTCTCACACACATGCATTCTCTCTCTCGCACATACATGCATTCTATCTCACACGCACATGCATACTCTCTCACACACACGTTTTCTGTCTCACACACATATGCATTGTCTCACACACACACATGCATTCTCTCTGTCTCACACACATGCATTCTCTCTATTACACACACAAATGCTTTCTCTCTCACACACAGATGCATTTTTCTCTCACACACACATGCATTGTATCTCTCTCACACACACGCATTCTCTCTCCCACACACACATGCAATCACTCTCTCTCACACACGCATTCTCTCTCCCACACACACATGCAATCACTCTCACACACACAACCATTCTCTCTCACACACCCATGCATTCTGTCTCTCACGCACACATGCATTGTCTCTCACACACACATGCATTCTCTCTCTCACACACACATGCATTCTCTCTAACATACACATGCATTCTCTCTCTTACACACACAAATATTTTCTCTCTCTCACACAAATGCATTATTTCTCTCTCATGCACACGCATTCCCTCTCACACACATGCGAACTCTCTCTCACACACGTGTTCTCTCTCACACACATATGCATTCTTTCTCTCACACACACATGCATTCACTCTCTCACACACACGCATTCTCTCTCTCACACACACATGCATTCTCTCTCTAACACACACAAATGATTTCTGTCTCACACCCAGATGCATTCTTTTTCACACACATGCATTCTCTCTCACTCACACATGCATTCTCTCTCATACACACAAATGCATTCACTCACACACACATGCATTCACTCTCTCACACACAGGCATTCTCTCACACACATGCATTGTCTTTCTCTCAAACAACCATTCTCTCTCACACACACATGCATTCTCTCTCACACACACACCTGCATTGTCTCTCACACACACATGCATTCTCTCTCTCACACACACATGCATTCTCTCTCACACACACATGCATTCTCTCTCTTAAACACACACATATTTTCTCTCTCTCACACAAATGCATTATTTCTCTCTCATGCACACGCATTCCCTCTCACACACATGCATTCTCTCTCACACACACGTGTTCTCTCTCACACACATATGCATTCTTTCTCTCACACACACATGCATTCACTCTCTCACACACACGCATTCTGTCTCACACGCACATGCATTCTCTCTCACACACACATGGATTCACTGTCTCACACACATTCATTCTCTCTCACACACGCACATGCATTCTCTCTCACACACACATTCATTCTGTCTCTCACAAATGTAATCCCTCTCTCACGCACACGCGTATTCTCTCTCACACATGCATTCTCTCTCTCACACACACGCATTCTCTCTCACAAACATGCATTGTCGCTGTCTCTCACACACACGCAATTTCTCTCTCATAGACACATGCATTCTGTCTCTCATACATGCATTCCCTATCTCTCACAAACATATACATGCTTTCTCTCTCTCACACACACATATGCTTTCTCTCTCTATCACACACATATGCAATCACTCTCTCACACACATGCATTCTCTCTAACATACACATGCATTCTCTTTCTTACACACACAAATATTTTCTCTCTCACACAAATGCATTATTTCTCTCTCATGCACACGCATTCCCTCTCACACTCATGCGAACTCTCTCACACACACGTGTTCTCTCTCACACACATATGCATTCTTTCTCTCACACACACATGCATTCACTCTCTCACACACATGAATTCTCTATCTCAAACACACATGCATTCTCTCTCTTACACACACAAATGATTTCTCTCTCACACCCAGATGCATTCTTTTTCACACACATGCATTCTCTCTCACACACACATGCATTCTCTCTCACACACACAAATGCATTCACTCACACACACATGCATGCACTCTCTCACACACATGCATGCTCTCACATACACACATGCATTCTCTCTCACACACTCAGGCATTCTCTCACACACATGCATTGTCTTTCTCTCACACAACCATTCTCTTTCACACACACATGCATTCTCTCTCTCACACACACATGCATTGTCTCTCTCACACACACATGCAATCACTCTCTCACACACATGCATTCTCTCTCACACACACATGCATTCTCTCTCTTACACACACAAATATTTTCTCTCTCTCACACAAATGCATTATTTCTCTCTCATGCACACGCATTCCCTCTCATACACATGCGAACTCTCTCACACACACGTGTTCTCTCTCACACACATATGCATTCTTTCTCTCACACACACATGCATTCACTCTCTCAAACACACGCATTCTCTAGCTCACACACACATGCATTCTTTCTCTTACACACACAAAGATTTCTCTCTCACACACAGATGCATTCTTTTTCACACACATGCATTCTCTCTCACACACACATGCATTCTCTCTCTCACATCCACATGCATTCTCTCCCTTACATACACTAACGATTTCTCTCTCACACAGATGCATTATTTCTCTCTCACACACATGCATTGTCTCTCTCATGCACACGGGTTCTCTCTCACACACACGCATTCTCACTCTCATACAAATATGCATTCTCTACCTTACATACACAAACGATTTCTCTCTCACGCAGATGCATTATTTCTCTCTCACACACATGCATTATCTCTCTCACACACACGCATTCTCTCTCTCGCACATACATGCATTCTCTCTCACACACTCAGGCATTCTCTCACACACATGCATTGTCTTTCTCTCACACAACCATTCTCTCTCACACACACATGCATTCTCTCTCTCACACACACATGCATTGTCTCTCACACACACATGCATTCTCTCTCTCACAAACGCATGCAATCACTCTCTCACACACATGCATTCTCTCTCACACATACATGCATTCTCTCTCTTACACACACAAATATTTTCTCTCTCTCACACAAATGCATTATTTCTCTCTCACACACACATGCATTCTCTCTCTCATGCACACGCATTCCCTCTCATACACATGTGAACTCTCTCACACACACGTGTTCTCTCTCACACACATATGCATTCTTTCTCTCACGCACACATGCATTCACTCTCTCACACACACGCATTCTCGATCTCACACACACATGCATTCTCTCTCTTACACACACAAATGATTTCTCTCTCACACACAGATGCATTCTTTTTCACACACATGCATTCTCTCTCACACACACATGCATTCTCTCTCTCACATACACGCCTTCTCTCTCACGCACATGAATTCTCTCTATCTCACACAACCATTCTCTCTCACACACACATGCATTCTATCTCACACACACATGCATTCTCTCTCTTACACACACAAATGATTTCTCTCTCACACACAGATGCATTCTTTTTCACACACATGCATTCTCTCTCACACACACATGCATTCTCTCTCTCACATACACGCCTTCTCTCTCACGCACATGAATTCTCTCTATCTCACACAACCATTCTCTCTCACACACACATGCATTCTATCTCACACGCACATGCATGTTCTCTCACACACACGTGTTCTCTCTCACACACATATGCATTCTTTCTCTCACGCACACATGCATTCACTCTCTCACACACACGCATTCTCGATCTCACACACACATGCATTCTCTCTCTTACACACACAAATGATTTCTCTCTCACACACAGATGCATTCTTTTTCACACACATGCATTCTCTCTCACACACACATGCATTCTCTCTCTCACATACACGCCTTCTCTCTCACGCACATGAATTCTCTCTATCTCACACAACCATTCTCTCTCACACACACATGCATTCTATCTCACACGCACATGCATGTTCTCTCACACACACGTGTTCTGTCTCACACACAAATGCTTTCTCTCTCACACACAGGTGCATTTTTCTCTCACACACACATGCATTGTATCTCTCTCACACACACGCATTCTCTCTCCCACACACACATGCAATCACTCTCTCTCACACAGGCATTCTCTCACACACATGCATTGTCTTTCTCTCACACAACCATTCTCTCTCACACACACATGCATTCTCTCTCTCACGCACACATGCATTGTCTCTCACACACACATGCATTCTCTCTCTCACACACACATGCATTCTCTCTAACATACACATGCATTCTCTCTCTTACACACACAAATATTTTCTCTCTCTCACTCAAATGCATTATTTCTCCTCATGCACACGCATTCCCTCTCACACACATGCGAACTCTCTCACACACACGTGTTCTCTCTCACACACATATGCATTCTTTCTCTCACACACACATGCATTCACTCTCTCACACACACGCATTCTCTCTCTCACACACACATGCATTCTCTCTTTCACATCCACATGCATTCTCTCCCTTACATACACAAACGATTTCTCTCTCACACAGATGCATTATTTCTCTCTCACACACATGCATTGTCTCTCTCTTGCACACGGATTCTCTCTCACACACACGCATTCTCACTCTCACACAAATATGCATTCTCTACCTTACATACACAAACGATTTCTCTCTCACGCAGATGCATTATTTCTCTCTCACACACACATGCATTATCTCTCTCACACACATGCATTCTCTCTCTCGCACATACATGCATTCTATCTCACACGCACATGCATACTCTCTGACACACACGTGTTCTGTCTCACACACATATGCATTGTCTCACACACACACATGCATTCTCTGTCTCACACACATGCATTCTCTCTATTACACACAAATGCTTTCTCTCTCACACACAGATGCATTTTTCTCTCACACACACATGCATTGTATCTCTCTCACACACACGCATTCTCTCTCCCACACACACATGCAATCACTTTCTCACACACACGCATTCTCTCTCCCACACACACATGCAATCACTCTCACACACACAGGCATTCTCTCACACACATGCATTGTCTTTCTCTCACACAACCATTCTCTCTCACACACCCATGCATTCTCTCTCTCACGCACACATGCATTGTCTCTCACACACACATGCATTCTCTCTCTCACACACACGTGTTCTCTCTCACACACATATGCATTCTTTCTCTCACACACACATGCATTCACTCTCTCACACACACGCATTCTGTCTCACACGCACATGCATTCTGTCTCACAAACACATGCAATCACTCTCTCACACACATGCATTCTCTCTCACACACACGTGTTCTCTCTCACACACATATGCATTCTTTCTCTCACACACTCGCATTCTGTCTCACACGCACATGCATTCTCTCTCACACACACATGGATTCACTGTCTCACACACATTCATTCTCTCTCACACACGCACATGCATTCTCTCTCACACACACATTCATTCTGTCTCTCACAAATGTAATCCCTCTCTCACGCACACGCGTATTCTCTCTCACACATGCATTCTCTCTCTCACACACACACATTCTCTCTCACAAACATGCATTGTCGCTGTCTCTCACACACACGCAATTTCTCTCTCATAGACACATGCATTCTGTCTCTCATACATGCATTCCCTATCTCTCACAAACATATACATGCTTTCTCTCTCACACACACACATATGCTTTCTCTCTCTCACACACACACATGCAATCACTCTCTCACACACATGCATTCTCTCTAACATACACATGCATTCTCTTTCTTACACACACAAATATTTTCTCACTCACACAAATGCATTATTTCTCTCTCATGCACACGCATTCCCTCTCACACACATGCGAACTCTCTCACACACACGTGTTCTCTCTCACACACATATGCATTCTTTCTCTCACACACACATGCATTCACTCTCTCACACACACGCATTCTCTCTCTCACACACACATGCATTCTCTCTCACACACACATGGATTCACTGTCTCACACACATTCATTCTCTCTCACACACGCACATGCATTCTCTCTCACACACATTCATTCTGTCTCTCACAAATGTAATCCCTCTCTCACGCACACGCGTATTCCCTCTCACACATGCATTCTCTCTCTCACACACACGCATTCTCTCTCACAAACATGCATTGTCGCTGTCTCTCACACACACGCAATTTCTCTCTCATAGACACATGCATTCTGTCTCTCATACATGCATTCTCTATCTCTCACAAACATATACATGCTTTCTCTCTCTCTCACACACATATGCTTTCTCTCTCTCTCACACACACATGCAATCACTCTCTCACACACATGCATTCTCTCTAACATACACATGCATTCTCTCTCTTACACACACAAATATTGTCTCTCTCACACAAATGCATTATTTCTCTCTCATGCACACGCATTCCCTCTCACACACATGCGAACTGTCTCACACACACGTGTTCTCTCTCACACACACATGCATTCTTTCTCTCACACACACATGCATTCACTCTCTCACACACATGAATTCTCTATCTCAAACACACATGCATTCTCTCTCTTACACACACAAATGATTTCTCTCTCACACCCAGATGCATTCTTTTTCACACACATGCATTCTCTCTCACACACACATGCATTCTCTCTCACACACACAAATGCATTCACTCACACTCACATGCATGCACTCTCTCACACACATGCATGCTCTCACATACACACATGCATTCTCTCTCACACACTCAGGCATTCTCTCAAACACGTGCATTGTCTTTCTCTTACACAACCATTCTCTTTCACACACACATGCATTCTCTCTCTCTCACACACATGCATTGTCTCTCACACACACATGCATTCTCTCTCTCACAAACACATGCAATCACTCTCTCACACACATGCATTCTCTCTCACACACACATGCATTCTCTCTCTTACACACACAAATATTTTCTCTCTCTCACACAAATGCATCATTTCTCTCATGCACACGCATTCCCTCTCATACACATGCGAACTCTCTCACACACACGTGTTCTCTCTCACACACATATGCATTCTTTCTCTCACACACACATGCATTCACTCTCTCAAACACACGCATTCTCTATCTCACACACACATGCATTCTTTCTCTTACACACACAAATGATTTCTCTCTCACACACAGATGCATTCTTTTTCACACACATGAATTCTCTCTCACACACACATGCATTCTCTCTCTCACATACACGCCTACTCTCTCACGCACATGAATTCTCTCTATCTCACACAACCATTCTCTCTCACACACACATGCATTCTCTCTCACACACACATGCATTAACTCTCACACACACAGGCATTTTCTCTCACACACACATGCATTCTCTCTGTCTCACACACATGCATTCTCTGTCGTACACACACAAATGCTTTCTCTCTCACACACAGATGTATTCTTTATCTCTCACACACATGCATTTTATCTCTCACACTCACACGCATTCTCTCTCTCACACACACATGCAATCACTCTCTCACACACATGCATTCTCTCTCTCACACACACATATACATGCATTATCTCTCACACACACATGCATTCTCTCTCTTACACACACAAATGATTTCTCTCTCTCACAGATGCATTATTTCTCTCTCACACACATGCATTGTTTCTCTCATACACACGCATTCTGCCTCACACGCACATGCATTCTCTCACACACATGCATTCTCTCTCACACACACATGCATTCTCTCTCTCACATACACGATTTCTCTCTCACGCACATGTATTCTCTCTATCTCACACAACCATTCTCTCTCACACACACGCGTATTCTCTCTCACACACACATTCATTCTCTCTCACACACACAACCATTCTCTCTCACACACACATGCATTCTCTCTGTCTCACACACATGCATTCTCTGTCTTACACACACAAATGCTTTCTCTCTCACACACAGATGTATTCTTTATCTCTCACACACATGCATTTTATCTCTCACACTCACACGCATTCTCGCTCTCACACACACATGCAATCACTCTCTCACACACATGCATTCTCTCTCTTACACACACAAATGATTTCTCTCTCTCACAGATGCATTACTTCTCTCTCACACACATGCATTGTCTCTCTCGTACACACGCATTCTGTCTCACACGCACATGCATTCTCTCTCACACGCACATGGATTCACTGTCTCACACACATTCATTCTCTCTCACACACGCACATGCATTCTCTCTCACACACATGCATTCTGTCTCTCACAAATGTAATCCCTCTCTCACGCACACGCGTATTCTGTCTCACACAAAAATGCATTCTCTCTCTCACACACACGCATTCTCTCTCACAAACATGCATTGTCGCTGTCTCACACACACACAATTTCTCTCTCATAGACACATGCATTCTGTCTCTCATACATGCATTCTCTATCTCTCACAAACATATACATGCTTTCTCTCTCTCACACACACATATGCTTTCTCTCTCTCTCACACACCCATGCAATCACTCTCTCACACACATGCATTCTCTCTAACATACACATGCATTCTCTCTCTTACACACACAAATATTTTCTCTCTCACACAAATGCATTATTTCTCTCTCATGCACACGCATTCCCTCTCACACACATGCGAACTCTCTCACACACACGTGTTCTCTCTCACACACATATGCATTCTTTCTCTCACACACACATGCATTCACTCTCTCACACACACGCATTCTCTCTCTCACACACACATGCATTCTCTCTCTTACACACACAAATGATTTCTCTCTCACACCTAGATGCATTCTTTTTCACACACATGCATTCTCTCTCACTCACACGTGCATTCTCTCTCACACACACAAATGCATTCACTCACACACACATGCGTTCACTCTCTCACACACATGCATGATCTCACATACACACATGCATTCTCACTCACACACTCAGGCATTCTCTCACACACATGCATTGTCTTTCTCTCACACAACCATTCTCTCTCACACACACATGCATTCTCTCTCTAACACACACAAATGATTTCTCTCTCACACCCCTGATGCATTCTTTTTCACACACATGCATTCTCTCTCACTCACACATGCATTCTCTCTCACACACACAAATGCATTCACTCACACACACATGCATTCACTCTCTCACACACATGCATGCTCTCACATACACACATGCATTCTCTCTCACACACTCAGGCATTCTCTCACACACATGCATTGTCTTTCTCTCACACAACCATTCTCTCTCACACACACATGCATTCTCTCTCTCACACACACATGCATTGTCTCTCACACACACATGCATTCTCTCTCTCACAAACACATGCAATCACTCTCTCACACACATGCATTCTCTCTCTTACACACACAAATATTTTCTCCCTCTCACACAAATGCATTATTTCTCTCTCACACACACATGCATTCTCTCTCTCATGCACACGCATTCCCTCTCATACACATGCGAACTCTCTCACACACACGTGTTCTCTCTCACACACATATGCATTCTTTCTCTCACACACACATGCATTCACTCTCTCACACACACGCATTCTCTATCTCACACACACATGCATTCTCTCTCACACACACAAATGATTTCTCTCTCACACACATATGCATTCTTTCTCTCACACACACATGCATTCACTCTCTCACACACACGCATTCTCTATCTCACACACACATGCATTCTCTCTCTTACACACACAAATGATTTCTCTCTCACACACATATGCATTCTTTCTCTCACACACATATGCATTCTTTCTCTCACACACTCGCATTCTGTCTCACACGCACATGCATTCTCTCTCACACACACATCGATTCACTGTCTCACACACATTCATTCTCTCTCACACACGCACATGCATTCTCTCTCACACACACATTCATTCTGTCTCTCACAAATGTAATCCCTCTCTCACGCACACGCGTATTCTCTCTCACACATGCATTCTCTCTCTCACACACACACATTCTCTCTCACAAACATGCATTGTCGCTGTCTCTCACACACACGCAATTTCTCTCTCATAGACACATGCATTCTGTCTCTCATACATGCATTCCCTATCTCTCACAAACATATACATGCTTTCTCTCTCACACACACACATATGCTTTCTCTCTCTCACACACACACATGCAATCACTCTCTCACACACATGCATTCTCTCTAACATACACATGCATTCTCTTTCTTACACACACAAATATTTTCTCACTCACACAAATGCATTATTTCTCTCTCATGCACACGCATTCCCTCTCACACACATGCGAACTCTCTCACACACACGTGTTCTCTCTCACACACATATGCATTCTTTCTCTCACACACACATGCATTCACTCTCTCACACACACGCATTCTCTCTCTCACACACACATGCATTCTCTCTCACACACACATGGATTCACTGTCTCACACACATTCATTCTCTCTCACACACGCACATGCATTCTCTCTCACACACACATTCATTCTGTCTCTCACAAATGTAATCCCTCTCTCACGCACACGCGTATTCCCTCTCACACATGCATTCTCTCTCTCACACACACGCATTCTCTCTCACAAACATGCATTGTCGCTGTCTCTCACACACACGCAATTTCTCTCTCATAGACACATGCATTCTGTCTCTCATACATGCATTCTCTATCTCTCACAAACATATACATGCTTTCTCTCTCTCTCACACACATATGCTTTCTCTCTCTCTCACACACACATGCAATCACTCTCTCACACACATGCATTCTCTCTAACATACACATGCATTCTCTCTCTTACACACACAAATATTGTCTCTCTCACACAAATGCATTATTTCTCTCTCATGCACACGCATTCCCTCTCACACACATGCGAACTGTCTCACACACACGTGTTCTCTCTCACACACACATGCATTCTTTCTCTCACACACACATGCATTCACTCTCTCACACACATGAATTCTCTATCTCAAACACACATGCATTCTCTCTCTTACACATACAAATGATTTCTCTCTCACACCCAGATGCATTCTTTTTCACACACATGCATTCTCTCTCACACACACATGCATTCTCTCTCACACACACAAATGCATTCACTCACACACACATGCATGCACTCTCTCACACACATGCATGCTTTCACATACACACATGCATTCTCTCTCACACACTCAGGCATTCTCTCAAACACGTGCATTGTCTTTCTCTTACACAACCATTCTCTTTCACACACACATGCATTCTCTCTCTCACACACACATGTATTGTCTCTCACACACACATGCATTCTCTCTCTCACAAACACATGCAATCACTCTCTCACACACATGCATTCTCTCTCACACACACATGCATTCTCTCCCTTACACACACAAATATTTTCTCTCTCTCACACAAATGCATCATTTCTCTCATGCACACGCATTCCCTCTCATACACATGCGAACTCTCTCACACACACGTGTTCTCTCTCACACACATATGCATTCTTTCTCTCACACACACATGCATTCACTCTCTCAAACACACGCATTCTCTATCTCACACACACATGCATTCTCTCTCTCACATACACGCCTTCTCTCTCACGCACATGAATTCTCTCTATCTCACACAACCATTCTCTCTCACACACACATGCATTCTATCTCACACGCACATGCATGTTCTCTCACACACACGTGTTCTGTCTCACACACATATGCATTGTCTCTCACACACACATGCAGTCTCTCTGTCTCACACACATGCATTCTCTCTATTACACACACAAATGCTTTCTCTCTCACACACAGGTGCATTTTTCTCTCACACACACATGCATTGTATCTCTCTCACACACACGCATTCTCTCTCCCACACACACATGCAATCACTCTCTCTCACACAGGCATTCTCTCACACACATGCATTGTCTTTCTCTCACACAACCATTCTCTCTCACACACACATGCATTCTCTCTCTCACGCACACATGCATTGTCTCTCACACACACATGCATTCTCTCTCTCACACACACATGCATTCTCTCTAACATACACATGCATTCTCTCTCTTACACACACAAATATTTTCTCTCTCTCACTCAAATGCATTATTTCTCCTCATGCACACGCATTCCCTCTCACACACATGCGAACTCTCTCACACACACGTGTTCTCTCTCACACACATATGCATTCTTTCTCTCACACACACATGCATTCACTCTCTCACACACACGCATTCTCTCTCTCACACACACATGCATTCTCTCTCTCACATCCACATGCATTCTCTCCCTTACATACACAAACGATTTCTCTCTCACACAGATGCATTATTTCTCTCTCACACACATGCATTGTCTCTCTCTTGCACACGGATTCTCTCTCACACACACGCATTCTCACTCTCACACAAATATGCATTCTCTACCTTACATACACAAACGATTTCTCTCTCACGCAGATGCATTATTTCTCTCTCACACACACATGCATTATCTCTCTCACACACATGCATTCTCTCTCTCGCACATACATGCATTCTATCTCACACGCACATGCATACTCTCTGACACACACGTGTTCTGTCTCACACACATATGCATTGTCTCACACACACACATGCATTCTCTGTCTCACACACATGCATTCTCTCTATTACACACAAATGCTTTCTCTCTCACACACAGATGCATTTTTCTCTCACACACACATGCATTGTATCTCTCTCACACACACGCATTCTCTCTCCCACACACACATGCAATCACTTTCTCACACACACGCATTCTCTCTCCCACACACACATGCAATCACTCTCACACACACAGGCATTCGCTCACACACATGCATTGTCTTTCTCTCACACAACCATTCTCTCTCACACACCCATGCATTCTCTCTCTCACGCACACATGCATTGTCTCTCACACACACATGCATTCTCTCTCTCACACACACGTGTTCTCTCTCACACACATATGCATTCTTTCTCTCACACACACATGCATTCACTCTCTCACACACACGCATTCTGTCTCACACGCACATGCATTCTGTCTCACAAACACATGCAATCACTCTCTCACACACATGCATTCTCTCTCACACACACGTGTTCTCTCTCACACACATATGCATTCTTTCTCTCACACACTCGCATTCTGTCTCACACGCACATGCATTCTCTCTCACACACACATGGATTCACTGTCTCACACACATTCATTCTCTCTCACACACGCACATGCATTCTCTCTCACACACACATTCATTCTGTCTCTCACAAATGTAATCCCTCTCTCACGCACACGCGTATTCTCTCTCACACATGCATTCTCTCTCTCACACACACACATTCTCTCTCACAAACATGCATTGTCGCTGTCTCTCACACACACGCAATTTCTCTCTCATAGACACATGCATTCTGTCTCTCATACATGCATTCCCTATCTCTCACAAACATATACATGCTTTCTCTCTCACACACACACATATGCTTTCTCTCTCTCACACACACACATGCAATCACTCTCTCACACACATGCATTCTCTCTAACATACACATGCATTCTCTTTCTTACACACACAAATATTTTCTCACTCACACAAATGCATTATTTCTCTCTCATGCACACGCATTCCCTCTCACACACATGCGAACTCTCTCACACACACGTGTTCTCTCTCACACACATATGCATTCTTTCTCTCACACACACATGCATTCACTCTCTCACACACACGCATTCTCTCTCTCACACACACATGCATTCTCTCTCACACACACATGGATTCACTGTCTCACACACATTCATTCTCTCTCACACACGCACATGCATTCTCTCTCACACACATTCATTCTGTCTCTCACAAATGTAATCCCTCTCTCACGCACACGCGTATTCCCTCTCACACATGCATTCTCTCTCTCACACACACGCATTCTCTCTCACAAACATGCATTGTCGCTGTCTCTCACACACACGCAATTTCTCTCTCATAGACACATGCATTCTGTCTCTCATACATGCATTCTCTATCTCTCACAAACATATACATGCTTTCTCTCTCTCTCACACACATATGCTTTCTCTCTCTCTCACACACACATGCAATCACTCTCTCACACACATGCATTCTCTCTAACATACACATGCATTCTCTCTCTTACACACACAAATATTGTCTCTCTCACACAAATGCATTATTTCTCTCTCATGCACACGCATTCCCTCTCACACACATGCGAACTGTCTCACACACACGTGTTCTCTCTCACACACACATGCATTCTTTTTCTCACACACACATGCATTCACTCTCTCACACACATGAATTCTCTATCTCAAACACACATGCATTCTCTCTCTTACACACACAAATGATTTCTCTCTCACACCCAGATGCATTCTTTTTCACACACATGCATTCTCTCTCACACACACATGCATTCTCTCTCACACACACAAATGCATTCACTCACACTCACATGCATGCACTCTCTCACACACATGCATGCTCTCACATACACACATGCATTCTCTCTCACACACTCAGGCATTCTCTCAAACACGTGCATTGTCTTTTTTTAACACAACCATTCTCTTTCACACACACATGCATTCTCTCTCTCTCACACACATGCATTGTCTCTCACACACACATGCATTCTCTCTCTCACAAACACATGCAATCACTCTCTCACACACATGCATTCTCTCTCACACACACATGCATTCTCTCTCTTACACACACAAATATTTTCTCTCTCTCACACAAATGCATCATTTCTCTCATGTACACGCATTCCCTCTCATACACATGCGAACTCTCTCACACACACGTGTTCTCTCTCACACACATATGCATTCTTTCTCTCACACACACATGCATTCACTCTCTCAAACACACGCATTCTCTATCTCACACACACATGCATTCTTTCTCTTACACACACAAATGATTTCTCTCTCACACACAGATGCATTCTTTTTCACACACATGAATTCTCTCTCACACACACATGCATTCTCTCTCTCACATACACGCCTACTCTCTCACGCACATGAATTCTCTCTATCTCACACAACCATTCTCTCTCACACACACATGCATTCTCTCTCACACACACATGCATTAACTCTCACACACACAGGCATTTTCTCTCACACACACATGCATTCTCTCTGTCTCACACACATGCATTCTCTGTCGTACACACACAAATGCTTTCTCTCTCACACACAGATGTATTCTTTATCTCTCACACACATGCATTTTATCTCTCACACTCACACGCATTCTCTCTCTCACACACACATGCAATCACTCTCTCACACACATGCATTCTCTCTCTCACACACACATATACATGCATTATCTCTCACACACACATGCATTCTCTCTCTTACACACACAAATGATTTCTCTCTCTCACAGATGCATTATTTCTCTCTCACACACATGCATTGTTTCTCTCATACACACGCATTCTGCCTCACACGCACATGCATTCTCTCACACACATGCATTCTCTCTCACACACACATGCATTCTCGCTCTCACATACACGATTTCTCTCTCACGCACATGTATTCTCTCTATCTCACACAACCATTCTCTCTCACACACACGCGTATTCTCTCTCACACACACATTCATTCTCTCTCACACACACAACCATTCTCTCTCACACACACATGCATTCTCTCTGTCTCACACACATGCATTCTCTGTCTTACACACACAAATGCTTTCTCTCTCACACACAGATGTATTCTTTATCTCTCACACACATGCATTTTATCTCTCACACTCACACGCATTCTCGCTCTCACACACACATGCAATCACTCTCTCACACACATGCATTCTCTCTCTTACACACACAAATGATTTCTCTCTCTCACAGATGCATTACTTCTCTCTCACACACATGCATTGTCTCTCTCGTACACACGCATTCTGTCTCACACGCACATGCATTCTCTCTCACACGCACATGGATTCACTGTCTCACACACATTCATTCTCTCTCACACACGCACATGCATTCTCTCTCACACACATGCATTCTGTCTCTCACAAATGTAATCCCTCTCTCACGCACACGCGTATTCTGTCTCACACAAAAAAGCATTCTCTCTCTCACACACACGCATTCTCTCTCACAAACATGCATTGTCGCTGTCTCACACACACACAATTTCTCTCTCATAGACACATGCATTCTGTCTCTCATACATGCATTCTCTATCTCTCACAAACATATACATGCTTTCTCTCTCTCACACACACATATGCTTTCTCTCTCTCTCACACACCCATGCAATCACTCTCTCACACACATGCATTCTCTCTAACATACACATGCATTCTCTCTCTTACACACACAAATATTTTCTCTCTCACACAAATGCATTATTTCTCTCTCATGCACACGCATTCCCTCTCACACACATGCGAACTCTCTCACACACACGTGTTCTCTCTCACACACATATGCATTCTTTCTCTCACACACACATGCATTCACTCTCTCACACACACGCATTCTCTCTCTCACACACACATGCATTCTCTCTCTTACACACACAAATGATTTCTCTCTCACACCTAGATGCATTCTTTTTCACACACATGCATTCTCTCTCACTCACACGTGCATTCTCTCTCACACACACAAATGCATTCACTCACACACACATGCGTTCACTCTCTCACACACATGCATGATCTCACATACACACATGCATTCTCACTCACACACTCAGGCATTCTCTCACACACATGCATTGTCTTTCTCTCACACAACCATTCTCTCTCACACACACATGCATTCTCTCTCTAACACACACAAATGATTTCTCTCTCACACCCCTGATGCATTCTTTTTCACACACATGCATTCTCTCTCACTCACACATGCATTCTCTCTCACACACACAAATGCATTCACTCACACACACATGTATTCACTCTCTCACACACATGCATGCTCTCACATACACACATGCATTCTCTCTCACACACTCAGGCATTCTCTCACACACATGCATTGTCTTTCTCTCACACAACCATTCTCTCTCACACACACATGCATTCTCTCTCTCACACACACATGCATTGTCTCTCACACACACATGCATTCTCTCTCTCACAAACACATGCAATCACTCTCTCACACACATGCATTCTCTCTCTTACACACACAAATATTTTCTCCCTCTCACACAAATGCATTATTTCTCTCTCACACACACATGCATTCTCTCTCTCATGCACACGCATTCCCTCTCATACACATGCGAACTCTCTCACACACACGTGTTCTCTCTCACACACATATGCATTCTTTCTCTCACACACACATGCATTCACTCTCTCACACACACGCATTCTCTATCTCACACACACATGCATTCTCTCTCTTACACACACAAATGATTTCTCTCTCACACACAGATGCATTCTTTTTCACACACATGCATTCTCTCTCACACACACATGCATTCTCTCTCTCACATACACGCCTTCTCTCTCACGCACATGAATTCTCTCGATCTCACACAACCATTCTCTCTCACACACACATGCATTCTATCTCACACGCACATGCATGCTTTCCCACACACACGTGTTCTGTCTCACACACATATGAATTGTCTCACACACACACATGCATTCTCTCTGTCTCACACACATGCATTCTCTCTATTACACACACAAATGCTTTCTCTCTCACACACAGATGCATTTTTCTCTCACACACACATGCATTGTATCTCTCTCACACACACGCATTCTCTCTCCCACACACACATGCAATCACTCTCACACACACAGGCATTCTCTCACACACATGCATTGTCTTTCTCTCACACAACCATTCTCTCTCACACACACATGCATTCTCTCTCTCACACACACACGCATTCTCTCTCACAAACATGCATTGTCGCTGTCTCTCACACACACGCAATTCCTCTCTCATAGACACATGCATTCTGTCTCTCATACATGCATTCCCTATCTCTCACAAACATATACATGCTTTCTCTCTCACACACACACATATGCTTTCTCTCTCTCACACACACACATGCAATCACTCTCTCACACACATGCATTCTCTCTAACATACACATGCATTCTCTTTCTTACACACACAAATATTTTCTCACTCACACAAATGCATTATTTCTCTCTCATGCACACGCATTCCCTCTCACACACATGCGAACTCTCTCACACACACGTGTTCTCTCTCACACACATATGCATTCTTTCTCTCACACACACATGCATTCACTCTCTCACACACACGCATTCTCTCTCTCACACACACATGCATTCTCTCTCACACACACATGGATTCACTGTCTCACACACATTCATTCTCTCTCACACACGCACATGCATTCTCTCTCACACACACATTCATTCTGTCTCTCACAAATGTAATCCCTCTCTCACGCACACGCGTATTCCCTCTCACACATGCATTCTCTCTCTCACACACACGCATTCTCTCTCACAAACATGCATTGTCGCTGTCTCTCACACACACGCAATTTCTCTCTCATAGACACATGCATTCTGTCTCTCATACATGCATTCTCTATCTCTCACAAACATATACATGCTTTCTCTCTCTCTCACACACATATGCTTTCTCTCTCTCTCACACACACATGCAATCACTCTCTCACACACATGCATTCTCTCTAACATACACATGCATTCTCTCTCTTACACACACAAATATTGTCTCTCTCACACAAATGCATTATTTCTCTCTCATGCACACGCATTCCCTCTCACACACATGCGAACTGTCTCACACACACGTGTTCTCTCTCACACACACATGCATTCTTTCTCTCACACACACATGCATTCACTCTCTCACACACATGAATTCTCTCTCTTACACACACAAATGATTTCTCTCTCACACCCAGATGCATTCTTTTTCACACACATGCATTCTCTCTCACACACACATGCATTCTCTCTCACACACACAAATGCATTCACTCACACACACATGCATGCACTCTCTCACACACATGCATGCTCTCACATACACACATGCATTCTCTCTCACACACTCAGGCATTCTCTCAAACACGTGCATTGTCTTTCTCTTACACAACCATTCTCTTTCACACACACATGCATTCTCTCTCTCACACACACATGCATTGTCTCTCACACACACATGCATTCTCTCTCTCACAAACACATGCAATCACTCTCTCACACACATGCATTCTCTCTCACACACACATGCATTCTCTCTCTTACACACACAAATATTTTCTCTCTCTCACACAAATGCATCATTTCTCTCATGCACACGCATTCCCTCTCATACACATGCGAACTCTCTCACACACACGTGTTCTCTCTCACACACATATGCATTCTTTCTCTCACACACACATGCATTCACTCTCTCAAACACACGCATTCTCTATCTCACACACACATGCATTCTTTCTCTTACACACACAAATGATTTCTCTCTCACACACAGATGCATTCTTTTTCACACACATGAATTCTCTCTCACACACACATGCATTCTCTCTCTCACATACACGCCTACTCTCTCACGCACATGAATTCTCTCTATCTCACACAACCATTCTCTCTCACTCACACATGCATTCTCTCTCACACACACATGCATTAACTCTCACACACACAGGCATTTTCTCTCACACACACATGCATTCTCTCTGTCTCACACACATGCATTCTCTGTCGTACACACACAAATGCTTTCTCTCTCACACACAGATGTATTCTTTATCTCTCACACACATGCATTTTATCTCTCACACTCACACGCATTCTCTCTCTCACACACACATGCAATCACTCTCTCACACACATGCATTCTCTCTCTCACACACACATATACATGCATTATCTCTCACACACACATGCATTCTCTCTCTTACACACACAAATGATTTCTCTCTCTCACAGATGCATTATTTCTCTCTCACACACATGCATTGTTTCTCTCATACACACGCATTCTGCCTCACACGCACATGCATTCTCTCACACACATGCATTCTCTCTCACACACACATGCATTCTCTCTCTCACATACACGATTTCTCTCTCACGCACATGTATTCTCTCTATCTCACACAACCATTCTCTCTCACACACACGCGTATTCTCTCTCACACACACATTCATTCTCTCTCACACACACAACCATTCTCTCTCACACACACATGCATTCTCTCTGTCTCACACACATGCATTCTCTGTCTTACACACACAAATGCTTTCTCTCTCACACACAGATGTATTCTTTATCTCTCACACACATGCATTTTATCTCTCACACTCACACGCATTCTCGCTCTCACACACACATGCAATCACTCTCTCACACACATGCATTCTCTCTCTTACACACACAAATGATTTCTCTCTCTCACAGATGCATTACTTCTCTCTCACACACATGCATTGTCTCTCTCGTACACACGCATTCTGTCTCACACGCACATGCATTCTCTCTCACACGCACATGGATTCACTGTCTCACACACATTCATTCTCTCTCACACACGCACATGCATTCTCTCTCACACACATGCATTCTGTCTCTCACAAATGTAATCCCTCTCTCACGCACACGCGTATTCTGTCTCACACAAAAATGCATTCTCTCTCTCACACACACGCATTCTCTCTCACAAACATGCATTGTCGCTGTCTCACACACACACAATTTCTCTCTCATAGACACATGCATTCTGTCTCTCATACATGCATTCTCTATCTCTCACAAACATATACATGCTTTCTCTCTCTCACACACACATATGCTTTCTCTCTCTCTCACACACCCATGCAATCACTCTCTCACACACATGCATTCTCTCTAACATACACATGCATTCTCTCTCTTACACACACAAATATTTTCTCTCTCACACAAATGCATTATTTCTCTCTCATGCACACGCATTCCCTCTCACACACATGCGAACTCTCTCACACACACGTGTTCTCTCTCACACACATATGCATTCTTTCTCTCACACACACATGCATTCACTCTCTCACACACACGCATTCTCTCTCTCACACACACATGCATTCTCTCTCTTACACACACAAATGATTTCTCTCTCACACCTAGATGCATTCTTTTTCACACACATGCATTCTCTCTCACTCACACGTGCATTCTCTCTCACACACACAAATGCATTCACTCACACACACATGCGTTCACTCTCTCACACACATGCATGATCTCACATACACACATGCATTCTCACTCACACACTCAGGCATTCTCTCACACACATGCATTGTCTTTCTCTCACACAACCATTCTCTCTCACACACACATGCATTCTCTCTCTAACACACACAAATGATTTCTCTCTCACACCCCTGATGCATTCTTTTTCACACACATGCATTCTCTCTCACTCACACATGCATTCTCTCTCACACACACAAATGCATTCACTCACACACACATGCATTCACTCTCTCACACACATGCATGCTCTCACATACACACATGCATTCTCTCTCACACACTCAGGCATTCTCTCACACACATGCATTGTCTTTCTCTCACACAACCATTCTCTCTCACACACACATGCATTCTCTCTCTCACACACACATGCATTGTCTCTCACACACACATGCATTCTCTCTCTCACAAACACATGCAATCACTCTCTCACACACATGCATTCTCTCTCTTACACACACAAATATTTTCTCCCTCTCACACAAATGCATTATTTCTCTCTCACACACACATGCATTCTCTCTCTCATGCACACGCATTCCCTCTCATACACATGCGAACTCTCTCACACACACGTGTTCTCTCTCACACACATATGCATTCTTTCTCTCACACACACATGCATTCACTCTCTCACACACACGCATTCTCTATCTCACACACACATGCATTCTCTCTCTTACACACACAAATGATTTCTCTCTCACACACAGATGCATTCTTTTTCACACACATGCATTCTCTCTCTCACATACACGCCTTCTCTCTCACGCACATGAATTCTCTCGATCTCACACAACCATTCTCTCTCACACACACATGCATTCTATCTCACACGCACATGCATGCTCTCCCACACACACGTGTTCTGTCTCACACACATATGCATTGTCTCACACACACACATGCATTCTCTCTGTCTCACACACATGCATTCTCTCTATTACACACACAAATGCTTTCTCTCTCACACACAGATGCATTTTTCTCTCACACACACATGCATTGTATCTCTCTCACACACACGCATTCTCTCTCCCACACACACAACCATTCTCTCTCACACACACATGCATTCTCTCTCTCACACACAGATGCATTGTCTCTCACACACACATGCATTCTCTCTCTCACACACACATGCATTCTCTCTAACATACACATGCATTCTCTCTCTTACACACACACATATTTTCTCTCTCTCACACAAATGCATTATTTCTCTCTCATGCACACGCATTCCCTCTCACTCACATGCGAACTCTCTCACACACACGTGTTCTCTCTCACACACATATGCATTCTTTCTCTCACACACACATGCATTCGCTCTCTCAAACACACGCATTCTCTCTCTCACACACACATGCATTCTCTCTCTAACACACACAAATGATTACTCTCTCACACCCAGATGCATTCTTTTTCACACACATGCATTCTCTCTCACACACACATGCATTCACTCTCACACGCACTGGCATTTTGTCTCACACACACATGCATTCTCTCTGTCTCACGCACATGCATTCTCTGTCTTACACACACAAATGCTTTCTCTCTCACACACAGATGTATTCTTTATCTCTCACACATGCATTTTATCTCTCACACTCACACGCATTCTCTCTCTCACACACACATGCAATCACTCTCTCACACACATGCATTCTCTCTCTCACACACACATATACATGCATTATCTCTTACACACACATGCATTCTCTCTCTGACACACACAAATGATTTCTCTCTCTCACAGATGCATTATTTCTCTCTCACACACATGCAATGTTTCTCTCATACACACGCATTCTGCCTGACACGCACATGCATTCTCTCTCGCACACATGCATTCTCTATCTCACACACACATGCATTCTCTCTCTTACACACACAAATGATTTCTCTCTCACACACAGATGCATTCTTTTTCACACACATGCATTCTCTCTCACACACACATTCATTCACTCTCACACACACAACCATTCTCTCTCACACACACATGCATTCTCTCTGTCTCACACACATGCATTCTCTGTCTTACACACACAAATGCTTTCTCTCTCACACACAGATGTATTCTTTATCTCTCACACACATGCATTTTATCTCTCACACTCACACGCATTCTCTCTCTCACACACACATGCAATCACTCTCTCACACACATGCATTCTCTCTCACACACATACATATACAGGCATTGTCTCTCACACACACATGCATTCTCTCTCACACACACACATATACATGCATTCTCTCTCACACACACATGCATTCTCTCTCTTACACACACAAATGATTTCTCTGTCTCACAGATGCATTATTTCTCTCTCACACACATGCATTGTCTCTCTCATACACACGCATTCTGTCTCACACGCACATGCATTCTCTCTCACACACACATGGATTCACTGTCTCACACACATTCATTCTCTCTCACACACGCACATGCATTCTCTCTCACACACATGCATTCTGTCTCTCACAAATGTAATCCCTCTCTCACGCACACGCGTATTCTGTCTCACACAAAAATGCATTCTCTCTCTCACACACACGCATTCTCTCTCACAAACATGCATTGTCGCTGTCTCACACACACACAATTTCTCTCTCATAGACACAGGCATTCTGTCTCTCATACATGCATTCTCTATCTCTCACAAACATATACATGCTTTCTCTCTCTCTCACACACACACAAATGCTTTCTCTCTCTCTCACACACACATGCAATCAATCTCTCACACACATGCATTCTCTCTTACATACACATGCATTCTCTCTCTTACACACACAAATATTTTCTCTCTCACACAAATGCATTATTTCTCTCTCATGCACACGCATTCCCTCTCACACACATGCGAACTCTCACACACACACGTGTTCTCTCTCACACACATATGCATTCTTTCTCTCACACACACATGCATTCACTCTCTCACACACACGCATTCTCTCTCTCACACACACATGCATTCTCTCTCTTACACACACAAATGATTTCTCTCTCACACCTAGATGCATTCTTTTTCACACACATGCATTCTTTCTCACTCACACGTGCATTCTCTCTCACACACACAAATGCATTCACTCTCACACACACATGCATTCACTCTCTCACACACATGCATGATCTCACATACACACATGCATTCTCACTCACACACTCAGGCATTCTCTCACACACATGCATTGTCTTTCTCTCACACAACCATTCTCTCTCACACACACATGCATCCTCTCTCTCACACGCACATGCATTGTCTCTCACACACACATGCATTCTCTCTCTCACACACACATGCATTGTCTCTCACACACACATGCATTCTCTCTCTCACAAACACATGCAATCACTCTCTCACACACATGCATTCTCTCTCACACACACATGCATTCTCTCTCTTACACACACAAATATTTTCTCTCTCTCACACAAATGCATTATTTCTCTCTCACACACACATGCATTCTCTCTCTCATGCACACGCATTCCCTCTCATACACATGCGAACTCTCTCACACACACGTGTTCTCTCTCACACACATATGCATTCTTTCTCTCACACACATGCATTCACTCTCTCACACACACGCATTCACTATCTCACACACACATGCATTCTCTCTCTCACATACACGCCTTCTCTCTCACGCACATGAATTCTCTCGATCTCACACAACCATTCTCTCTCACACACACATGCATTCTATCTCACACGCACATGCATGCTCTCTCACACACACGTGTTCTGTCTCACACACATATGCATTGTCTCACACACACACATGCATTCTCTCTGTCTCACACACATGCATTCTCTCTATTACACACACAAATGCTTTCTCTCTCACACACAGATGCATTTTTCTCTCACACACACATGCATTGTATCTCTCTCACACACACGCATTCTCTCTCCCACACACACATGCAATCACTCTCACACACACAGGCATTCTCTCACACACATGCATTGTCTTTCTCTCACACAACCATTCTCTCTCACACACACATGCATTCTCTCTCTCACACACACATGCATTGTCTCTCACACACACATGCATTCTCTCTCTCACACACACATGCATTCTCTCTAACATACACATGCATTCTCTCTCTAACACACACAAATATTTTCTCTCTCTCACACAAATGCATTATTTCTCTCTCATGCACACGCATTCCCTCTCACACACATGCGAACTCTCTCTCACACACGTGTTCTCTCTCACACATATATGCATTCTTTCTCTCACACACACATGCATTCACTCTCTCACACACACGCATTCTCTCTCTCACACACACATGCATTCTCTCTCTAACACACACAAATGATTTCTCTCTCACACCCAGATGCATTCTTTTTCACACACATGCATTCTCTCTCACTCACACATGCATTCTCTCTCACACACACAAAACCATTCACTCACACACACATGCATTCACTCTCTCACACACATGCATGCTCTCACATACACACATGCATTCTCTCTCACACACTCAGGCATTCTCTCACACACATGCATTGTCTTTCTCTCACACAACCATTCTCTCTCATACACACATGCATTCTCTCTCACACACACATGCATTGTCTCTCACACACACATGCATTCTCTCTCTCTCACACACATGCATTCTCTCTCACACACACATGCATTCTCTCTCTTACACACACAAATGATTTCTCTCTCTCACAGATGCATTATTTCTCTCTCACACACATGCATTGTCTCTCTCATACACACGCATTCTGTCTCACACGCACATGCATTCTCTCTCACACACACATGGATTCACTGTCTCACACACATTCATTCTCTCTCCCACACGCACATGCATTCTCTCTCACACACATTCATTCTGTCTCTCACAAATGTAATCCCTCTCTCACGCACACGCGTATTCTCTCTCACACAAAAATGCATTCTCTCTCTCACACACACGCATTCTCTCTCACAAACATGCATTGTCGCTGTCTCTCACACACACGCAATTTCTCTCTCATAGACACATGCATTCTGTCTCTCATACATGCATTCTCTATCTCTCACACACACATATGCTTTCTCTCTCTCTCACACACACATGCAATCACTCTCTCACACACATGCATTCTCTCTCTCGCACATACATGCATTCTATCTCACACGCACATGCATACTCTCTCACACACACGTGTTCTGTCTCACACACATATGCATTGTCTCACACACACACATGCATTCTCTGTCTCACACACATGCATTCTCTCTATTACACACAAATGCTTTCTCTCTCACACACAGATGCATTTTTCTCTCACACACACATGCATTGTATCTCTCTCACACACACGCATTCTCTCTCCCACACACACATGCAATCACTTTCTCACACACAAGCATTCTCTCTCCCACACACACATGCAATCACTCTCACACACACAGGCATTCTCTCACACACATGCATTGTCTTTCTCTCACACAACCATTCTCTCTCACACACCCATGCATTCTCTCTCTCACGCACACATGCATTGTCTCTCACACACACATGCATTCTCTCTCTCACACACACGTGTTCTCTCTCACACACATATGCATTCTTTCTCTCACACACACATGCATTCACTCTCTCACACACACGCATTCTGTCTCACACGCACATGCATTCTGTCTCACAAACACATGCAATCACTCTCTCACACACATGCATTCTCTCTCACACACACGTGTTCTCTCTCACACACATATGCATTCTTTCTCTCACACACTCGCATTCTGTCTCACACGCACATGCATTCTCTCTCACACACACATGGATTCACTGTCTCACACACATTCATTCTCTCTCACACACGCACATGCATTCTCTCTCACACACACATTCATTCTGTCTCTCACAAATGTAATCCCTCTCTCACGCACACGCGTATTCTCTCTCACACATGCATTCTCTCTCTCACACACACACATTCTCTCTCACAAACATGCATTGTCGCTGTCTCTCACACACACGCAATTTCTCTCTCATAGACACATGCATTCTGTCTCTCATACATGCATTCCCTATCTCTCACAAACATATACATGCTTTCTCTCTCACACACACACATATGCTTTCTCTCTCTCACACACACACATGCAATCACTCTCTCACACACATGCATTCTCTCTAACATACACATGCATTCTCTTTCTTACACACACAAATGATTTCTCTCTCTCACAGATGCATTATTTCTCTCTCGCACACATGCATTCTCTATCTCACACACACATGCATTCTCTCTCTTACACACACAAATGATTTCTCTCTCACACACAGATGCATTCTTTTTCACACACATGCATTCTCTCTCACACACACATTCATTCACTCTCACACACACAACCATTCTCTCTCACACACACATGCATTCTCTCTGTCTCACACACATGCATTCTCTGTCTTACACACACAAATGCTTTCTCTCTCACACACAGATGTATTCTTTATCTCTCACACACATGCATTTTATCTCTCACACTCACACGCATTCTCTCTCTTACACACACATGCAATCACTCTCTCACACACATGCATTCTCTCTCACACACAGACATATACAGGCATTGTCTCTCACACACACATGCATTCTCTCTCACACACACACATATACATGCATTCTCTCTCACACACACATGCATTCTCTCTCTTACACACACAAATGATTTCTCTCTCTCACAGATGCATTATTTCTCTCTCACACACATGCATTGTCTCTCTCATACACACGCATTCTGTCTCACACACACATGCATTAACTCTCACACACACAGGCATTTTCTCTCACACACACATGCATTCTCTCTGTCTCACACACATGCATTCTCTGTCGTACACACACAAATGCTTTCTCTCTCACACACAGATGTATTCTTTATCTCTCACACACATGCATTTTATCTCTCACACTCACACGCATTCTCTCTCTCACACACACATGCAATCACTCTCTCACACACATGCATTCTCTCTCTCACACACACATATACATGCATTATCTCTCACACACACATGCATTCTCTCTCTTACACACACAAATGATTTCTCTCTCTCACAGATGCATTATTTCTCTCTCTCACACATGCATTGTTTCTCTCATACACACGCATTCTGCCTCACACGCACATGCATTCTCTCACACACATGCATTCTCTCTCACACACACATGCATTCTCTCTCTCACATACACGATTTCTCTCTCACGCACATGTATTCTCTCTATCTCACACAACCATTCTCTCTCACACACACGCGTATTCTCTCTCACACACACATTCATTCTCTCTCACACACACAACCATTCTCTCTCACACACGCATGCATTCTCTCTGTCTCACACACATGCATTCTCTGTCTTACACACACAAATGCTTTCTCTCTCACACACAGATGTATTCTTTATCTCTCACACACATGCATTTTATCTCTCACACTCACACGCATTCTCGCTCTCACACACACATGCAATCACTCTCTCACACACATGCATTCTCTCTCTTACACACACAAATGATTTCTCTCTCTCACAGATGCATTACTTCTCTCTCACACACATGCATTGTCTCTCTCGTACACACGCATTCTGTCTCACACGCACATGCATTCTCTCTCACACGCACATGGATTCACTGTCTCACACACATTCATTCTCTCTCACACACGCACATGCATTCTCTCTCACACACATGCATTCTGTCTCTCACAAATGTAATCCCTCTCTCACGCACACGCGTATTCTGTCTCACACAAAAATGCATTCTCTCTCTCACACACACGCATTCTCTCTCACAAACATGCATTGTCGCTGTCTCACACACACACAATTTCTCTCTCATAGACACATGCATTCTGTCTCTCATACATGCATTCTCTATCTCTCACAAACATATACATGCTTTCTCTCTCTCACACACACATATGCTTTCTCTCTCTCTCACACACCCATGCAATCACTCTCTCACACACATGCATTCTCTCTAACATACACATGCATTCTCTCTCTTACACACACAAATATTTTCTCTCTCACACAAATGCATTATTTCTCTCTCATGCACACGCATTCCCTCTCACACACATGCGAACTCTCTCACACACACGTGTTCTCTCTCACACACATATGCATTCTTTCTCTCACACACACATGCATTCACTCTCTCACACACACGCATTCTCTCTCTCACACACACATGCATTCTCTCTCTTACACACACAAATGATTTCTCTCTCACACCTAGATGCATTCTTTTTCACACACATGCATTCTCTCTCACTCACACGTGCATTCTCTCTCACACACACAAATGCATTCACTCACACACACATGCGTTCACTCTCTCACACACATGCATGATCTCACATACACACATGCATTCTCACTCACACACTCAGGCATTCTCTCACACACATGCATTGTCTTTCTCTCACACAACCATTCTCTCTCACACACACATGCATTCTCTCTCTAACACACACAAATGATTTCTCTCTCACACCCCTGATGCATTCTTTTTCACACACATGCATTCTCTCTCACTCACACATGCATTCTCTCTCACACACACAAATGCATTCACTCACACACACATGCATTCACTCTCTCACACACATGCATGCTCTCACATACACACATGCATTCTCTCTCACACACTCAGGCATTCTCTCACACACATGCATTGTCTTTCTCTCACACAACCATTCTCTCTCACACACACATGCATTCTCTCTCTCACACACACATGCATTGTCTCTCTCACACACATGCATTCTCTCTCTCACAAACACATGCAATCACTCTCTCACACACATGCATTCTCTCTCTTACACACACAAATATTTTCTCCCTCTCACACAAATGCATTATTTCTCTCTCACACACACATGCATTCTCTCTCTCATGCACACGCATTCCCTCTCATACACATGCGAACTCTCTCACACACACGTGTTCTCTCTCACACACATATGCATTCTTTCTCTCACACACACATGCATTCACTCTCTCACACACACGCATTCTCTATCTCACACACACATGCATTCTCTCTCTTACACACACAAATGATTTCTCTCTCACACACAGATGCATTCTTTTTCACACACATGCATTCTCTCTCACACACACATGCATTCTCTCTCTCACATACACGCCTTCTCTCTCACGCACATGAATTCTCTCGATCTCACACAACCATTCTCTCTCACACACACATGCATTCTATCTCACACGCACATGCATGCTCTCCCACACACACGTGTTCTGTCTCACACACATATGCATTGTCTCACACACACACATGCATTCTCTCTGTCTCACACACATGCATTCTCTCTATTACACACACAAATGCTTTCTCTCTCACACACAGATGCATTTTTCTCTCACACACACATGCATTGTATCTCTCTCACACACACGCATTCTCACTCCCACACACACATGCAATCACTCTCACACACACAGGCATTCTCTCACACACATGCATTGTCTTTCTCTCACACAACCATTCTCTCTCACACACACATGCATTCTCTCTCTCACACACACATGCATTGTCTCTCACACACACATGCATTCTCTCTCTCACACACACATGCATTCTCTCTAACATACACATGCATTCTCTCTCTTACACACACACATATTTTCTCTCTCTCACACAAATGCATTATTTCTCTCTCATGCACACGCATTCCCTCTCACTCACATGCGAACTCTCTCACACACACGTGTTCTCTCTCACACACATATGCATTCTTTCTCTCACACACACATGCATTCACTCTCTCAAACACACGCATTCTCTCTCTCACACACACATGCATTCTCTCTCTAACACACACAAATGATTACTCTCTCACACCCAGATGCATTCTTTTTCACACACATGCATTCTCTCTCACACACACATGCATTCACTCTCACACGCACTGGCATTTTGTCTCACACACACATGCATTCTCTCTGTCTCACGCACATGCATTCTCTGTCTTCCACACACAAATGCTTTCTCTCTCACACACAGATGTATTCTTTATCTCTCACACATGCATTTTATCTCTCACACTCACACGCATTCTCTCTCTCACACACACATGCAATCACTCTCTCACACACATGCATTCTCTCTCTCACACACACATATACATGCATTATCTCTTACACACACATGCATTCTCTCTCTGACACACACAAATGATTTCTCTCTCTCACAGATGCATTATTTCTCTCTCGCACACATGCATTCTCTATCTCACACACACATGCATTCTCTCTCTTACACACACAAATGATTTCTCTCTCACACACAGATGCATTCTTTTTCACACACATGCATTCTCTCTCACACACACATTCATTCACTCTCACACACACAACCATTCTCTCTCACACACACATGCATTCTCTCTGTCTCACACACATGCATTCTCTGTCTTACACACACAAATGCTTTCTCTCTCACACACAGATGTATTCTTTATCTCTCACACACATGCATTTTATCTCTCACTCTCACACGCATTCTCTCTCTTACACACACATGCAATCACTCTCTCACACACATGCATTCTCTCTCACACACAGACATATACAGGCATTGTCTCTCACACACACATGCATTCTCTCTCACACACACACATATACATGCATTCTCTCTCACACACACATGCATTCTCTCTCTTACACACACAAATGATTTCTCTCTCTCACAGATGCATTATTTCTCTCTCACACACATGCATTGTCTCTCTCATACACACGCATTCTGTCTCACACGCACATGCATTCTCTCTCACACACACATGGATTCACTGTCTCACACACATTCATTCTCTCTCACACACGCACATGCATTCTCTCTCACACACATGCATTCTGTCTCTCACAAATGTAATCCCTCTCTCACGCACACGCGTATTCTGTCTCACACAAAAATGCATTCTCTCTCTCACACACACGCATTCTCTCTCACAAACATGCATTGTCGCTGTCTCACACACACACAATTTCTCTCTCATAGACACATGCATTCTGTCTCTCATACATGCATTCTCTATCTCTCACAAACATATACATGCTTTCTCTCTCTCTCACACACACAAATGCTTTCTCTCTCTCTCACACACACATGCAATCACTCTCTCACACACATGCATTCTCTCTTACATACACATGCATTCTCTCTCTTACACACACAAATATTTTCTCTCTCACACAAATGCATTATTTCTCTCTCATGCACACGCATTCCCTCTCACACACATGCGAACTCTCACACACACACGTGTTCTCACTCACACACATATGCATTCTTTCTCTCACACACACATGCATTCACTCTCTCACACACACGCATTCTCTCTCTCACACACACATGCATTCTCTCTCTTACACACACAAATGATTTCTCTCTCACACCTAGATGCATTCTTTTTCACACACATGCATTCTCTCTCACTCACACGTGCATTCTCTCTCACACACACAAATGCATTCACTCTCTCACACACATGCATGATCTCACATACACACATGCATTCTCACTCACACACTCAGGCATTCTCTCACACACATGCATTGTCTTTCTCTCACACAACCATTCTCTCTCACACACACATGCATCCTCTCTCTCACACGCACATGCATTGTCTCTCACACACACATGCATTCTCTCTCTCACACACACATGCATTCTCTCTAACATACACATGCATTCTCTCTCTCACACACACAAATATTTTCTCTCTCTCACACAAATGCATTATTTCTCTCTCAGACACACACGCATTCCCTCTCATACACATGCGAACTCTCTCACACACACGTGTTCTCTCTCACACACACATGCATTCACTCTCTCACACACATGCATGCTCTCACATACACACATGCATTCTCTCTCACACACTCAGGCATTCTCTCACACACATGCATTGTCTTTCTCTCACACAACCATTCTCTCTCACACACACATGCATTCTCTCTCTCACACACACATGCATTGTCTCTCACACACACATGCATTCTCTCTCTCACAAACACATGCAATCACTCTCTCACACACATGCATTCTCTCTCACACACACATGCATTCTCTCTCTTACACACACAAATATTTTCTCTCTCTCACACAAATGCATTATTTCTCTCTCACACACACATGCATTCTCTTTCGCATGCACACGCATTCCCTCTCATACACATGCGAACTCTCTCACACACACGTGTTCTCTCTCACACACATATGCATTCTTTCTCTCACACACATGCATTCACTCTCTCACACACACGCATTCACTATCTCACACACACATGCATTCTCTCTCTCACATACACGCCTTCTCTCTCACGCACATGAATTCTCTCGATCTCACACAACCATTCTCTCTCACACACACATGCATTCTATCTCACACGCACATGCATGCTCTCTCACACACACGTGTTCTGTCTCACACACATATGCATTGTCTCACACACACACATGCATTCTCTCTGTCTCACACACATGCATTCTCTCTATTACACACACAAATGCTTTCTCTCTCACACACAGATGCATTTTTCTCTCACACACACATGCATTGTATCTCTCTCACACACACGCATTCTCTCTCCCACACACACATGCAATCACTCTCACACACACAGGCATTCTCTCACACACATGCATTGTCTTTCTCTCACACAACCATTCTCTCTCACACACACATGCATTCTCTCTCTCACACACACATGCATTGTCTCTCACACACACATGCATTCTCTCTCTCACACACACATGCATTCTCTCTAACATACACATGCATTCTCTCTCTTACACACACAAATATTTTCTCTCTCTCACACAAATGCATTATTTCTCTCTCATGCACACGCATTCCCTCTCACACACATGCGAACTCTCTCTCACACACGTGTTCTCTCTCACACACATATGCATTCTTTCTCTCACACACATGCATTCACTCTCTCACACACACGCATTCTCTCTCTCACACACACATGCATTCTCTCTCTAACACACACAAATGATTTCTCTCTCACACCCAGATGCATTCTTTTTCACACACATGCATTCTCTCTCACTCACACATGCATTCTCTCTCACACACACAAAACCATTCACTCACACACACATGCATTCTCTCTCACACACTCAGGCATTCTCTCACACACATGCATTGTCTTTCTCTCACACAACCATTCTCTCTCATACACACATGCATTCTCTCTCACACACACATGCATTGTCTCTCACACACACATGCATTCTCTCTCTCTCACACACATGCATTGTCTCTCACACACACATGCATTCTCTCTCACACACACACATATACATGCATTCTCTCTCTTACACACACAAATGATTTCTCTCTCTCACAGATGCATTATTTCTCTCTCACACACATGCATTGTCTCTCTCATACACACGCATTCTGTCTCACACGCACATGCATTCTCTCTCACACACACATGGATTCACTGTCTCACACACATTCATTCTCTCTCACACACGCACATGCATTCTCTCTCACACACATTCATTCTGTCTCTCACAAATGTAATCCCTCTCTCACGCACACGCGTATTCTCTCTCACACAAAAATGCATTCTCTCTCTCACACACACGCATTCTCTCTCACAAACATGCATTGTCGCTGTCTCTCACACACACGCAATTTCTCTCTCATAGACACATGCATTCTGTCTCTCATACATGCATTCTCTATCTCTCACACACACATTTGCTTTCTCTCTCTCTCACACACACATGCAATCACTCTCTCACACACATGCATTCTCTCTAACAAACACATGCATTCTCTCTCTTACACACACAAATATTTTCTCTCTCACACAAATGCATTATTTCTCTCTCATGCACACGCATTCCCTCTCACACATGCGAACTCTCTCACACACAGGTGTTCTCTCTCACACACTTATGCATTCTTTCTCTCACACACACATGCATTCACTCTCCCACACACACGCATTCTCTCTCTCACACACACATGCATTCTCTCTCTAACACACACAAATGATTTCTCTCTCACACCCCGATGCATTCTTTTTCACACACATGCATTCTCTCTCACACACACATGCATTCTCTCTCACACACACAAATGCATTCACTCACACACACATGCATTCACTCTCTCACACACATGCATGCTCTCACATACACACATGCATTCTCTCTCACACATTCAGGCATTCTCTCACACACATGCATTCTCTTTCTTTCACACAACCATTCTCTCTCACACACACATGCATTCTCTCTCTCACACACACATGCATTGACTCTCACACACACATGCATTCTCTCTCTCACAAACACATGCAATCACTCTCTCACACACATGCATTCTCTCTCACACACACATGCATTCTCCCTCTTACACACACAAATATTTTCTCTCTCTCACACAAATGCATTATTTCTCTCTCACACACAGATGCATTCTTTTTCACACACATGCATTCTCTCTCACACACACATGCATTCACTCTCACACACACAGGCATTCTCTCACACACATGCATTGTCTTTCTCTCACACAACCATTCTCTCTCACACACACATGCATTCTCTCTCTCACACACACATGCATTGTCTCTCACACACACATGCATTCTCTCTCTCACACAGACATGCATTCTCTCTAACATACACATGCATTCTCTCTCTTACACACACACGTATTTTCTCTCTCTCACACAAATGCATTATTTCTCTCTCATGCACACGCATTCCCTCTCACTCACATGCGAACTCTCTCACACACACGTGTTCTCTCTCACACACATATGCATTCTTTCTCTCACACACACATGCATTCGCTCTCTCAAACACACGCATTCTCTCTCTCACACACACATGCATTCTCTCTCTAACACACACAAATGATTACTCTCTCACACCCAGATGCATTCTTTTTCACACACATGCATTCTCTCTCACACACACATGCATTCACTCTCACACGCACTGGCATTTTGTCTCACACACACATGCATTCTCTCTGTCTCACGCACATGCATTCTCTGTCTTACACACACAAATGCTTTCTCTCTCACACACAGATGTATTCTTTATCTCTCACACATGCATTTTATCTCTCACACTCACACGCATTCTCTCTCTCACACACACATGCAATCACTCTCTCACACACATGCATTCTCTCTCTCACACACACATATACATGCATTATCTCTTACACACACATGCATTCTCTCTCTGACACACACAAATGATTTCTCTCTCTCACAGATGCATTATTTCTCTCTCACACACATGCAATGTTTCTCTCATACACACGCATTCTGCCTGACACGCACATGCATTCTCTCTCACACACATGCATTCTCTATCTCACACACACATGCATTCTCTCTCTTACACACACAAATGATTTCTCTCTCACACACAGATGCATTCTTTTTCACACACATGCATTCTCTCTCACACACACATTCATTCACTCTCACACACACAACCATTCTCTCTCACACACACATGCATTCTCTCTGTCTCACACACATGCATTCTCTGTCTTACACACACAAATGCTTTCTCTCTCACACACAGATGTATTCTTTATCTCTCACACACATGCATTTTATCTCTCACACTCACACGCATTCTCTCTCTCACACACACATGCAATCACTCTCTCACACACATGCATTCTCTCTCACACACAGACATATACAGGCATTGTCTCTCACACACACATGCATTCTCTCTCACACACACACATATACATGCATTCTCTCTCACACACACATGCATTCTCTCTCTTACACACACAAATGATTTCTCTCTCTCACAGATGCATTATTTCTCTCTCACACACATGCATTGTCTCTCTCATACACACGCATTCTGTCTCACACGCACATGCATTCTCTCTCACACACATGGATTCACTGTCTCACACACATTCATTCTCTCTCACACACGCACATGCATTCTCTCTCACACACATGCATTCTGTCTCTCACAAATGTAATCCCTCTCTCACGCACACGCGTATTCTGTCTCACACAAAAATGCATTCTCTCTCTCACACACACGCATTCTCTCTCACAAACATGCATTGTCGCTGTCTCACACACACACAATTTCTCTCTCATAGACACATGCATTCTGTCTCTCATACATGCATTCTCTATCTCTCACAAACATATACATGCTTTCTCTCTCTCTCACACACACAAATGCTTTCTCTCTCTCTCACACACACATGCAATCACTCTCTCACACACATGCATTCTCTCTTACATACACATGCATTCTCTCTCTTACACACACAAATATTTTCTCTCTCACACAAATGCATTATTTCTCTCTCATGCACACGCATTCCCTCTCACACACATGCGAACTCTCACACACACACGTGTTCTCTCTCACACACATATGCATTCTTTCTCTCACACACACATGCATTCACTCTCTCACACACACGCATTCTCTCTCTCACACACACATGCATTCTCTCTCTTACACACACAAATGATTTCTCTCTCACACCTAGATGCATTCTTTTTCACACACATGCATTCTCTCTCACTCACACGTGCATTCTCTCTCACACACACAAATGCATTCACTCTCACACACACATGCATTCACTCTCTCACACACATGCATGATCTCACATACACACATGCATTCTCACTCACACACTCAGGCATTCTCTCACACACATGCATTGTCTTTCTCTCACACAACCATTCTCTCTCACACACACATGCATCCTCTCTCTCACACGCACATGCATTGTCTCTCACACACACATGCATTCTCTCTCTCACACACACGCATTCTCTCTCTCACACACACATGCATTCTCTCTAACATACACATGCATTTTCTCTCTCACACACACAAATATTTTCTCTCTCTCACACAAATGCATTATTTCTCTCTCAGACACACACGCATTCCCTCTCATACACATGCGAACTCTCTCACACACACGTGTTCTCTCTCACACACATATGCATTCTTTCTCTCACACACACATGCATTCACTCTCTCACACACACGCATTCTCTCTCTCACACACACATGCATTCTCTCTCTAACACACACAAATGATTTCTCTCTCACACCCAGATGCATTCTTTTTCACACACATGCATTCTCTCTCACTCACACATGCATTCTCTCTCACACACACAAATGCATTCACTCACACACACATGCATTCACTCTCTCACACACATGCATGCTCTCACATACACACATGCATTCTCTCTCACACACTCAGGCATTCTCTCACACACATGCATTGTCTTTCTCTCACACAACCATTCTCTCTCACACACACATGCATTCTCTCTCTCACACACACATGCATTGTCTCTCACACACACATGCATTCTCTCTCTCACAAACACATGCAATCACTCTCTCACACACATGCATTCTCTCTCACACACACATGCATTCTCTCTCTTACACACACAAATATTTTCTCTCTCTCACACAAATGCATTATTTCTCTCTCACACACACATGTATTCTCTCTCTCATGCACACGCATTCCCTCTCATACACATGCGAACTCTCTCACACACACGTGTTCTCTCTCACACACATATGCATTCTTTCTCTCACACACATGCATTCACTCTCTCACACACACGCATTCACTATCTCACACACACATGCATTCTCTCTCTCACATACACGCCTTCTCTCTCACGCACATGAATTCTCTCGATCTCACACAACCATTCTCTCTCACACACACATGCATTCTATCTCACACGCACATGCATGCTCTCTCACACACACGTGTTCTGTCTCACACACATATGCATTGTCTCACACACACACATGCATTCTCTCTGTCTCACACACATGCATTCTCTCTATTACACACACAAATGCTTTCTCTCTCACACACAGATGCATTTTTCTCTCACACACACATGCATTGTATCTCTCTCACACACACGCATTCTCTCTCCCACACACACATGCAATCACTCTCACACACACAGGCATTCTCTCACACACATGCATTGTCTTTCTCTCACACAACCATTCTCTCTCACACACACATGCATTCTCTCTCTCACACACACATGCATTGTCTCTCACACACACATGCATTCTCTCTCTCACACACACATGCATTCTCTCTAACATACACATGCATTCTCTCTCTTACACACACAAATATTTTCTCTCTCTCACACAAATGCATTATTTCTCTCTCATGCACACGCATTCCCTCTCACACACATGCGAACTCTCTCTCACACACGTGTTCTCTCTCACACACATATGCATTCTTTCTCTCACACACACATGCATTCACTCTCTCACACACACGCATTCTCTCTCTCACACACACATGCATTCTCTCTCTAACACACACACAAATGATTTCTCTCTCACACACAGATGCATTCTTTTTCACAGACATGCATTCTCTCTCACTCACACATGCATTCTCTCTCACACACACAAAACCATTCACTCACACACACATGCATTCACTCTCTCACACACATGCATGCTCTCACATACACACATGCATTCTCTCTCACACACTCAGGCATTCTCTCACACACATGCATTGTCTTTCTCTCACACAACCATTCTCTCTCATACACACATGCATTCTCTCTCACACACACATGCATTGTCTCTCACACACACATGCATTCTCTCTCTCTCACACACATGCATTGTCTCTCACACACACATGCATTCTCTCTCACACACACACATATACATGCATTCTCTCTCACACACACATGCATTCTCTCTCTTACACACACAAATGATTTCTCTCTCTCACAGATGCATTATTTCTCTCTCACACACATGCATTGTCTCTCTCATACACACGCATTCTGTCTCACACGCACATGCATTCTCTCTCACACACACATGGATTCACTGTCTCACACACATTCATTCTCTCTCACACACGCACATGCATTCTCTCTCACACACATTCATTCTGTCTCTCACGCACACGCGTATTCTCTCTCACACAAAAATGCATTCTCTCTCTCACACACACGCATTCTCTCTCACAAACATGCATTGTCGCTGTCTCTCACACACACGCAATTTCTCTCTCATAGACACATGCATTCTGTCTCTCATACATGCATTCTCTATCTCTCACACACACATTTGCTTTCTCTCTCTCTCACACACACATGCAATCACTCTCTCACACACATGCATTCTCTCTAACAAACACATGCATTCTCTCTCTTACACACACAAATATTTTCTCTCTCACACAAATGCATTATTTCTCTCTCATGCACACGCATTCCCTCTCAATCATGCGAACTCTCTCACACACAGGTGTTCTCTCTCACACACTTATGCATTCTTTCTCTCACACACACATGCATTCACTCTCCCACACACACGCATTCTCTCTCTCACACACACATGCATTCTCTCTCTAACACACACAAATGATTTCTCTCTCACACCCCGATGCATTCTTTTTCACACACATGCATTCTCTCTCACACACACATGCATTCTCTCTCACACACACAAATGCATTCACTCACACACACATGCATTCACTCTCTCACACACATGCATTGTCTTTCTCTCACACCACCATTCTCTCTCACACACACATGCATTCTCTCTCTCACACACACATGCATTGTCTCTCACACACACATGCATTCTCTCTCTCACAATCACATGCAATCACTCTCTCACACACATGCATTCTCTCTCACACTCACATGCATTCTCTCTCTTACACACACAAATATTTTCTCTCTCTCACACAAATGCATTATTTCTCTCTCACACACACATGCATTCTCTCTCTCATACACACGCATTCCCTCTCATATACATGCGAACTCTCTCACACACACGTGTTCTCTCTCACACACATATGCATTCTTTCTCTCACACACACATGCATTCACTCTCTCACACACACGCATTCTCTATCTCACACACACATGCATTCTCTCTCTTACACACACAAATGATTTCTCTCTCACACACAGATGCATTCTTTTTCACACACATGCATTCTCTCTCACACACACATGCATTCTCTCTCACATACACGCCTTCTCTCTCACGCACATGAATTCTCTCTATCTCACACAACCATTCTCTCTCACACACACATGCATTCTCTCTCACACACACATGCATTCACTCTCACACACACTGGCATTTTGTCTCACACACACATGCATGCTCTCTGTCTCACACACATGCATTCTCTGTCTTACACACACAAATGCTTTCTCTCTCACACACAGATGTATTCTTTATCTCTCACACACATGCATTTTATCTCTCACACTCTCACGCATTCTCACTCTCACACACACATGCAATCACTCTCTCACACACATGCATTCTCTCTCACACACACACATATACATGCATTCTCTCTCACACACACATGCATTCTCTCTCTTACACACACAAATGATTTCTCTCTCTCACAGATGCATTATTTCTCTCTCACACACATGCATTGTCTCTCTCATACACACGCATTCTGTCTCACACGCACATGCATTCTCTCTCACACACACATGGATTCACTGTCGCACACACATTCATTCTCTCTCACACACGCACATGCATTCTCTCTCACACACACATTCATTCTTTCTCTCACAAATGTAATCCCTCTCTCACGCACACGCGTATTCTCTCTCACACAAAAATGCATTCTCTCCCTCACACACACGCATTCTCTCTCACAAACATGCATTGTCGCTGTCTCTCACACACACGCAATTTCTCTCTCATAGACACATGCATTCTCTCTCTTACACACACAAATGATTTCTCTCTCACACACAGATGCATTCTTTTTCACACACATGAATTCTCTCTGACACACACATGCATTCTCACTCTCACATACACGCCTTCTCTCTCACGCACGTGAATTCTCTCTATCTCACACAACCATTCTCTCTCACACACACATGCATTCGCTCTCACACACACACGCATTCTCTCTCACACACACATGCATTCTCTCTCTTACACACACAAATGATTTCTCTCTCTCACAGATGCATTATTTCTCTCTCACACACATGCATTGTTTCTCTCATACACACGCATTCTGCCTCACACGCACATGCATTCTCTCTCTTACACACACAAATGATTTCTCTCTCACACACAGATGCATTATTTCTCTCTCACACACACATGCATTCTCTCTCTCATGCACACGCATTCCCTCTCATACACATGCGAACTCTCTCACACACACGTGTTCTCTCTCACACACATATGCATTCTTTCTCTCACACACACATGCATTCACTCTCTCACACACACGCATTCTCTATCTCACACACACATGCATTCTCTCTCTTACACACACAAATGATTTCTCTCTCACACACAGATGCATTCTTTTTCACACACATGCATTCTCTCTCACACACACATGCATTCTCTCTCTCACATACACGCCTTCTCTCTCACGCACATGAATTCTCTCTATCTCACACAACCATTCTCTCACACACACACATGCATTCTCTCTCACACACACATGCATTCACTCTCACACATACAGGCATTTTCTCTCACACACACATGCATTCTCTCTGTCTCACACGCATGCATTCTCTGTCTTACAAACGCACATGCATTCTCTCTCACACACAGATGTATTGTTTATCTCTCACACACATGCATTTTATCTCTCACACTCACACGCATTCTCTCTCTCACACACACATGCAATCACTCTCTCACACACATGCATTCTCTCTCTCAGACACACATATACATGCATTCTCTCTCACACACACATGCATTCTCTCTCTTACACACACAAATGATTTCTCTCTCTCACAGATGCATTATTTCTCTCTCACACACATGCATTGTCTCTCTCATACACACGCATTCTGTCCCACACGAACATGCATTCTCTCTCACACACACGCATTCTCTATCTCACACACACGTGCATTCTCTCTCTTACACACACAAATGATTTCTCTCTCACACACAGATGCATTCTTTTTCACACACATGCATTCTCTGTCACACACACATGCATTCTCTCTCTCACATACACGCCTTCTCTCTCACGCACATGTATTCTCTCTATCTCACACAACCATTCTCTCTCACACACACATGCATTCTCTCTCTTACACACACAAATGATTTCTCTCTCTCACAGATGCATTATTTCTCTCTCACACACATGCATTGTCTCTCTCATACACACGCATTCTGTCTCACACGAACATGCATTCTCTCTCACACACACGCATTCTCTATCTCACACACACGTGCATTCTCTCTCTTACACACACAAATGATTTCTCTCTCACACACAGATGCATTCTTTTTCACACACATGCATTCTCTGTCACACACACATGCATTCTCTCTCTCACATACACGCCTTCTCTCTCACGCACATGTATTCTCTATATCTCACACAACCATTCTCTCTCACACACACATGCATTCTCTCTCACACACACATGCATTCACTCTCACACACACAGGCATTTTCTCTCACACACACATGCATTCTCTCTGTCTCACACACATGCATTGTCTCTCACACACACATGCATTCTCTCTCTCACACACACATGCATTGTCTCTCACACACACATGCATTCTCTCTCTCACACACACATGCATTCTCTCTCACACACACACATATACATGCATTCTCTCTCACACACACATGCATTCTCTCTCACACACACATGCATTCACTCTCACACACACAGGCATTTTCTCTCACACACACATGCATTCTCTCTGTCTCACACACATGCATTCTCTGTCTTACACACACAAATGCTTTCTCTCTCACACACATATGCATTCTCTCTCTCACACACACATGCATTGTCTCTCACACACACATGCATTCTCTCTCTCACACACACATGCATTCTCTCTCACACACACACATATACATGCATTCTCTCTCACACACACATGCATTCTCTCTCTTACACACACAAATGATTTCTCTCTCTCACAGATGCATTATTTCTCTCTCACACACATGCATTGTCTCTCTCATACACACGCATTCTGTCTCACACGCACATGCATTCTCTCTCACACACACATGGATTCACTCTCTCACACACATTCATTCTCTCTCACACACGCACATGCATTCTCTCTCACACACATTCATTCTGTCTCTCACAAATGTAATCCCTCTCTCACGCACACGCGTATTCTCTCTCACACAAAAATGCATTCTCTCTCACACACACACGCATTCTCTCTCACAAACATGCATTGTCGCTGTCTCTCACACACACGCAATTTCTCTCTCATAGACACATGCATTCTGTCTCTCATACATGCATTCTCTATCTCTCACACACACATATGCTTTCTCTCTCTCTCACACACACATGCAATCACTCTCTCACACACATGCATTTTCTATAACATACACATGCATTCTCTCTCTTACACACACAAATATTTTTTCTCTCTCACACAAATGCATTATTTCTCTCTCACACACACACGCATTCCCTCTTACACACATGCGAACTCTCTCACACACACGTGTTCTCTCTCACACACATATGCATTCTTTCTCTCACGCACACATGCATTCACTCTCTCACACACATGCATTCTCTCTCTTACACACACAAATGATTTCTCTCTCACACCCAGATGCATTCTTTTTCACACACATGCATTCTCTCTCACACACACATGCATTCTCTCTCACACACACAAATGCATTCACTCACACACACATGCATTCACTCTCTCACACACATGCATGCTCTCACATACACACATGCATTCTCTCTCACACATTCAGGCATTCTCTCACACACATGCATTGTCTTTCTCTCACACAACCAGTCTCTCTCACACACACATGCATTCTCTCTCTCACACACACATGCATTGTCTCTCACACACACATGCATTCTCTCTCTCACAAACACATGCAATCACTCTCTCACACACATGCATTCTCTCTCACACACACATGCATTCTCTCTCTTACACACACAAATATTTTCTCTCTCTCACACAAATGCATTATTTCTCTCTCACACACACATGCATTCTCTCTCTCATGCACACGCATTCCCTCTCATACGCATGCGAACTCTCTCACACACACGTGTTCTCTCTCACACACATATGCATTCTTTCTCTCACACACACATGCATTCACTCTCTCACACACACGCATTCTCTATCTCACACACACATGCATTCTCTCTCTTACACACACAAATGATTTCTCTCTCACACACAGATGCATTCTTTTTCACACACATGCATTCTCTCTCACACACACATGCATTCTCTCTCTCACATACACGCCTTCTCTCTCACGCACATGAATTCTCTCTATCTCACACAACCATTCTCTCTCACACACACATGCATTCTCTCTCACACACACATGCATTCACTCTCACACACACAGGCATTTTCTCTCACACACACATGCATTCTCTCTGTCTCACACACATGCATTCTCTGTCTTACACACGCACATGCATTCTATCTCACACACAGATGTATTCTTTATCTCTCACACACATGCATTTTATCTCTCACACTCACACGCATTCTCTCTCTCACACACACATGCAATCACTCTCTCACACACATGCATTCTCTCTCTCACACACACATATACATGCATTCTCTCTCACACACACATGCATTCTCTCTCTTACACACACAAATGATTTCTCTCTCTCACAGATGCATTATTTCTCTCTCACACACATGCATTGTCTCTCTCATACACACGCATTCTGTCTCACACGAACATGCATTCTCTCTCACACACACGCATTCTCTATCTCACACACACGTGCATTCTCTCTCTTACACACACAAATGATTTCTCTCTCACACACAGATGCATTCTATTTCACACACATGCATTCTCTCTCACACACATGCATTCTCTCTCTCACATACACGCCTTCTCTCTCACGCACATGTATTCTCTCTATCTCACACAACCATTCTATCTCACACACACATTCATTCTCTCTCACACACACATGCATTCTCTCTCACACACACACATATACATGTATTCTCACTCACACACACGCATTCTCTATCTCTCACACACGTGCATCCTCTCTCTTACACACACAAATGATTTCTCTCTCACACACAGATGCATTCTTTTTCACACACATGCATTCTCTCTCACACACACATGCATTCTCTCTCTCACATTCACGCCTTCTCTCTCACGCACATGTATTCTCTCTATCTCACACAACCATTCTCTCTCACACTCACACGCATTCTCTCTCTCACACACACATGCAATCACTCTCTCACACACATGCATTCTCTCTCTCACACACACATATACATGCATTCTCTCTCACACACACATGCATTCTCTCTCTTACGCACACAAATGATTTCTCTCTCTCACAGATGCATTATTTCTCTCTCACACACATGCATTGTCTCTCTCATACACACGCATTCTGTCTCACACGCACATGCATTCTCTCTCACACACACATGGATTCACTGTCGCACACACATTCATTCTCTCTCACACACGCACATGCATTCTCTCTCACACACATTCATTCTGTCTCTCACAAATGTAATCCCTCTCTCACGCACACGCGTATTCTCTCTCACACAAAAATGCATTCTCTCCCTCACACACACGCATTCTCTCTCACAAACATGCATTGTCGCTGTCTCTCACACACACGCAATTTCTATCTCATAGACACATGCATTCTGTCTCTCATACATGCATTCTCTATCTCTCACACACACATATGCTTTCTCTCTCTCTCACACACACATGCAATCACTCTCTCACACACATGCATTCTCTCTAACATACACATGCATTCTCTCTCTTAAACACACAAATATTTTCTCTCTCACACAAATGCATTATTTCCATCTCATGCACACGCATTTCCTCTCACACATGCGAACTCTCTCACACATACGTGTTCTCTCTCACACACACATGCATTCTTTCTCTCACACACACATGCATTCACTCTCCCACACACACGCATTCTCTCTCTCATACACACATGCATTCTCTCTCTAACACACACAAATGATTTCTCTCTCACACCCAGATGCATTCTTTTTCACACACATGCATTCTCTCTCACACACACATGCATTCTCTCTCACACACACAAATGCATTCACTCACACACACATGCATTCACTCTCTCACACACATGCATTCTCTCTCACACATTCAGGCATTCTCTCACACACATGCATTGTCTTTCTCTCACACAACCATTCTCTCTCACACACACATGCATTCTCTCTCTCACACACACATGCATTGTCTCTCACACACACATGCATTTTCTCTCTCACAAACACATGCAATCACTCTCTCACACACATGCATTCTCTCTCACACACACATGCATTCTCTCTCTTACACACACAAATATTTTCTCTCTCTCACACAAATGCATTATTTCTCTCTCACACACACATGCATTCTCTCTCTCATGCACACGCATTCCCTCTCATACACATGCGAACTCTCTCACACACACGTGTTCTCTCTCACACACATATGCATTCTTTCTCTCACACACACATGCATTCACTCTCTCTCACACACGCATTCTCTATCTCACACACACATGCATTCTCTCTCTTACACACACAAATGATTTCTCTCTCACACACAGATGCATTCTTTTTCACACACATGCATTCTCTCTCACACACACATGCATTCTCTCTCTCACATACACGCCTTCTCTCTCACGCACATGAATTCTCTCTATCTCACACAACCATTCTCTCTCACACACACATGCATTCTCTCTCACACACACATGCATTCACTCTCACACACACAGGCATTTTCTCTCACACACACATGCATTTTCTCTGTCTCACACACATGCATTCTCTGTCTTACACACGCACATGCATTCTCTCTCACACACAGATGTATTCTTTATCTCTCACACACATGCATTTTATCTCTCACACTCACACGCATTCTCTCTCTCACACACACATGCAATCACTCTCTCACACACATGCATTCTCTCTCTCACACACACATATACATGCATTCTCTCTCACACACACATGCATTCTCTCTCTTACACACACAAATGATTTCTCTCTCTCACAGATGCATTATTTCTCTCTCACACACATGCATTGTCTCTCTCATACACACGCATTCTGTCTCACACGAACATGCATTCTCTCTCACACACACGCATTCTCTATCTCACACACACGTGCATTCTCTCTCTTACACACACAAATGATTTCTCTCTCACACACAGATGCATTCTTTTTCACACACATGCATTCTCTCTCTCACACACATGCATTCTCTCTCTCACATACACGCCTTCTCTCTCACGCACATGTATTCTCTATATCTCACACAACCATTCTCTCTCACACACACATGCATTCTCTCTCACACACACATGCATTCACTCTCACACACACAGGCATTTTCTCTCACACACACATGCATTCTCTCTGTCTCACACACATGCATTCTCTGTCTTACACACACAAATGCTTTCTCTCTCACACACATATGCATTCTCTCTCTCACACACACATGCATTGTCTCTCACACACACATGCATTCTCTCTCTCACACACACATGCATTGTCTCTCACACACACATGCATTCTCTCTCACACACACACATATACATGCATTCTCTCTCACACACACATGCATTCTCTCTCTTACACACACAAATGATTTCTCTCTCACACACATGCATTGTCTCTCTCATACACACGCATTCTGTCTCACACGCACATGCATTCTCTCTCACACACACATGGATTCACTCTCTCACACACATTCATTCTCTCTCACACACGCACATGCATTCTCTCTCACACACATTCATTCTGTCTCTCACAAATGTAATCCCTCTCTCACGCACACGCGTATTTTCTCTCACACAAAAATGCATTCTCTCTCACACACACATGCATTCTCTCTCACAAACATGCATTGTCGCTGTCTCTCACACACACGCAATTTCTCTCTCATAGACACATGCATTCTGTCTCTCATACATGCATTCTCTATCTCTCACACACACATATGCATTCTTTCTCTCACACGCACATGCATTCACTCTCTCACACACACGCATTCTCTATCTCACACACATATGCATTCTCTCTCTTACACACACAAATGATTTCTCTCTCACACACAGATGCATTCTTTTTCACACACAACCATTCTCTCTCACACACACATGCATTCTCTCTCACACACACATGCATTCACTCTCACACACACAGGCATTTTCTCTCACACACACATGCATTCTCTCTGTCTCACACACATGCATTCTCTGTCTTACACACGCACATGCATTCTATCTCACACACAGATGTATTCTTTATCTCTCACACACATGCATTTTATCTCTCACACTCACACGCATTCTCTCTCTCACACACACATGCAATCACTCTCTCACACACATGCATTCTCTCTCTCACACACACGTATACATGCATTCTCTCTCACACACACATGCATTCTCTCTCTTACACACACAAATGATTTCTCTCTCTCACAGATGCATTATTTCTCTCTCACACACATGCATTGTCTCTCTCATACACACGCATTCTGTCTCACACGAACATGCATTCTCTCTCACACACACGCATTCTCTATCTCACACACACGTGCATTCTCTCTCTTACACACACAAATGATTTCTCTCTCACACACAGATGCATTCTTTTTCACACACATGCATTCTCTCTCACACACACATGCATTCTCTCTCTCACATACACGCCTTCTCTCTCACGCACATGTATTCTCTCTATCTCACACAACCATTCTCTCTCACACACACATGCATTCTCTCTCACACACACATGCATTCTCTCTCACACACACACATATACATGCATTCTCACTCACACACACGCATTCTCTATCTCTCACACACGTGCATTCTCTCTCTTACACACACAAATGATTTCTCTCTCACACACAGATGCATTCTTTTTCACACACATGCATTCTCTCTCACACACACATGCATTCTCTCTCTCACTTTCACGCCTTCTCTCTCACGCACATGTATTCTCTCTATCTCACACAACCATTCTCTCTCACACTCACACGCATTCTCTCTCTCACACACACATGTAATCACTCTCTCACACACATGCATTCTCTCTCTCACACACACATATACATGCATTCTCTCTCACACACACATCCATTCTCTCTCTTACACACACAAATGATTTCTCTCTCTCACAGATGCATTATTTCTCTCTCACACACATGCATTGTCTCTCTCATACACACGCATTCTGTCCCACACGAACATGCATTCTCTCTCACACACACGCATTCTCTATCTCACACACACGTGCATTCTCTCTCTTACACACGCACATGCATTCTCTCTCACACACAGATGCATTCTTTTTCACACACATGCATTCTCTGTCACACACACATGCATTCTCTCTCTCACATACACGCCTTCTCTCTCACGCACATGTATTCTCTCTATCTCACACAACCATTCTCTCTCACACACACATGCATTCTCTCTCTTACACACACAAATGATTTCTCTCTCTCACAGATGCATTATTTCTCTCTCACACACATGCATTGTCTCTCTCATACACACGCATTCTGTCTCACACGAACATGCATTCTCTCTCACACACACGCATTCTCTATCTCACACACACGTGCATTCTCTCTCTTACACACACAAATGATTTCTCTCTCACACACAGATGCATTCTTTTTCACACACATGCATTCTCTCTCTCACACACATGCATTCTCTCTCTCACATACACGCCTTCTCTCTCACGCACATGTATTCTCTATATCTCACACAACCATTCTCTCTCACACACACATGCATTCTCTCTCACACACACATGCATTCACTCTCACACACACAGGCATTTTCTCTCACACACACATGCATTCTCTCTGTCTCACACACATGCATTCTCTGTCTTACACACACAAATGCTTTCTCTCTCACACACATATGCATTCTCTCTCTCACACACACATGCATTGTCTCTCACACACACATGCATTCTCTCTCTCACACACACATGCATTGTCTCTCACACACACATGCATTCTCTCTCACACACACACATATACATGCATTCTCTCTCACACACACATGCATTCTCTCTCTTACACACACAAATGATTTCTCTCTCTCACAGATGCATTATTTCTCTCTCACACACATGCATTGTCTCTCTCATACACACGCATTCTGTCTCACACGCACATGCATTCTCTCTCACACACACATGGATTCACTCTCTCACACACATTCATTCTCTCTCACACACGCACATGCATTCTCTCTCACACACATGCATTCTGTCTCTCACAAATGTAATCCCTCTCTCACGCACACGCGTATTTTCTCTCACACAAAAATGCATTCTCTCTCACACACACACGCATTCTCTCTCACAAACATGCATTGTCGCTGTCTCTCACACACACGCAATTTCTCTCTCATAGACACATGCATTCTGTCTCTCATACATGCATTCTCTATCTCTCACACACACATATGCATTCTTTCTCTCACACGCACATGCATTCACTCTCTCACACACACGCATTCTCTATCTCACACACATATGCATTCTCTCTCTTACACACACAAATGATTTCTCTCTCACACACAGATGCATTCTTTTTCACACACAACCATTCTCTCTCACACACACATGCATTCTCTCTCACACACACATGCATTCACTCTCACACACACAGGCATTTTCTCTCACACACACATGCATTCTCTCTGTCTCACACACATGCATTCTCTGTCTTACACACGCACATGCATTCTATCTCACACACAGATGTATTCTTTATCTCTCACACACATGCATTCTCTCTCACACACACAAATGCATTCACTCACACACACATGCATGCACTCTCTCACACACATGCATGCTCTCACATACACACATGCATTCTCTCTCACACACTCAGGCATTCTCTCAAACACGTGCATTGTCTTTCTCTTACACAACCATTCTCTTTCACACACACATGCATTCTCTCTCTCTCACACACATGCATTGTCTCTCACACACACATGCATTCTCTCTCTCACAAACACATGCAATCACTCTCTCACACACATGCATTCTCTCTCACACACACATGCATTCTCTCTCTTACACACACAAATATTTTCTCTCTCTCACACAAATGCATCATTTCTCTCATGCACACGCATTCCCTCTCATACACATGCGAACTCTCTCACACACACGTGTTCTCTCTCACACACATATGCATTCTTTATCTCACACACACATGCATTCACTCTCTCAAACACACGCATTCTCTATCTCACACACACATGCATTCTTTCTCTTACACACACAAATGATTTCTCTCTCACACACAGATGCATTCTTTTTCACACACATGAATTCTCTCTCACACACACATGCATTCTCTCTCTCACATACACGCCTACTCTCTCACGCACATGAATTCTCTCTATCTCACACAACCATTCTCTCTCACACACACATGCATTCTCTCTCACACACACATGCATTAACTCTCACACACACAGGCATTTTCTCTCACACACACATGCATTCTCTCTGTCTCACACACATGCATTCTCTGTCGTACACACACAAATGCTTTCTCTCTCACACACAGATGTATTCTTTATCTCTCACACACATGCATTTTATCTCTCACACTCACACGCATTCTCTCTCTCACACACACATGCAATCACTCTCTCACACACATGCATTCTCTCTCTCACACACACATATACATGCATTATCTCTCACACACACATGCATTCTCTCTCTTACACACACAAATGATTTCTCTCTCTCACAGATGCATTATTTCTCTCTCTCACACATGCATTGTTTCTCTCATACACACGCATTCTGCCTCACACGCACATGCATTCTCTCACACACATGCATTCTCTCTCACACACACATGCATTCTCTCTCTCACATACACGATTTCTCTCTCACGCACATGTATTCTCTCTATCTCACACAACCATTCTCTCTCACACACACGCGTATTCTCTCTCACACACACATTCATTCTCTCTCACACACACAACCATTCTCTCTCACACACGCATGCATTCTCTCTGTCTCACACACATGCATTCTCTGTCTTACACACACAAATGCTTTCTCTCTCACACACAGATGTATTCTTTATCTCTCACACACATGCATTTTATCTCTCACACTCACACGCATTCTCGCTCTCACACACACATGCAATCACTCTCTCACACACATGCATTCTCTCTCTTACACACACAAATGATTTCTCTCTCTCACAGATGCATTACTTCTCTCTCACACACATGCATTGTCTCTCTCGTACACACGCATTCTGTCTCACACGCACATGCATTCTCTCTCACACGCACATGGATTCACTGTCTCACACACATTCATTCTCTCTCACACACGCACATGCATTCTCTCTCACACACATGCATTCTGTCTCTCACAAATGTAATCCCTCTCTCACGCACACGCGTATTCTGTCTCACACAAAAATGCATTCTCTCTCTCACACACACGCATTCTCTCTCACAAACATGCATTGTCGCTGTCTCACACACACACAATTTCTCTCTCATAGACACATGCATTCTGTCTCTCATACATGCATTCTCTATCTCTCACAAACATATACATGCTTTCTCTCTCTCACACACACATATGCTTTCTCTCTCTCTCACACACCCATGCAATCACTCTCTCACACACATGCATTCTCTCTAACATACACATGCATTCTCTCTCTTACACACACAAATATTTTCTCTCTCACACAAATGCATTATTTCTCTCTCATGCACACGCATTCCCTCTCACACACATGCGAACTCTCTCACACACACGTGTTCTCTCTCACACACATATGCATTCTTTCTCTCACACACACATGCATTCACTCTCTCACACACACGCATTCTCTCTCTCACACACACATGCATTCTCTCTCTTACACACACAAATGATTTCTCTCTCACACCTAGATGCATTCTTTTTCACACACATGCATTCTCTCTCACTCACACGTGCATTCTCTCTCACACACACAAATGCATTCACTCACACACACATGCGTTCACTCTCTCACACACATGCATGATCTCACATACACACATGCATTCTCACTCACACACTCAGGCATTCTCTCACACACATGCATTGTCTTTCTCTCACACAACCATTCTCTCTCACACACACATGCATTCTCTCTCTAACACACACAAATGATTTCTCTCTCACACCCCTGATGCATTCTTTTTCACACACATGCATTCTCTCTCACTCACACATGCATTCTCTCTCACACACACAAATGCATTCACTCACACACACATGCATTCACTCTCTCACACACATGCATGCTCTCACATACACACATGCATTCTCTCTCACACACTCAGGCATTCTCTCACACACATGCATTGTCTTTCTCTCACACAACCATTCTCTCTCACACACACATGCATTCTCTCTCTCACACACACATGCATTGTCTCTCTCACACACATGCATTCTCTCTCTCACAAACACATGCAATCACTCTCTCACACACATGCATTCTCTCTCTTACACACACAAATATTTTCTCCCTCTCACACAAATGCATTATTTCTCTCTCACACACACATGCATTCTCTCTCTCATGCACACGCATTCCCTCTCATACACATGCGAACTCTCTCACACACACGTGTTCTCTCTCACACACATATGCATTCTTTCTCTCACACACACATGCATTCACTCTCTCACACACACGCATTCTCTATCTCACACACACATGCATTCTCTCTCTTACACACACAAATGATTTCTCTCTCACACACAGATGCATTCTTTTTCACACACATGCATTCTCTCTCACACACACATGCATTCTCTCTCTCACATACACGCCTTCTCTCTCACGCACATGAATTCTCTCGATCTCACACAACCATTCTCTCTCACACACACATGCATTCTATCTCACACGCACATGCATGCTCTCCCACACACACGTGTTCTGTCTCACACACATATGCATTGTCTCACACACACACATGCATTCTCTCTGTCTCACACACATGCATTCTCTCTATTACACACACAAATGCTTTCTCTCTCACACACAGATGCATTTTTCTCTCACACACACATGCATTGTATCTCTCTCACACACACGCATTCTCACTCCCACACACACATGCAATCACTCTCACACACACAGGCATTCTCTCACACACATGCATTGTCTTTCTCTCACACAACCATTCTCTCTCACACACACATGCATTCTCTCTCTCACACACACATGCATTGTCTCTCACACACACATGCATTCTCTCTCTCACACACACATGCATTCTCTCTAACATACACATGCATTCTCTCTCTTACACACACACATATTTTCTCTCTCTCACACAAATGCATTATTTCTCTCTCATGCACACGCATTCCCTCTCACTCACATGCGAACTCTCTCACACACACGTGTTCTCTCTCACACACATATGCATTCTTTCTCTCACACACACATGCATTCACTCTCTCAAACACACGCATTCTCTCTCTCACACACACATGCATTCTCTCTCTAACACACACAAATGATTACTCTCTCACACCCAGATGCATTCTTTTTCACACACATGCATTCTCTCTCACACACACATGCATTCACTCTCACACGCACTGGCATTTTGTCTCACACACACATGCATTCTCTCTGTCTCACGCACATGCATTCTCTGTCTTCCACACACAAATGCTTTCTCTCTCACACACAGATGTATTCTTTATCTCTCACACATGCATTTTATCTCTCACACTCACACGCATTCTCTCTCTCACACACACATGCAATCACTCTCTCACACACATGCATTCTCTCTCTCACACACACATATACATGCATTATCTCTTACACACACATGCATTCTCTCTCTGACACACACAAATGATTTCTCTCTCTCACAGATGCATTATTTCTCTCTCGCACACATGCATTCTCTATCTCACACACACATGCATTCTCTCTCTTACACACACAAATGATTTCTCTCTCACACACAGATGCATTCTTTTTCACACACATGCATTCTCTCTCACACACACATTCATTCACTCTCACACACACAACCATTCTCTCTCACACACACATGCATTCTCTCTGTCTCACACACATGCATTCTCTGTCTTACACACACAAATGCTTTCTCTCTCACACACAGATGTATTCTTTATCTCTCACACACATGCATTTTATCTCTCACACTCACACGCATTCTCTCTCTTACACACACATGCAATCACTCTCTCACACACATGCATTCTCTCTCACACACAGACATATACAGGCATTGTCTCTCACACACACATGCATTCTCTCTCACACACACACATATACATGCATTCTCTCTCACACACACATGCATTCTCTCTCTTACACACACAAATGATTTCTCTCTCTCACAGATGCATTATTTCTCTCTCACACACATGCATTGTCTCTCTCATACACACGCATTCTGTCTCACACACACATGCATTAACTCTCACACACACAGGCATTTTCTCTCACACACACATGCATTCTCTCTGTCTCACACACATGCATTCTCTGTCGTACACACACAAATGCTTTCTCTCTCACACACAGATGTATTCTTTATCTCTCACACACATGCATTTTATCTCTCACACTCACACGCATTCTCTCTCTCACACACACATGCAATCACTCTCTCACACACATGCATTCTCTCTCTCACACACACATATACATGCATTATCTCTCACACACACATGCATTCTCTCTCTTACACACACAAATGATTTCTCTCTCTCACAGATGCATTATTTCTCTCTCTCACACATGCATTGTTTCTCTCATACACACGCATTCTGCCTCACACGCACATGCATTCTCTCACACACATGCATTCTCTCTCACACACACATGCATTCTCTCTCTCACATACACGATTTCTCTCTCACGCACATGTATTCTCTCTATCTCACACAACCATTCTCTCTCACACACACGCGTATTCTCTCTCACACACACATTCATTCTCTCTCACACACACAACCATTCTCTCTCACACACGCATGCATTCTCTCTGTCTCACACACATGCATTCTCTGTCTTACACACACAAATGCTTTCTCTCTCACACACAGATGTATTCTTTATCTCTCACACACATGCATTTTATCTCTCACACTCACACGCATTCTCGCTCTCACACACACATGCAATCACTCTCTCACACACATGCATTCTCTCTCTTACACACACAAATGATTTCTCTCTCTCACAGATGCATTACTTCTCTCTCACACACATGCATTGTCTCTCTCGTACACACGCATTCTGTCTCACACGCACATGCATTCTCTCTCACACGCACATGGATTCACTGTCTCACACACATTCATTCTCTCTCACACACGCACATGCATTCTCTCTCACACACATGCATTCTGTCTCTCACAAATGTAATCCCTCTCTCACGCACACGCGTATTCTGTCTCACACAAAAATGCATTCTCTCTCTCACACACACGCATTCTCTCTCACAAACATGCATTGTCGCTGTCTCACACACACACAATTTCTCTCTCATAGACACATGCATTCTGTCTCTCATACATGCATTCTCTATCTCTCACAAACATATACATGCTTTCTCTCTCTCACACACACATATGCTTTCTCTCTCTCTCACACACCCATGCAATCACTCTCTCACACACATGCATTCTCTCTAACATACACATGCATTCTCTCTCTTACACACACAAATATTTTCTCTCTCACACAAATGCATTATTTCTCTCTCATGCACACGCATTCCCTCTCACACACATGCGAACTCTCTCACACACACGTGTTCTCTCTCACACACATATGCATTCTTTCTCTCACACACACATGCATTCACTCTCTCACACACACGCATTCTCTCTCTCACACACACATGCATTCTCTCTCTTACACACACAAATGATTTCTCTCTCACACCTAGATGCATTCTTTTTCACACACATGCATTCTCTCTCACTCACACGTGCATTCTCTCTCACACACACAAATGCATTCACTCACACACACATGCGTTCACTCTCTCACACACATGCATGATCTCACATACACACATGCATTCTCACTCACACACTCAGGCATTCTCTCACACACATGCATTGTCTTTCTCTCACACAACCATTCTCTCTCACACACACATGCATTCTCTCTCTAACACACACAAATGATTTCTCTCTCACACCCCTGATGCATTCTTTTTCACACACATGCATTCTCTCTCACTCACACATGCATTCTCTCTCACACACACAAATGCATTCACTCACACACACATGCATTCACTCTCTCACACACATGCATGCTCTCACATACACACATGCATTCTCTCTCACACACTCAGGCATTCTCTCACACACATGCATTGTCTTTCTCTCACACAACCATTCTCTCTCACACACACATGCATTCTCTCTCTCACACACACATGCATTGTCTCTCTCACACACATGCATTCTCTCTCTCACAAACACATGCAATCACTCTCTCACACACATGCATTCTCTCTCTTACACACACAAATATTTTCTCCCTCTCACACAAATGCATTATTTCTCTCTCACACACACATGCATTCTCTCTCTCATGCACACGCATTCCCTCTCATACACATGCGAACTCTCTCACACACACGTGTTCTCTCTCACACACATATGCATTCTTTCTCTCACACACACATGCATTCACTCTCTCACACACACGCATTCTCTATCTCACACACATTCATTCACTCTCACACACACAACCATTCTCTCTCACACACACATGCATTCTCTCTGTCTCACACACATGCATTCTCTGTCTTACACACACAAATGCTTTCTCTCTCACACACAGATGTATTCTTTATCTCTCACACACATGCATTTTATCTCTCACTCTCACACGCATTCTCTCTCTTACACACACATGCAATCACTCTCTCACACACATGCATTCTCTCTCACACACAGACATATACAGGCATTGTCTCTCACACACACATGCATTCTCTCTCACACACACACATATACATGCATTCTCTCTCACACACACATGCATTCTCTCTCTTACACACACAAATGATTTCTCTCTCTCACAGATGCATTATTTCTCTCTCACACACATGCATTGTCTCTCTCATACACACGCATTCTGTCTCACACGCACATGCATTCTCTCTCACACACACATGGATTCACTGTCTCACACACATTCATTCTCTCTCACACACGCACATGCATTCTCTCTCACACACATGCATTCTGTCTCTCACAAATGTAATCCCTCTCTCACGCACACGCGTATTCTGTCTCACACAAAAATGCATTCTCTCTCTCACACACACGCATTCTCTCTCACAAACATGCATTGTCGCTGTCTCACACACACACAATTTCTCTCTCATAGACACATGCATTCTGTCTCTCATACATGCATTCTCTATCTCTCACAAACATATACATGCTTTCTCTCTCTCTCACACACACAAATGCTTTCTCTCTCTCTCACACACACATGCAATCACTCTCTCACACACATGCATTCTCTCTTACATACACATGCATTCTCTCTCTTACACACACAAATATTTTCTCTCTCACACAAATGCATTATTTCTCTCTCATGCACACGCATTCCCTCTCACACACATGCGAACTCTCACACACACACGTGTTCTCACTCACACACATATGCATTCTTTCTCTCACACACACATGCATTCACTCTCTCACACACACGCATTCTCTCTCTCACACACACATGCATTCTCTCTCTTACACACACAAATGATTTCTCTCTCACACCTAGATGCATTCTTTTTCACACACATGCATTCTCTCTCACTCACACGTGCATTCTCTCTCACACACACAAATGCATTCACTCTCTCACACACATGCATGATCTCACATACACACATGCATTCTCACTCACACACTCAGGCATTCTCTCACACACATGCATTGTCTTTCTCTCACACAACCATTCTCTCTCACACACACATGCATCCTCTCTCTCACACGCACATGCATTGTCTCTCACACACACATGCATTCTCTCTCTCACACACACATGCATTCTCTCTAACATACACATGCATTCTCTCTCTCACACACACAAATATTTTCTCTCTCTCACACAAATGCATTATTTCTCTCTCAGACACTCACGCATTCCCTCTCATACACATGCGAACTCTCTCACACACACGTGTTCTCTCTCACACACACATGCATTCACTCTCTCACACACATGCATGCTCTCACATACACACATGCATTCTCTCTCACACACTCAGGCATTCTCTCACACACATGCATTGTCTTTCTCTCACACAACCATTCTCTCTCACACACACATGCATTCTCTCTCTCACACACACATGCATTGTCTCTCACACACACATGCATTCTCTCTCTCACAAACACATGCAATCACTCTCTCACACACATGCATTCTCTCTCACACACACATGCATTCTCTCTCTTACACACACAAATATTTTCTCTCTCTCACACAAATGCATTATTTCTCTCTCACACACACATGCATTCTCTTTCGCATGCACACGCATTCCCTCTCATACACATGCGAACTCTCTCACACACACGTGTTCTCTCTCACACACATATGCATTCTTTCTCTCACACACATGCATTCACTCTCTCACACACACGCATTCACTATCTCACACACACATGCATTCTCTCTCTCACATACACGCCTTCTCTCTCACGCACATGAATTCTCTCGATCTCACACAACCATTCTCTCTCACACACACATGCATTCTATCTCACACGCACATGCATGCTCTCTCACACACACGTGTTCTGTCTCACACACATATGCATTGTCTCACACACACACATGCATTCTCTCTGTCTCACACACATGCATTCTCTCTATTACACACACAAATGCTTTCTCTCTCACACACAGATGCATTTTTCTCTCACACACACATGCATTGTATCTCTCTCACACACACGCATTCTCTCTCCCACACACACATGCAATCACTCTCACACACACAGGCATTCTCTCACACACATGCATTGTCTTTCTCTCACACAACCATTCTCTCTCACACACACATGCATTCTCTCGCTCACACACACATGCATTGTCTCTCACACACACATGCATTCTCTCTCTCACACACACATGCATTCTCTCTAACATACACATGCATTCTCTCTCTTACACACACAAATATTTTCTCTCTCTCACACAAATGCATTATTTCTCTCTCATGCACACGCATTCCCTCTCACACACATGCGAACTCTCTCTCACACACGTGTTCTCTCTCACACACATATGCATTCTTTCTCTCACACACATGCATTCACTCTCTCACACACACGCATTCTCTCTCTCACACACACATGCATTCTCTCTCTAACACACACAAATGATTTCTCTCTCACACCCAGATGCATTCTTTTTCACACACATGCATTCTCTCTCACTCACACATGCATTCTCTCTCACACACACAAAACCATTCACTCACACACACATGCATTCTCTCTCACACACTCAGGCATTCTCTCACACACATGCATTGTCTTTCTCTCACACAACCATTCTCTCTCATACACACATGCATTCTCTCTCACACACACATGCATTGTCTCTCACACACACATGCATTCTCTCTCTCTCACACACATGCATTGTCTCTCACACACACATGCATTCTCTCTCACACACACACATATACATGCATTCTCTCTCTTACACACACAAATGATTTCTCTCTCTCACAGATGCATTATTTCTCTCTCACACACATGCATTGTCTCTCTCATACACACGCATTCTGTCTCACACGCACATGCATTCTCTCTCACACACACATGGATTCACTGTCTCACACACATTCATTCTCTCTCACACACGCACATGCATTCTCTCTCACACACATTCATTCTGTCTCTCACAAATGTAATCCCTCTCTCACGCACACGCGTATTCTCTCTCACACAAAAATGCATTCTCTCTCTCACACACACGCATTCTCTCTCACAAACATGCATTGTCGCTGTCTCTCACACACACGCAATTTCTCTCTCATAGACACATGCATTCTGTCTCTCATACATGCATTCTCTATCTCTCACACACACATTTGCTTTCTCTCTCTCTCACACACACATGCAATCACTCTCTCACACACATGCATTCTCTCTAACAAACACATGCATTCTCTCTCTTACACACACAAATATTTTCTCTCTCACACAAATGCATTATTTCTCTCTCATGCACACGCATTCCCTCTCACACATGCGAACTCTCTCACACACAGGTGTTCTCTCTCACACACTTATGCATTCTTTCTCTCACACACACATGCATTCACTCTCCCACACACACGCATTCTCTCTCTCACACACACATGCATTCTCTCTCTAACACACACAAATGATTTCTCTCTCACACCCCGATGCATTCTTTTTCACACACATGCATTCTCTCTCACACACACATGCATTCTCTCTCACACACACAAATGCATTCACTCACACACACATGCATTCACTCTCTCACACACATGCATGCTCTCACATACACACATGCATTCTCTCTCACACATTCAGGCATTCTCTCACACACATGCATTCTCTTTCTTTCACACAACCATTCTCTCTCACACACACATGCATTCTCTCTCTCACACACACATGCATTGACTCTCACACACACATGCATTCTCTCTCTCACAAACACATGCAATCACTCTCTCACACACATGCATTCTCTCTCACACACACATGCATTCTCCCTCTTACACACACAAATATTTTCTCTCTCTCACACAAATGCATTATTTCTCTCTCACACACAGATGCATTCTTTTTCACACACATGCATTCTCTCTCACACACACATGCATTCACTCTCACACACACAGGCATTCTCTCACACACATGCATTGTCTTTCTCTCACACAACCATTCTCTCTCACACACACATGCATTCTCTCTCTCACACACACATGCATTGTCTCTCACACACACATGCATTCTCTCTCTCACACAGACATGCATTCTCTCTAACATACACATGCATTCTCTCTCTTACACACACACGTATTTTCTCTCTCTCACACAAATGCATTATTTCTCTCTCATGCACACGCATTCCCTCTCACTCACATGCGAACTCTCTCACACACACGTGTTCTCTCTCACACACATATGCATTCTTTCTCTCACACACACATGCATTCGCTCTCTCAAACACACGCATTCTCTCTCTCACACACACATGCATTCTCTCTCTAACACACACAAATGATTACTCTCTCACACCCAGATGCATTCTTTTTCACACACATGCATTCTCTCTCACACACACATGCATTCACTCTCACACGCACTGGCATTTTGTCTCACACACACATGCATTCTCTCTGTCTCACGCACATGCATTCTCTGTCTTACACACACAAATGCTTTCTCTCTCACACACAGATGTATTCTTTATCTCTCACACATGCATTTTATCTCTCACACTCACACGCATTCTCTCTCTCACACACACATGCAATCACTCTCTCACACACATGCATTCTCTCTCTCACACACACATATACATGCATTATCTCTTACACACACATGCATTCTCTCTCTGACACACACAAATGATTTCTCTCTCTCACAGATGCATTATTTCTCTCTCACACACATGCAATGTTTCTCTCATACACACGCATTCTGCCTGACACGCACATGCATTCTCTCTCACACACATGCATTCTCTATCTCACACACACATGCATTCTCTCTCTTACACACACAAATGATTTCTCTCTCACACACAGATGCATTCTTTTTCACACACATGCATTCTCTCTCACACACACATTCATTCACTCTCACACACACAACCATTCTCTCTCACACACACATGCATTCTCTCTGTCTCACACACATGCATTCTCTGTCTTACACACACAAATGCTTTCTCTCTCACACACAGATGTATTCTTTATCTCTCACACACATGCATTTTATCTCTCACACTCACACGCATTCTCTCTCTCACACACACATGCAATCACTCTCTCACACACATGCATTCTCTCTCACACACAGACATATACAGGCATTGTCTCTCACACACACATGCATTCTCTCTCACACACACACATATACATGCATTCTCTCTCACACACACATGCATTCTCTCTCTTACACACACAAATGATTTCTCTCTCTCACAGATGCATTATTTCTCTCTCACACACATGCATTGTCTCTCTCATACACACGCATTCTGTCTCACACGCACATGCATTCTCTCTCACACACATGGATTCACTGTCTCACACAAATGTAATCCCTCTCTCACGCACACGCGTATTCTGTCTCACACAAAAATGCATTCTCTCTCTCACACACACGCATCCTCTCTCACAAACATGCATTGTCGCTGTCTCACACACACACAATTTCTCTCTCATAGACACATGCATTCTGTCTCTCATACATGCATTCTCTATCTCTCACAAACATATACATGCTTTCTCTCTCTCTCACACACACAAATGCTTTCTCTCTCTCTCACACACACATGCAATCACTCTCTCACACACATGCATTCTCTCTTACATACACATGCATTCTCTCTCTTACACACACAAATATTTTCTCTCTCACACAAATGCATTATTTCTCTCTCATGCACACGCATTCCCTCTCACACACATGCGAACTCTCACACACACACGTGTTCTCTCTCACACACATATGCATTCTTTCTCTCACACACACATGCATTCACTCTCTCACACACACGCATTCTCTCTCTCACACACACATGCATTCTCTCTCTTACACACACAAATGATTTCTCTCTCACACCTAGATGCATTCTTTTTCACACACATGCATTCTCTCTCACTCACACGTGCATTCTCTCTCACACACACAAATGCATTCACTCTCACACACACATGCATTCACTCTCTCACACACATGCATGATCTCACATACACACATGCATTCTCACTCACACACTCAGGCATTCTCTCACACACATGCATTGTCTTTCTCTCACACAACCATTCTCTCTCACACACACATGCATCCTCTCTCTCACACGCACATGCATTGTCTCTCACACACACATGCATTCTCTCTCTCACACACACGCATTCTCTCTCTCACACACACATGCATTCTCTCTAACATACACATGCATTTTCTCTCTCACACACACAAATATTTTCTCTCTCTCACACAAATGCATTATTTCTCTCTCAGACACACACGCATTCCCTCTCATACACATGCGAACTCTCTCACACACACGTGTTCTCTCTCACACACATATGCATTCTTTCTCTCACACACACATGCATTCACTCTCTCACACACACGCATTCTCTCTCTCACACACACATGCATTCTCTCTCTAACACACACAAATGATTTCTCTCTCACACCCAGATGCATTCTTTTTCACACACATGCATTCTCTCTCACTCACACATGCATTCTCTCTCACACACACAAATGCATTCACTCACACACACATGCATTCACTCTCTCACACACATGCATGCTCTCACATACACACATGCATTCTCTCTCACACACTCAGGCATTCTCTCACACACATGCATTGTCTTTCTCTCACACAACCATTCTCTCTCACACACACATGCATTCTCTCTCTCACACACACATGCATTGTCTCTCACACACACATGCATTCTCTCTCTCACAAACACATGCAATCACTCTCTCACACACATGCATTCTCTCTCACACACACATGCATTCTCTCTCTTACACACACAAATATTTTCTCTCTCTCACACAAATGCATTATTTCTCTCTCACACACACATGTATTCTCTCTCTCATGCACACGCATTCCCTCTCATACACATGCGAACTCTCTCACACACACGTGTTCTCTCTCACACACATATGCATTCTTTCTCTCACACACATGCATTCACTCTCTCACACACACGCATTCACTATCTCACACACACATGCATTCTCTCTCTCACATACACGCCTTCTCTCTCACGCACATGAATTCTCTCGATCTCACACAACCATTCTCTCTCACACACACATGCATTCTATCTCACACGCACATGCATGCTCTCTCACACACACGTGTTCTGTCTCACACACATATGCATTGTCTCACACACACACATGCATTCTCTCTGTCTCACACACATGCATTCTCTCTATTACACACACAAATGCTTTCTCTCTCACACACAGATGCATTTTTCTCTCACACACACATGCATTGTATCTCTCTCACACACACGCATTCTCTCTCCCACACACACATGCAATCACTCTCACACACACAGGCATTCTCTCACACACATGCATTGTCTTTCTCTCACACAACCATTCTCTCTCACACACACATGCATTCTCTCTCTCACACACACATGCATTGTCTCTCACACACACATGCATTCTCTCTCTCACACACACATGCATTCTCTCTAACATACACATGCATTCTCTCTCTTACACACACAAATATTTTCTCTCTCTCACACAAATGCATTATTTCTCTCTCATGCACACGCATTCCCTCTCACACACATGCGAACTCTCTCTCACACACGTGTTCTCTCTCACACACATATGCATTCTTTCTCTCACACACACATGCATTCACTCTCTCACACACACGCATTCTCTCTCTCACACACACATGCATTCTCTCTCTAACACACACACAAATGATTTCTCTCTCACACACAGATGCATTCTTTTTCACAGACATGCATTCTCTCTCACTCACACATGCATTCTCTCTCACACACACAAAACCATTCACTCACACACACATGCATTCACTCTCTCACACACATGCATGCTCTCACATACACACATGCATTCTCTCTCACACACTCAGGCATTCTCTCACACACATGCATTGTCTTTCTCTCACACAACCATTCTCTCTCATACACACATGCATTCTCTCTCACACACACATGCATTGTCTCTCACACACACATGCATTCTCTCTCTCTCACACACATGCATTGTCTCTCACACACACATGCATTCTCTCTCACACACACACATATACATGCATTCTCTCTCACACACACATGCATTCTCTCTCTTACACACACAAATGATTTCTCTCTCTCACAGATGCATTATTTCTCTCTCACACACATGCATTGTCTCTCTCATACACACGCATTCTGTCTCACACGCACATGCATTCTCTCTCACACACACATGGATTCACTGTCTCACACACATTCATTCTCTCTCACACACGCACATGCATTCTCTCTCACACACATTCATTCTGTCTCTCACGCACACGCGTATTCTCTCTCACACAAAAATGCATTCTCTCTCTCACACACACGCATTCTCTCTCACAAACATGCATTGTCGCTGTCTCTCACACACACGCAATTTCTCTCTCATAGACACATGCATTCTGTCTCTCATACATGCATTCTCTATCTCTCACACACACATTTGCTTTCTCTCTCTCTCACACACACATGCAATCACTCTCTCACACACATGCATTCTCTCTAACAAACACATGCATTCTCTCTCTTACACACACAAATATTTTCTCTCTCACACAAATGCATTATTTCTCTCTCATGCACACGCATTCCCTCTCAATCATGCGAACTCTCTCACACACAGGTGTTCTCTCTCACACACTTATGCATTCTTTCTCTCACACACACATGCATTCACTCTCCCACACACACGCATTCTCTCTCTCACACACACATGCATTCTCTCTCTAACACACACAAATGATTTCTCTCTCACACCCCGATGCATTCTTTTTCACACACATGCATTCTCTCTCACACACACATGCATTCTCTCTCACACACACAAATGCATTCACTCACACACACATGCATTCACTCTCTCACACACATGCATTGTCTTTCTCTCACACCACCATTCTCTCTCACACACACATGCATTCTCTCTCTCACACACACATGCATTGTCTCTCACACACACATGCATTCTCTCTCTCACAATCACATGCAATCACTCTCTCACACACATGCATTCTCTCTCACACTCACATGCATTCTCTCTCTTACACACACAAATATTTTCTCTCTCTCACACAAATGCATTATTTCTCTCTCACACACACATGCATTCTCTCTCTCATACACACGCATTCCCTCTCATATACATGCGAACTCTCTCACACACACGTGTTCTCTCTCACACACATATGCATTCTTTCTCTCACACACACATGCATTCACTCTCTCACACACACGCATTCTCTATCTCACACACACATGCATTCTCTCTCTTACACACACAAATGATTTCTCTCTCACACACAGATGCATTCTTTTTCACACACATGCATTCTCTCTCACACACACATGCATTCTCTCTCACATACACGCCTTCTCTCTCACGCACATGAATTCTCTCTATCTCACACAACCATTCTCTCTCACACACACATGCATTCTCTCTCACACACACATGCATTCACTCTCACACACACTGGCATTTTGTCTCACACACACATGCATGCTCTCTGTCTCACACACATGCATTCTCTGTCTTACACACACAAATGCTTTCTCTCTCACACACAGATGTATTCTTTATCTCTCACACACATGCATTTTATCTCTCACACTCTCACGCATTCTCACTCTCACACACACATGCAATCACTCTCTCACACACATGCATTCTCTCTCACACACACACATATACATGCATTCTCTCTCACACACACATGCATTCTCTCTCTTACACACACAAATGATTTCTCTCTCTCACAGATGCATTATTTCTCTCTCACACACATGCATTGTCTCTCTCATACACACGCATTCTGTCTCACACGCACATGCATTCTCTCTCACACACACATGGATTCACTGTCGCACACACATTCATTCTCTCTCACACACGCACATGCATTCTCTCTCACACACACATTCATTCTTTCTCTCACAAATGTAATCCCTCTCTCACGCACACGCGTATTCTCTCTCACACAAAAATGCATTCTCTCCCTCACACACACGCATTCTCTCTCACAAACATGCATTGTCGCTGTCTCTCACACACACGCAATTTCTCTCTCATAGACACATGCATTCTCTCTCTTACACACACAAATGATTTCTCTCTCACACACAGATGCATTCTTTTTCACACACATGAATTCTCTCTGACACACACATGCATTCTCACTCTCACATACACGCCTTCTCTCTCACGCACGTGAATTCTCTCTATCTCACACAACCATTCTCTCTCACACACACATGCATTCGCTCTCACACACACACGCATTCTCTCTCACACACACATGCATTCTCTCTCTTACACACACAAATGATTTCTCTCTCTCACAGATGCATTATTTCTCTCTCACACACATGCATTGTTTCTCTCATACACACGCATTCTGCCTCACACGCACATGCATTCTCTCTCTTACACACACAAATGATTTCTCTCTCACACACAGATGCATTATTTCTCTCTCACACACACATGCATTCTCTCTCTCATGCACACGCATTCCCTCTCATACACATGCGAACTCTCTCACACACACGTGTTCTCTCTCACACACATATGCATTCTTTCTCTCACACACACATGCATTCACTCTCTCACACACACGCATTCTCTATCTCACACACACATGCATTCTCTCTCTTACACACACAAATGATTTCTCTCTCACACACAGATGCATTCTTTTTCACACACATGCATTCTCTCTCACACACACATGCATTCTCTCTCTCACATACACGCCTTCTCTCTCACGCACATGAATTCTCTCTATCTCACACAACCATTCTCTCACACACACACATGCATTCTCTCTCACACACACATGCATTCACTCTCACACATACAGGCATTTTCTCTCACACACACATGCATTCTCTCTGTCTCACACGCATGCATTCTCTGTCTTACAAACGCACATGCATTCTCTCTCACACACAGATGTATTGTTTATCTCTCACACACATGCATTTTATCTCTCACACTCACACGCATTCTCTCTCTCACACACACATGCAATCACTCTCTCACACACATGCATTCTCTCTCTCAGACACACATATACATGCATTCTCTCTCACACACACATGCATTCTCTCTCTTACACACACAAATGATTTCTCTCTCTCACAGATGCATTATTTCTCTCTCACACACATGCATTGTCTCTCTCATACACACGCATTCTGTCCCACACGAACATGCATTCTCTCTCACACACACGCATTCTCTATCTCACACACACGTGCATTCTCTCTCTTACACACACAAATGATTTCTCTCTCACACACAGATGCATTCTTTTTCACACACATGCATTCTCTGTCACACACACATGCATTCTCTCTCTCACATACACGCCTTCTCTCTCACGCACATGTATTCTCTCTATCTCACACAACCATTCTCTCTCACACACACATGCATTCTCTCTCTTACACACACAAATGATTTCTCTCTCTCACAGATGCATTATTTCTCTCTCACACACATGCATTGTCTCTCTCATACACACGCATTCTGTCTCACACGAACATGCATTCTCTCTCACACACACGCATTCTCTATCTCACACACACGTGCATTCTCTCTCTTACACACACAAATGATTTCTCTCTCACACACAGATGCATTCTTTTTCACACACATGCATTCTCTGTCACACACACATGCATTCTCTCTCTCACATACACGCCTTCTCTCTCACGCACATGTATTCTCTATATCTCACACAACCATTCTCTCTCACACACACATGCATTCTCTCTCACACACACATGCATTCACTCTCACACACACAGGCATTTTCTCTCACACACACATGCATTCTCTCTGTCTCACACACATGCATTGTCTCTCACACACACATGCATTCTCTCTCTCACACACACATGCATTGTCTCTCACACACACATGCATTCTCTCTCTCACACACACATGCATTCTCTCTCACACACACACATATACATGCATTCTCTCTCACACACACATGCATTCTCTCTCACACACACATGCATTCACTCTCACACACACAGGCATTTTCTCTCACACACACATGCATTCTCTCTGTCTCACACACATGCATTCTCTGTCTTACACACACAAATGCTTTCTCTCTCACACACATATGCATTCTCTCTCTCACACACACATGCATTGTCTCTCACACACACATGCATTCTCTCTCTCACACACACATGCATTCTCTCTCACACACACACATATACATGCATTCTCTCTCACACACACATGCATTCTCTCTCTTACACACACAAATGATTTCTCTCTCTCACAGATGCATTATTTCTCTCTCACACACATGCATTGTCTCTCTCATACACACGCATTCTGTCTCACACGCACATGCATTCTCTCTCACACACACATGGATTCACTCTCTCACACACATTCATTCTCTCTCACACACGCACATGCATTCTCTCTCACACACATTCATTCTGTCTCTCACAAATGTAATCCCTCTCTCACGCACACGCGTATTCTCTCTCACACAAAAATGCATTCTCTCTCACACACACACGCATTCTCTCTCACAAACATGCATTGTCGCTGTCTCTCACACACACGCAATTTCTCTCTCATAGACACATGCATTCTGTCTCTCATACATGCATTCTCTATCTCTCACACACACATATGCTTTCTCTCTCTCTCACACACACATGCAATCACTCTCTCACACACATGCATTTTCTATAACATACACATGCATTCTCTCTCTTACACACACAAATATTTTTTCTCTCTCACACAAATGCATTATTTCTCTCTCACACACACACGCATTCCCTCTTACACACATGCGAACTCTCTCACACACACGTGTTCTCTCTCACACACATATGCATTCTTTCTCTCACGCACACATGCATTCACTCTCTCACACACATGCATTCTCTCTCTTACACACACAAATGATTTCTCTCTCACACCCAGATGCATTCTTTTTCACACACATGCATTCTCTCTCACACACACATGCATTCTCTCTCACACACACAAATGCATTCACTCACACACACATGCATTCACTCTCTCACACACATGCATGCTCTCACATACACACATGCATTCTCTCTCACACATTCAGGCATTCTCTCACACACATGCATTGTCTTTCTCTCACACAACCAGTCTCTCTCACACACACATGCATTCTCTCTCTCACACACACATGCATTGTCTCTCACACACACATGCATTCTCTCTCTCACAAACACATGCAATCACTCTCTCACACACATGCATTCTCTCTCACACACACATGCATTCTCTCTCTTACACACACAAATATTTTCTCTCTCTCACACAAATGCATTATTTCTCTCTCACACACACATGCATTCTCTCTCTCATGCACACGCATTCCCTCTCATACGCATGCGAACTCTCTCACACACACGTGTTCTCTCTCACACACATATGCATTCTTTCTCTCACACACACATGCATTCACTCTCTCACACACACGCATTCTCTATCTCACACACACATGCATTCTCTCTCTTACACACACAAATGATTTCTCTCTCACACACAGATGCATTCTTTTTCACACACATGCATTCTCTCTCACACACACATGCATTCTCTCTCTCACATACACGCCTTCTCTCTCACGCACATGAATTCTCTCTATCTCACACAACCATTCTCTCTCACACACACATGCATTCTCTCTCACACACACATGCATTCACTCTCACACACACAGGCATTTTCTCTCACACACACATGCATTCTCTCTGTCTCACACACATGCATTCTCTGTCTTACACACGCACATGCATTCTATCTCACACACAGATGTATTCTTTATCTCTCACACACATGCATTTTATCTCTCACACTCACACGCATTCTCTCTCTCACACACACATGCAATCACTCTCTCACACACATGCATTCTCTCTCTCACACACACATATACATGCATTCTCTCTCACACACACATGCATTCTCTCTCTTACACACACAAATGATTTCTCTCTCTCACAGATGCATTATTTCTCTCTCACACACATGCATTGTCTCTCTCATACACACGCATTCTGTCTCACACGAACATGCATTCTCTCTCACACACACGCATTCTCTATCTCACACACACGTGCATTCTCTCTCTTACACACACAAATGATTTCTCTCTCACACACAGATGCATTCTATTTCACACACATGCATTCTCTCTCACACACATGCATTCTCTCTCTCACATACACGCCTTCTCTCTCACGCACATGTATTCTCTCTATCTCACACAACCATTCTATCTCACACACACATTCATTCTCTCTCACACACACATGCATTCTCTCTCACACACACACATATACATGTATTCTCACTCACACACACGCATTCTCTATCTCTCACACACGTGCATCCTCTCTCTTACACACACAAATGATTTCTCTCTCACACACAGATGCATTCTTTTTCACACACATGCATTCTCTCTCACACACACATGCATTCTCTCTCTCACATTCACGCCTTCTCTCTCACGCACATGTATTCTCTCTATCTCACACAACCATTCTCTCTCACACTCACACGCATTCTCTCTCTCACACACACATGCAATCACTCTCTCACACACATGCATTCTCTCTCTCACACACACATATACATGCATTCTCTCTCACACACACATGCATTCTCTCTCTTACGCACACAAATGATTTCTCTCTCTCACAGATGCATTATTTCTCTCTCACACACATGCATTGTCTCTCTCATACACACGCATTCTGTCTCACACGCACATGCATTCTCTCTCACACACACATGGATTCACTGTCGCACACACATTCATTCTCTCTCACACACGCACATGCATTCTCTCTCACACACATTCATTCTGTCTCTCACAAATGTAATCCCTCTCTCACGCACACGCGTATTCTCTCTCACACAAAAATGCATTCTCTCCCTCACACACACGCATTCTCTCTCACAAACATGCATTGTCGCTGTCTCTCACACACACGCAATTTCTATCTCATAGACACATGCATTCTGTCTCTCATACATGCATTCTCTATCTCTCACACACACATATGCTTTCTCTCTCTCTCACACACACATGCAATCACTCTCTCACACACATGCATTCTCTCTAACATACACATGCATTCTCTCTCTTACACACACAAATATTTTCTCTCTCACACAAATGCATTATTTCCATCTCATGCACACGCATTTCCTCTCACACATGCGAACTCTCTCACACATACGTGTTCTCTCTCACACACACATGCATTCTTTCTCTCACACACACATGCATTCACTCTCCCACACACACGCATTCTCTCTCTCATACACACATGCATTCTCTCTCTAACACACACAAATGATTTCTCTCTCACACCCAGATGCATTCTTTTTCACACACATGCATTCTCTCTCACACACACATGCATTCTCTCTCACACACACAAATGCATTCACTCACACACACATGCATTCACTCTCTCACACACATGCATTCTCTCTCACACATTCAGGCATTCTCTCACACACATGCATTGTCTTTCTCTCACACAACCATTCTCTCTCACACACACATGCATTCTCTCTCTCACACACACATGCATTGTCTCTCACACACACATGCATTTTCTCTCTCACAAACACATGCAATCACTCTCTCACACACATGCATTCTCTCTCACACACACATGCATTCTCTCTCTTACACACACAAATATTTTCTCTCTCTCACACAAATGCATTATTTCTCTCTCACACACACATGCATTCTCTCTCTCATGCACACGCATTCCCTCTCATACACATGCGAACTCTCTCACACACACGTGTTCTCTCTCACACACATATGCATTCTTTCTCTCACACACACATGCATTCACTCTCTCTCACACACGCATTCTCTATCTCACACACACATGCATTCTCTCTCTTACACACACAAATGATTTCTCTCTCACACACAGATGCATTCTTTTTCACACACATGCATTCTCTCTCACACACACATGCATTCTCTCTCTCACATACACGCCTTCTCTCTCACGCACATGAATTCTCTCTATCTCACACAACCATTCTCTCTCACACACACATGCATTCTCTCTCACACACACATGCATTCACTCTCACACACACAGTCATTTTCTCTCACACACACATGCATTTTCTCTGTCTCACACACATGCATTCTCTGTCTTACACACGCACATGCATTCTCTCTCACACACAGATGTATTCTTTATCTCTCACACACATGCATTTTATCTCTCACACTCACACGCATTCTCTCTCTCACACACACATGCAATCACTCTCTCACACACATGCATTCTCTCTCTCACACACACATATACATGCATTCTCTCTCACACACACATGCATTCTCTCTCTTACACACACAAATGATTTCTCTCTCTCACAGATGCATTATTTCTCTCTCACACACATGCATTGTCTCTCTCATACACACGCATTCTGTCTCACACGAACATGCATTCTCTCTCACACACACGCATTCTCTATCTCACACACACGTGCATTCTCTCTCTTACACACACAAATGATTTCTCTCTCACACACAGATGCATTCTTTTTCACACACATGCATTCTCTCTCTCACACACATGCATTCTCTCTCTCACATACACGCCTTCTCTCTCACGCACATGTATTCTCTATATCTCACACAACCATTCTCTCTCACACACACATGCATTCTCTCTCACACACACATGCATTCACTCTCACACACACAGGCATTTTCTCTCACACACACATGCATTCTCTCTGTCTCACACACATGCATTCTCTGTCTTACACACACAAATGCTTTCTCTCTCACACACATATGCATTCTCTCTCTCACACACACATGCATTGTCTCTCACACACACATGCATTCTCTCTCTCACACACACATGCATTGTCTCTCACACACACATGCATTCTCTCTCACACACACACATATACATGCATTCTCTCTCACACACACATGCATTCTCTCTCTTACACACACAAATGATTTCTCTCTCACACACATGCATTGTCTCTCTCATACACACGCATTCTGTCTCACACGCACATGCATTCTCTCTCACACACACATGGATTCACTCTCTCACACACATTCATTCTCTCTCACACACGCACATGCATTCTCTCTCACACACATTCATTCTGTCTCTCACAAATGTAATCCCTCTCTCACGCACACGCGTATTTTCTCTCACACAAAAATGCATTCTCTCTCACACACACATGCATTCTCTCTCACAAACATGCATTGTCGCTGTCTCTCACACACACGCAATTTCTCTCTCATAGACACATGCATTCTGTCTCTCATACATGCATTCTCTATCTCTCACACACACATATGCATTCTTTCTCTCACACGCACATGCATTCACTCTCTCACACACACGCATTCTCTATCTCACACACATATGCATTCTCTCTCTTACACACACAAATGATTTCTCTCTCACACACAGATGCATTCTTTTTCACACACAACCATTCTCTCTCACACACACATGCATTCTCTCTCACACACACATGCATTCACTCTCACACACACAGGCATTTTCTCTCACACACACATGCATTCTCTCTGTCTCACACACATGCATTCTCTGTCTTACACACGCACATGCATTCTATCTCACACACAGATGTATTCTTTATCTCTCACACACATGCATTTTATCTCTCACACTCACACGCATTCTCTCTCTCACACACACATGCAATCACTCTCTCACACACATGCATTCTCTCTCTCACACACACGTATACATGCATTCTCTCTCACACACACATGCATTCTCTCTCTTACACACACAAATGATTTCTCTCTCTCACAGATGCATTATTTCTCTCTCACACACATGCATTGTCTCTCTCATACACACGCATTCTGTCTCACACGAACATGCATTCTCTCTCACACACACGCATTCTCTATCTCACACACACGTGCATTCTCTCTCTTACACACACAAATGATTTCTCTCTCACACACAGATGCATTCTTTTTCACACACATGCATTCTCTCTCACACACACATGCATTCTCTCTCTCACATACACGCCTTCTCTCTCACGCACATGTATTCTCTCTATCTCAGACAACCATTCTCTCTCACACACACATGCATTCTCTCTCACACACACATGCATTCTCTCTCACACACACACATATACATGCATTCTCACTCACACACACGCATTCTCTATCTCTCACACACGTGCATTCTCTCTCTTACACACACAAATGATTTCTCTCTCACACACAGATGCATTCTTTTTCACACACATGCATTCTCTCTCACACACACATGCATTCTCTCTCTCACTTTCACGCCTTCTCTCTCACGCACATGTATTCTCTCTATCTCACACAACCATTCTCTCTCACACTCACACGCATTCTCTCTCTCACACACACATGTAATCACTCTCTCACACACATGCATTCTCTCTCTCACACACACATATACATGCATTCTCTCTCACACACACATCCATTCTCTCTCTTACACACACAAATGATTTCTCTCTCTCACAGATGCATTATTTCTCTCTCACACACATGCATTGTCTCTCTCATACACACGCATTCTGTCCCACACGAACATGCATTCTCTCTCACACACACGCATTCTCTATCTCACACACACGTGCATTCTCTCTCTTACACACGCACATGCATTCTCTCTCACACACAGATGCATTCTTTTTCACACACATGCATTCTCTGTCACACACACATGCATTCTCTCTCTCACATACACGCCTTCTCTCTCACGCACATGTATTCTCTCTATCTCACACAACCATTCTCTCTCACACACACATGCATTCTCTCTCTTACACACACAAATGATTTCTCTCTCTCACAGATGCATTATTTCTCTCTCACACACATGCATTGTCTCTCTCATACACACGCATTCTGTCTCACACGAACATGCATTCTCTCTCACACACACGCATTCTCTATCTCACACACACGTGCATTCTCTCTCTTACACACACAAATGATTTCTCTCTCACACACAGATGCATTCTTTTTCACACACATGCATTCTCTCTCTCACACACATGCATTCTCTCTCTCACATACACGCCTTCTCTCTCACGCACATGTATTCTCTATATCTCACACAACCATTCTCTCTCACACACACATGCATTCTCTCTCACACACACATGCATTCACTCTCACACACACAGGCATTTTCTCTCACACACACATGCATTCTCTCTGTCTCACACACATGCATTCTCTGTCTTACACACACAAATGCTTTCTCTCTCACACACATATGCATTCTCTCTCTCACACACACATGCATTGTCTCTCACACACACATGCATTCTCTCTCTCACACACACATGCATTGTCTCTCACACACACATGCATTCTCTCTCACACACACACATATACATGCATTCTCTCTCACACACACATGCATTCTCTCTCTTACACACACAAATGATTTCTCTCTCTCACAGATGCATTATTTCTCTCTCACACACATGCATTGTCTCTCTCATACACACGCATTCTGTCTCACACGCACATGCATTCTCTCTCACACACACATGGATTCACTCTCTCACACACATTCATTCTCTCTCACACACGCACATGCATTCTCTCTCACACACATGCATTCTGTCTCTCACAAATGTAATCCCTCTCTCACGCACACGCGTATTTTCTCTCACACAAAAATGCATTCTCTCTCACACACACACGCATTCTCTCTCACAAACATGCATTGTCGCTGTCTCTCACACACACGCAATTTCTCTCTCATAGACACATGCATTCTGTCTCTCATACATGCATTCTCTATCTCTCACACACACATATGCATTCTTTCTCTCACACGCACATGCATTCACTCTCTCACACACACGCATTCTCTATCTCACACACATATGCATTCTCTCTCTTACACACACAAATGATTTCTCTCTCACACACAGATGCATTCTTTTTCACACACAACCATTCTCTCTCACACACACATGCATTCTCTCTCACACACACATGCATTCACTCTCACACACACAGGCATTTTCTCTCACACACACATGCATTCTCTCTGTCTCACACACATGCATTCTCTGTCTTACACACGCACATGCATTCTATCTCACACACAGATGTATTCTTTATCTCTCACACACATGCATTTTATCTCTCACACTCACACGCATTCTCTCTCTCACACACACATGCAATCACTCTCTCACACACATGCATTCTCTCTCTCACACACACATATACATGCATTCTCTCTCACACACACATGCATTCTCTCTCTTACACACACAAATGATTTCTCTCTCTCACAGATGCATTATTTCTCTCTCACACACATGCATTGTCTCTCTCATACACACGCATTCTGTCTCACACGAACATGCATTCTCTCTCACACACACGCATTCTCTATCTCACACACACGTGCATTCTCTCTCTTACACACACAAATGATTTCTCTCTCACACACAGATGCATTCTTTTTCACACACATGCATTCTCTCTCACACACACATGCATTCTCTCTCTCACATACACGCCTTCTCTCTCACGCACATGTATTCTCTCTATCTCAGACAACCATTCTCTCTCACACACACATGCATTCTCTCTCACACACACATGCATTCTCTCTCACACACACACATATACATGCATTCTCACTCACACACACGCATTCTCTATCTCTCACACACGTGCATTCTCTCTCTTACACACACAAATGATTTCTCTCTCACACACAGATGCATTCTTTTTCACACACATGCATTCTCTCTCACACACACATGCATTCTCTCTCTCACTTTCACGCCTTCTCTCTCACGCACATGTATTCTCTCTATCTCACACAACCATTCTCTCTCACACTCACACGCATTCTCTCTCTCACACACACATGTAATCACTCTCTCACACACATGCATTCTCTCTCTCACACACACATATACATGCATTCTCTCTCACACACACATCCATTCTCTCTCTTACACACACAAATGATTTCTCTCTCTCACAGATGCATTATTTCTCTCTCACACACATGCATTGTCTCTCTCATACACACGCATTCTGTCTCACACGCACATGCATTCTCTCTCACACACACATGGATTCACTGTCGCACACACATTCATTCTCTCTCACACACGCACATGCATTCTCTCTCACACACATTCATTCTGTCTCTCACAAATGTAATCCCTCTCTCACGCACACGCGTATTCTCTCTCACACAAAAATGCATTCTCTCCCTCACACACACGCATTCTCTCTCACAAACATGCATTGTCGCTGTCTCTCACACACACGCAATTTCTATCTCATAGACACATGCATTCTGTCTCTCATACATGCATTCTCTATCTCTCACACACACATATGCTTTCTCTCTCTCTCACACACACATGCAATCACTCTCTCACACACATGCATTCTCTCTAACATACACATGCATTCTCTCTCTTACACACACAAATATTTTCTCTCTCAAACAAATGCATTATTTCTCTCTCATGCACACGCATTCCCTCTCAGACACATGCGAACTCTCTAACACACACGTGTTCTCTCTCACACACATATGCATTCTTTCTCTCACACACACATGCATTCACTCTCTCACACACACGCATTCTCTATCTCACACACACATGCATTCTCTCTCTTACACACACAAATGATTTCTCTCTCACACACAGATGCATTCTTTTTCACACACATGCATTCTCTCTCACACACACATGCATTCTCTCTCTCACATACACGCCTTCTCTCTCACGCACATGAATTCTCTCTATCTCACACAACCATTCTCTCACACACACACATGCATTCTCTCTCACACACACATGCATTCACTCTCACACATACAGGCATTTTCTCTCACACACACATGCATTCTCTCTGTCTCACACGCATGCATTCTCTGTCTTACAAACGCACATGCATTCTCTCTCACACACAGATGTATTGTTTATCTCTCACAAACATGCATTTTATCTCTCACACTCACACGCATTCTCTCTCTCACACACACATGCAATCACTCTCTCACACACATGCATTCTCTCTCTCAGACACACATATACATGCATTCTCTCTCACACACACATCCATTCTCTCTCTTACACACACAAATGATTTCTCTCTCTCACAGATGCATTATTTCTCTCTCACACACATGCATTGTCTCTCTCATACACACGCATTCTGTCCCACACGAACATGCATTCTCTCTCACACACACGCATTCTCTATCTCACACACACGTGCATTCTCTCTCTTACACACGCACATGCATTCTCTCTCACACACAGATGCATTCTTTTTCACACACATGCATTCTCTGTCACACACACATGCATTCTCTCTCTCACATACACGCCTTCTCTCTCACGCACATGTATTCTCTCTATCTCACACAACCATTCTCTCTCACACACACATGCATTCTCTCTCTTACACACACAAATGATTTCTCTCTCTCACAGATGCATTATTTCTCTCTCACACACATGCATTGTCTCTCTCATACACACGCATTCTGTCTCACACGAACATGCATTCTCTCTCACACACACGCATTCTCTATCTCACACACACGTGCATTCTCTCTCTTACACACACAAATGATTTCTCTCTCACACACAGATGCATTCTTTTTCACACACATGCATTCTCTGTCACACACACATGCATTCTCTCTCTCACATACACGCCTTCTCTCTCACGCACATGTATTCTCTATATCTCACACAACCATTCTCTCTCACACACACATGCATTCTCTCTCACACACACATGCATTCACTCTCACACACACAGGCATTTTCTCTCACACACACATGCATTCTCTCTGTCTCACACACATGCATTGTCTCTCACACACACATGCATTCTCTCTCTCACACACACATGCATTGTCTCTCACACACACATGCATTCTCTCTCTCACACACACATGCATTCTCTCTCACACACACACATATACATGCATTCTCTCTCACACACACATGCATTCTCTCTCACACACACATGCATTCACTCTCACACACACAGGCATTTTCTCTCACACACACATGCATTCTCTCTGTCTCACACACATGCATTCTCTGTCTTACACACACAAATGCTTTCTCTCTCACACACATATGCATTCTCTCTCTCACACACACATGCATTGTCTCTCACACACACATGCATTCTCTCTCTCACACACACATGCATTCTCTCTCACACACACACATATACATGCATTCTCTCTCACACACACATGCATTCTCTCTCTTACACACACAAATGATTTCTCTCTCTCACAGATGCATTATTTCTCTCTCACACACATGCATTGTCTCTCTCATACACACGCATTCTGTCTCACACGCACATGCATTCTCTCTCACACACACATGGATTCACTCTCTCACACACATTCATTCTCTCTCACACACGCACATGCATTCTCTCTCACACACATTCATTCTGTCTCTCACAAATGTAATCCCTCTCTCACGCACACGCGTATTCTCTCTCACACAAAAATGCATTCTCTCTCACACACACACGCATTCTCTCTCACAAACATGCATTGTCGCTGTCTCTCACACACACGCAATTTCTCTCTCATAGACACATGCATTCTGTCTCTCATACATGCATCCTCTATCTCTCACACACACATATGCTTTCTCTCTCTCTCACACACACATGCAATCACTCTCTCACACACATGCATTTTCTATAACATACACATGCATTCTCTCTCTTACACACACAAATATTTTTTCTCTCTCACACAAATGCATTATTTCTCTCTCACACACACACGCATTCCCTCTCACACACATGCGAACTCTCTCACACACACGTGTTCTCTCTCACACACATATGCATTCTTTCTCTCACGCACACATGCATTCACTCTCTCACACACACGCATTCTCTCTCTCTCACACACATGCATTCTCTCTCTTACACACACAAATGATTTCTCTCTCACACCCAGATGCATTCTTTTTCACACACATGCATTCTCTCTCACACACACATGCATTCTCGCTCACACACACAAATGCATTCACTCACACACACATGCATTCACTCTCTCACACACATGCATGCTCTCACATACACACATGCATTCTCTCTCACACATTCAGGCATTCTCTCACACACATGCATTGTCTTTCTCTCACACAACCAGTCTCTCTCACACACACATGCATTCTCTCTCTCACACACACATGCATTGTCTCTCACACACACATGCATTCTCTCTCTCACAAACACATGCAATCACTCTCTCACACACATGCATTCTCTCTCACACACACATGCATTCTCTCTCTTACACACACAAATATTTTCTCTCTCTCACACAAATGCATTATTTCTCTCTCACACACACATGCATTCTCTCTCTCATGCACACACATTCCCTCTCATACGCATGCGAACTCTCTCACACACACGTGTTCTCTCTCACACACATATGCATTCTTTCTCTCACACACACATGCATTCACTCTCTCACACACACGCATTCTCTATCTCACACACACATGCATTCTCTCTCTTACACACACAAATGATTTCTCTCTCACACACAGATGCATTCTTTTTCACACACATGCATTCTCTCTCACACACACATGCATTCTCTCTCTCACATACACGCCTTCTCTCTCACGCACATGAATTCTCACTATCTCACACAACCATTCTCTCTCACACACACATGCATTCTCTCTCACACACACATGCATTCACTCTCACACACACAGGCATTTTCTCTCACACACACATGCATTCTCTCTGTCTCACACACATGCATTCTCTGTCTTACACACGCACATGCATTCTCTCTCACACACAGATGTATTCTTTATCTCTCACACACATGCATTTTATCTCTCACACTCACACGCATTCTCTCTCTCACACACACATGCAATCACTCTCTCACACACATGCATTCTCTCTCTCACACACACATATACATGCATTCTCTCTCACACACACATGCATTCTCTCTCTTACACACACAAATGATTTCTCTCTCTCACAGATGCATTATTTCTCTCTCACACACATGCATTGTCTCTCTCATACACACGCATTCTGTCTCACACGAACATGCATTCTCTCTCACACACACGCATTCTCTATCTCACACACACGTGCATTCTCTCTCTTACACACACAAATGATTTCTCTCTCACACACAGATGCATTCTATTTCACACACATGCATTCTCTCTCACACACATGCATTCTCTCTCTCACATACACGCCTTCTCTCTCACGCACATGTATTCTCTCTATCTCACACAACCATTCTCTCTCACACACACATGCATTCTCTCTCACACACACATGCATTCTCTCTCACACACACACATATACATGTATTCTCACTCACACACACGCATTCTCTATCTCTCACACACGTGCATTCTCTCTCTTACACACACAAATGATTTCTCTCTCACACACAGATGCATTCTTTTTCACACACATGCATTCTCTCTCACACACACATGCATTCTCTCTCTCACATTCACGCCTTCTCTCTCACGCACATGTATTCTCTCTATCTCACACAACCATTCTCTCTCACACTCACACGCATTCTCTCTCTCACACACACATGCAATCACTCTCTCACACACATGCATTCTCTCTCACACACACACATATACATGCATTCTCTCTCACACACACATGCATTCTCTCTCTTACGCACACAAATTATTTCTCTCTCTCACAGATGCATTATTTCTCTCTCACACACATGCATTGTCTCTCTCATACACACGCATTCTGTCTCACACGCACATGCATTCTCTCTCACACACACATGGATTCACTGTCGCACACACATTCATTCTCTCTCACACACGCACATGCATTCTCTCTCACACACATTCATTCTGTCTCTCACATTCACGCCTTCTCTCTCACGCACATGTATTCTCTCTATCTCACACAACCATTCTCTCTCACACTCACACGCATTCTCTCTCTCACACACACATGCAATCACTCTCTCACACACATGCATTCTCTCTCTCACACACACATATACATGCATTCTCTCTCACACACACATGCATTCTCTCTCTTACGCACACAAATGATTTCTCTCTCTCACAGATGCATTATTTCTCTCTCACACACATGCATTGTCTCTCTCATACACACGCATTCTGTCTCACACGCACATGCATTCTCTCTCACACACACATGGATTCACTGTCGCACACACATTCATTCTCTCTCACACACGCACATGCATTCTCTCTCACACACATTCATTCTGTCTCTCACAAATGTAATCCCTCTCTCACGCACACGCGTATTCTCTCTCACACAAAAATGCATTCTCTCCCTCACACACACGCATTCTCTCTCACAAACATGCATTGTCGCTGTCTCTCACACACACGCAATTTCTATCTCATAGACACATGCATTCTGTCTCTCATACATGCATTCTCTATCTCTCACACACACATATGCTTTCTCTCTCTCTCACACACACATGCAATCACTCTCTCACACACATGCATTCTCTCTAACATACACATGCATTCTCTCTCTTACACACACAAATATTTTCTCTCTCACACAAATGCATTATTTCCATCTCATGCACACGCATTTCCTCTCACACATGCGAACTCTCTCACACATACGTGTTCTCTCTCACACACACATGCATTCTTTCTCTCACACACACATGCATTCACTCTCCCACACACACGCATTCTCTCTCTCATACACACATGCATTCTCTCTCTAACACACACAAATGATTTCTCTCTCACACCCAGATGCATTCTTTTTCACACACATGCATTCTCTCTCACACACACATGCATTCTCTCTCACACACACAAATGCATTCACTCACACACACATGCATTCACTCTCTCACACACATGCATTCTCTCTCACACATTCAGGCATTCTCTCACACACATGCATTGTCTTTCTCTCACACAACCATTCTCTCTCACACACACATGCATTCTCTCTCTCACACACACATGCATTGTCTCTCACACACACATGCATTTTCTCTCTCACAAACACATGCAATCACTCTCTCACACACATGCATTCTCTCTCACACACACATGCATTCTCTCTCTTACACACACAAATATTTTCTCTCTCTCACACAAATGCATTATTTCTCTCTCACACACACATGCATTCTCTCTCTCATGCACACGCATTCCCTCTCATACACATGCGAACTCTCTCACACACACGTGTTCTCTCTCACACACATATGCGTTCTTTCTCTCACACACACATGCATTCACTCTCTCTCACACACGCATTCTCTATCTCACACACACATGCATTCTCTCTCTTACACACACAAATGATTTCTCTCTCACACACAGATGCATTCTTTTTCACACACATGCATTCTCTCTCACACACACATGCATTCTCTCTCTCACATACACGCCTTCTCTCTCACGCACATGAATTCTCTCTATCTCACACAACCATTCTCTCTCACACACACATGCATTCTCTCTCACACACACATGCATTCACTCTCACACACACAGGCATTTTCTCTCACACACACATGCATTTTCTCTGTCTCACACACATGCATTCTCTGTCTTACACACGCACATGCATTCTCTCTCACACACAGATGTATTCTTTATCTCTCACACACATGCATTTTATCTCTCACACTCACACGCATTCTCTCTCTCACACACACATGCAATCACTCTCTCACACACATGCATTCTCTCTCTCACACACACATATACATGCATTCTCTCTCACACACACATGCATTCTCTCTCTTACACACACAAATGATTTCTCTCTCTCACAGATGCATTATTTCTCTCTCACACACATGCATTGTCTCTCTCATACACACGCATTCTGTCTCACACGAACATGCATTCTCTCTCACACACACGCATTCTCTATCTCACACACACGTGCATTCTCTCTCTTACACACACAAATGATTTCTCTCTCACACACAGATGCATTCTTTTTCACACACATGCATTCTCTCTCTCACACACATGCATTCTCTCTCTCACATACACGCCTTCTCTCTCACGCACATGTATTCTCTATATCTCACACAACCATTCTCTCTCACACACACATGCATTCTCTCTCACACACACATGCATTCACTCTCACACACACAGGCATTTTCTCTCACACACACATGCATTCTCTCTGTCTCACACACATGCATTCTCTGTCTTACACACACAAATGCTTTCTCTCTCACACACATATGCATTCTCTCTCTCACACACACATGCATTGTCTCTCACACACACATGCATTCTCTCTCTCACACACACATGCATTGTCTCTCACACACACATGCATTCTCTCTCACACACACACATATACATGCATTCTCTCTCACACACACATGCATTCTCTCTCTTACACACACAAATGATTTCTCTCTCTCACAGATGCATTATTTCTCTCTCACACACATGCATTGTCTCTCTCATACACACGCATTCTGTCTCACACGCACATGCATTCTCTCTCACACACACACATGGATTCACTCTCTCACACACATTCATTCTCTCTCACACACGCACATGCATTCTCTCTCACACACATTCATTCTGTCTCTCACAAATGTAATCCCTCTCTCACGCACACGCGTATTTTCTCTCACACAAAAATGCATTCTCTCTCACACACACATGCATTCTCTCTCACAAACATGCATTGTCGCTGTCTCTCACACACACGCAATTTCTCTCTCATAGACACATGCATTCTGTCTCTCATACATGCATTCTCTATCTCTCACACACACATATGCATTCTTTCTCTCACACGCACATGCATTCACTCTCTCACACACACGCATTCTCTATCTCACACACATATGCATTCTCTCTCTTACACACACAAATGATTTCTCTCTCACACACAGATGCATTCTTTTTCACACACAACCATTCTCTCTCACACACACATGCATTCTCTCTCACACACACATGCATTCACTCTCACACACACAGGCATTTTCTCTCACACACACATGCATTCTCTCTGTCTCACACACATGCATTCTCTGTCTTACACACGCACATGCATTCTATCTCACACACAGATGTATTCTTTATCTCTCACACACATGCATTTTATCTCTCACACTCACACGCATTCTCTCTCTCACACACACATGCAATCACTCTCTCACACACATGCATTCTCTCTCTCACACACACATATACATGCATTCTCTCTCACACACACATGCATTCTCTCTCTTACACACACAAATGATTTCTCTCTCTCACAGATGCATTATTTCTCTCTCACACACATGCATTGTCTCTCTCATACACACGCATTCTGTCTCACACGAACATGCATTCTCTCTCACACACACGCATTCTCTATCTCACACACACGTGCATTCTCTCTCTTACACACACAAATGATTTCTCTCTCACACACATGCATTGTCTCTCTCATACACACGCATTCTGTCTCACACGAACATGCATTCTCTCTCACACACACGCATTCTCTATCTCACACACACGTGCATTCTCTCTCTTACACACACAAATGATTTCTCTCTCACACACATGCATTGTCTCTCTCATACACACGCATTCTGTCTCACACGAACATGCATTCTCTCTCACACACACGCATTCTCTATCTCACACACACGTGCATTCTCTCTCTTACACACACAAATGATTTCTCTCTCACACACAGATGCATTCTTTTTCACACACATGCATTCTCTCTCACACACACATGCATTCTCTCTCTCACATACACGCCTTCTCTCTCACGCACATGTATTCTCTCTATCTCAGACAACCATTCTCTCTCACACACACATGCATTCTCTCTCACACACACATGCATTCTCTCTCACACACACACATATACATGCATTCTCACTCACACACACGCATTCTCTATCTCTCACACACGTGCATTCTCTCTCTTACACACACAAATGATTTCTCTCTCACACACAGATGCATTCTTTTTCACACACATGCATTCTCTCTCACACACACATGCATTCTCTCTCTCACTTTCACGCCTTCTCTCTCACGCACATGTATTCTCTCTATCTCACACAACCATTCTCTCTCACACTCACACGCATTCTCTCTCTCACACACACATGTAATCACTCTCTCACACACATGCATTCTCTCTCTCACACACACATATACATGCATTCTCTCTCACACACACATCCATTCTCTCTCTTACACACACAAATGATTTCTCTCTCTCACAGATGCATTATTTCTCTCTCACACACATGCATTGTCTCTCTCATACACACGCATTCTGTCCCACACGAACATGCATTCTCTCTCACACACACGCATTCTCTATCTCACACACACGTGCATTCTCTCTCTTACACACGCACATGCATTCTCTCTCACACACAGATGCATTCTTTTTCACACACATGCATTCTCTGTCACACACACATGCATTCTCTCTCTCACATACACGCCTTCTCTCTCACGCACATGTATTCTCTCTATCTCACACAACCATTCTCTCTCACACACACATGCATTCTCTCTCTTACACACACAAATGATTTCTCTCTCTCACGGATGCATTATTTCTCTCTCACACACATGCATTGTCTCTCTCATACACACGCATTCTGTCTCACACGAACATGCATTCTCTCTCACACACACGCATTCTCTATCTCACACACACGTGCATTCTCTCTCTTACACACACAAATGATTTCTCTCTCACACACAGATGCATTCTTTTTCACACACATGCATTCTCTCTCTCACACACATGCATTCTCTCTCTCACATACACGCCTTCTCTCTCACGCACATGTATTCTCTATATCTCACACAACCATTCTCTCTCACACACACATGCATTCTCTCTCACACACACATGCATTCACTCTCACACACACAGGCATTTTCTCTCACACACACATGCATTCTCTCTGTCTCACACACATGCATTCTCTGTCTTACACACACAAATGCTTTCTCTCTCACACACATATGCATTCTCTCTCTCACACACACATGCATTGTCTCTCACACACACATGCATTCTCTCTCTCACACACACATGCATTGTCTCTCACACACACATGCATTCTCTCTCACACACACACATATACATGCATTCTCTCTCACACACACATGCATTCTCTCTCTTACACACACAAATGATTTCTCTCTCTCACAGATGCATTATTTCTCTCTCACACACATGCATTGTCTCTCTCATACACACGCATTCTGTCTCACACGCACATGCATTCTCTCTCACACACACATGGATTCACTCTCTCACACACATTCATTCTCTCTCACACACGCACATGCATTCTCTCTCACACACATTCATTCTGTCTCTCACAAATGTAATCCCTCTCTCACGCACACGCGTATTTTCTCTCACACAAAAATGCATTCTCTCTCACACACACATGCATTCTCTCTCACAAACATGCATTGTCGCTGTCTCTCACACACACGCAATTTCTCTCTCATAGACACATGCATTCTGTCTCTCATACATGCATTCTCTATCTCTCACACACACATATGCATTCTTTCTCTCACACGCACATGCATTCACTCTCTCACACACACGCATTCTCTATCTCACAAACATATGCATTCTCTCTCTTACACACACAAATGATTTCTCTCTCACACACAGATGCATTCTTTTTCACACACAACCATTCTCTCTCACACACACATGCATTCTCTCTCACACACACATGCATTCACTCTCACACACACAGGCATTTTCTCTCACACACACATGCATTCTCTCTGTCTCACACACATGCATTCTCTGTCTTACACACGCACATGCATTCTATCTCACACACAGATGTATTCTTTATCTCTCACACACATGCATTTTATCTCTCACACTCACACGCATTCTCTCTCTCACACACACATGCAATCACTCTCTCACACACATGCATTCTCTCTCTCACACACACATATACATGCATTCTCTCTCACACACACATGCATTCTCTCTCTTACACACACAAATGATTTCTCTCTCTCACAGATGCATTATTTCTCTCTCACACACATGCATTGTCTCTCTCATACACACGCATTCTGTCTCACACGAACATGCATTCTCTCTCACACACACGCATTCTCTATCTCACACACACGTGCATTCTCTCTCTTACACACACAAATGATTTCTCTCTCACACACAGATGCATTCTTTTTCACACACATGCATTCTCTCTCACACACACATGCATTCTCTCTCTCACATACACGCCTTCTCTCTCACGCACATGTATTCTCTCTATCTCAGACAACCATTCTCTCTCACACACACATGCATTCTCTCTCACACACACATGCATTCTCTCTCACACACACACATATACATGCATTCTCACTCACACACACGCATTCTCTATCTCTCACACACGTGCATTCTCTCTCTTACACACACAAATGATTTCTCTCTCACACACAGATGCATTCTTTTTCACACACATGCATTCTCTCTCACACACACATGCATTCTCTCTCTCACTTTCACGCCTTCTCTCTCACGCACATGTATTCTCTCTATCTCACACAACCATTCTCTCTCACACTCACACGCATTCTCTCTCTCACACACACATGTAATCACTCTGCACACACATGCATTCTCTCTCTCACACACACATATACATGCATTCTCTCTCACACACACATCCATTCTCTCTCTTACACACACAAATGATTTCTCTCTCTCACAGATGCATTATTTCTCTCTCACACACATGCATTGTCTCTCTCATACACACGCATTCTGTCTCACACGCACATGCATTCTCTCTCACACACACATGGATTCACTGTCGCACACACATTCATTCTCTCTCACACACGCACATGCATTCTCTCTCACACACATTCATTCTGTCTCTCACAAATGTAATCCCTCTCTCACGCACACGCGTATTCTCTCTCACACAAAAATGCATTCTCTCCCTCACACACACGCATTCTCTCTCACAAACATGCATTGTCGCTGTCTCTCACACACACGCAATTTCTATCTCATAGACACATGCATTCTGTCTCTCATACATGCATTCTCTATCTCTCACACACACATATGCTTTCTCTCTCTCTCACACACACATGCAATCACTCTCTCACACACATGCATTCTCTCTAACATACACATGCATTCTCTCTCTTACACACACAAATATTTTCTCTCTCAAACAAATGCATTATTTCTCTCTCATGCACACGCATTCCCTCTCAGACACATGCGAACTCTCTAACACACACGTGTTCTCTCTCACACACATATGCATTCTTTCTCTCACACACACATGCATTCACTCTCTCACACACACGCATTCTCTATCTCACACACACATGCATTCTCTCTCTTACACACACAAATGATTTCTCTCTCACACACAGATGCATTCTTTTTCACACACATGCATTCTCTCTCACACACACATGCATTCTCTCTCTCACATACACGCCTTCTCTCTCACGCACATGAATTCTCTCTATCTCACACAACCATTCTCTCACACACACACATGCATTCTCTCTCACACACACATGCATTCACTCTCACACATACAGGCATTTTCTCTCACACACACATGCATTCTCTCTGTCTCACACGCATGCATTCTCTGTCTTACAAACGCACATGCATTCTCTCTCACACACAGATGTATTGTTTATCTCTCACACACATGCATTTTATCTCTCACACTCACACGCATTCTCTCTCTCACACACACATGCAATCACTCTCTCACACACATGCATTCTCTCTCTCAGACACACATATACATGCATTCTCTCTCACACACACATCCATTCTCTCTCTTACACACACAAATGATTTCTCTCTCTCACAGATGCATTATTTCTCTCTCACACACATGCATTGTCTCTCTCATACACACGCATTCTGTCCCACACGAACATGCATTCTCTCTCACACACACGCATTCTCTATCTCACACACACGTGCATTCTCTCTCTTACACACGCACATGCATTCTCTCTCACACACAGATGCATTCTTTTTCACACACATGCATTCTCTGTCACACACACATGCATTCTCTCTCTCACATACACGCCTTCTCTCTCACGCACATGTATTCTCTCTATCTCACACAACCATTCTCTCTCACACACACATGCATTCTCTCTCTTACACACACAAATGATTTCTCTCTCTCACAGATGCATTATTTCTCTCTCACACACATGCATTGTCTCTCTCATACACACGCATTCTGTCTCACACGAACATGCATTCTCTCTCACACACACGCATTCTCTATCTCACACACACGTGCATTCTCTCTCTTACACACACAAATGATTTCTCTCTCACACACAGATGCATTCTTTTTCACACACATGCATTCTCTGTCACACACACATGCATTCTCTCTCTCACATACACGCCTTCTCTCTCACGCACATGTATTCTCTATATCTCACACAACCATTCTCTCTCACACACACATGCATTCTCTCTCACACACACATGCATTCACTCTCACACACACAGGCATTTTCTCTCACACACACATGCATTCTCTCTGTCTCACACACATGCATTGTCTCTCACACACACATGCATTCTCTCTCTCACACACACATGCATTGTCTCTCACACACACATGCATTCTCTCTCTCACACACACATGCATTCTCTCTCACACACACACATATACATGCATTCTCTCTCACACACACATGCATTCTCTCTCACACACACATGCATTCACTCTCACACACACAGGCATTTTCTCTCACACACACATGCATTCTCTCTGTCTCACACACATGCATTCTCTGTCTTACACACACAAATGCTTTCTCTCTCACACACATATGCATTCTCTCTCTCACACACACATACATTGTCTCTCACACACACATGCATTCTCTCTCTCACACACACATGCATTCTCTCTCACACACACACATATACATGCATTCTCTCTCACACACACATGCATTCTCTCTCTTACACACACAAATGATTTCTCTCTCTCACAGATGCATTATTTCTCTCTCACACACATGCATTGTCTCTCTCATACACACGCATTCTGTCTCACACGCACATGCATTCTCTCTCACACACACATGGATTCACTCTCTCACACACATTCATTCTCTCTCACACACGCACATGCATTCTCTCTCACACACATTCATTCTGTCTCTCACAAATGTAATCCCTCTCTCACGCACACGCGTATTCTCTCTCACACAAAAATGCATTCTCTCTCACACACACACGCATTCTCTCTCACAAACATGCATTGTCGCTGTCTCTCACACACACGCAATTTCTCTCTCATAGACACATGCATTCTGTCTCTCATACATGCATCCTCTATCTCTCACACACACATATGCTTTCTCTCTCTCTCACACACACATGCAATCACTCTCTCACACACATGCATTTTCTATAACATACACATGCATTCTCTCTCTTACACACACAAATATTTTTTCTCTCTCACACAAATGCATTATTTCTCTCTCACACACACACGCATTCCCTCTCACACACATGCGAACTCTCTCACACACACGTGTTCTCTCTCACACACATATGCATTCTTTCTCTCACGCACACATGCATTCACTCTCTCACACACACGCATTCTCTCTCTCTCACACACATGCATTCTCTCTCTTACACACACAAATGATTTCTCTCTCACACCCAGATGCATTCTTTTTCACACACATGCATTCTCTCTCACACACACATGCATTCTCGCTCACACACACAAATGCATTCACTCACACACACATGCATTCACTCTCTCACACACATGCATGCTCTCACATACACACATGCATTCTCTCTCACACATTCAGGCATTCTCTCACACACATGCATTGTCTTTCTCTCACACAACCAGTCTCTCTCACACACACATGCATTCTCTCTCTCACACACACATGCATTGTCTCTCACACACACATGCATTGTCTCTCACACACACATGCATTCTCTCTCTCACAAACACATGCAATCACTCTCTCACACACATGCATTCTCTCTCACACACACATGCATTCTCTCTCTTACACACACAAATATTTTCTCTCTCTCACACAAATGCATTATTTCTCTCTCACACACACATGCATTCTCTCTCTCATGCACACACATTCCCTCTCATACGCATGCGAACTCTCTCACACACACGTGTTCTCTCTCACACACATATGCATTCTTTCTCTCACACACACATGCATTCACTCTCTCACACACACGCATTCTCTATCTCACACACACATGCATTCTCTCTCTTACACACACAAATGATTTCTCTCTCACACACAGATGCATTCTTTTTCACACACATGCATTCTCTCTCACACACACATGCATTCTCTCTCTCACATACACGCCTTCTCTCTCACGCACATGAATTCTCACTATCTCACACAACCATTCTCTCTCACACACACATGCATTCTCTCTCACACACACATGCATTCACTCTCACACACACAGGCATTTTCTCTCACACACACATGCATTCTCTCTGTCTCACACACATGCATTCTCTGTCTTACACACGCACATGCATTCTCTCTCACACACAGATGTATTCTTTATCTCTCACACACATGCATTTTATCTCTCACACTCACACGCATTCTCTCTCTCACACACACATGCAATCACTCTCTCACACACATGCATTCTCTCTCTCACACACACATATACATGCATTCTCTCTCACACACACATGCATTCTCTCTCTTACACACACAAATGATTTCTCTCTCTCACAGATGCATTATTTCTCTCTCACACACATGCATTGTCTCTCTCATACACACGCATTCTGTCTCACACGAACATGCATTCTCTCTCACACACACGCATTCTCTATCTCACACACACGTGCATTCTCTCTCTTACACACACAAATGATTTCTCTCTCACACACAGATGCATTCTATTTCACACACATGCATTCTCTCTCACACACATGCATTCTCTCTCTCACATACACGCCTTCTCTCTCACGCACATGTATTCTCTCTATCTCACACAACCATTCCCTCTCACACACACATGCATTCTCTCTCACACACACATGCATTCTCTCTCACACACACACATATACATGTATTCTCACTCACACACACGCATTCTCTATCTCTCACACACGTGCATTCTCTCTCTTACACACACAAATGATTTCTCTCTCACACACAGATGTATTCTTTTTCACACACATGCATTCTCTCTCACACACACATGCATTCTCTCTCTCACATTCACGCCTTCTCTCTCACGCACATGTATTCTCTCTATCTCACACAACCATTCTCTCTCACACTCACACGCATTCTCTCTCTCTCACACACACATGCAATCACTCTCTCACACACATGCATTCTCTCTCTCACACACACATATACATGCATTCTCTCTCACACACACATGCATTCTCTCTCTTACGCACACAAATGATTTCTCTCTCTCACAGATGCATTATTTCTCTCTCACACACATGCATTGTCTCTCTCATACACACGCATTCTGTCTCACACGCACATGCATTCTCTCTCACACACACATGGATTCACTGTCGCACACACATTCATTCTCTCTCACACCCGCACATGCATTCTCTCTCACACACATTCATTCTGTCTCTCACAAATGTAATCCCTCTCTCACGCACACGCGTATTCTCTCTCACACAAAAATGCATTCTCTCCCTCACACACACGCATTCTCTCTCACAAACATGCATTGTCGCTGTCTCTCACACACACGCAATTTCTATCTCATAGACACATGCATTCTGTCTCTCATACATGCATTCTCTATCTCTCACACACACATATGCTTTCTCTCTCTCTCACACACACATGCAATCACTCTATCACACACATGCATTCTCTCTAACATACACATGCATTCTCTCTCTTACACACACAAATATTTTCTCTCTCACACAAATGCATTATTTCCATCTCATGCACACGCATTTCCTCTCACACATGCGAACTCTCTCACACATACGTGTTCTCTCTCACACACACATGCATTCTTTCTCTCACACACACATGCATTCACTCTCCCACACACACGCATTCTCTCTCTCATACACACATGCATTCTCTCTCTAACACACACAAATGATTTCTCTCTCACACCCAGATGCATTCTTTTTCACACACATGCATTCTCTCTCACACACACATGCATTCTCTCTCACACACACAAATGCATTCACTCACACACACATGCATTCACTCTCTCACACACATGCATTCTCTCTCACACATTCAGGCATTCTCTCACACACATGCATTGTCTTTCTCTCACACAACCATTCTCTCTCACACACACATGCATTCTCTCTCTCACACACACATGCATTGTCTCTCACACACACATGCATTTTCTCTCTCACAAACACATGCAATCACTCTCTCACACACATGCATTCTCTCTCACACACACATGCATTCTCTCTCTTACACACACAAATATTTTCTCTCTCTCACACAAATGCATTATTTCTCTCTCACACACACATGCATTCTCTCTCTCATGCACACGCATTCCCTCTCATACACATGCGAACTCTCTCACACACACGTGTTCTCTCTCACACACATATGCATTCTTTCTCTCACACACACATGCATTCACTCTCTCACACACGCATTCTCTATCTCACACACACATGCATTCTCTCTCTTACACACACAAATGATTTCTCTCTCACACACAGATGCATTCTTTTTCACACACATGCATTCTCTCTCACACACACATGCATTCTCTCTCTCACATACACGCCTTCTCTCTCACGCACATGAATTCTCTCTATCTCACACAACCATTCTCTCTCACACACACATGCATTCTCTCTCACACACACATGCATTCACTCTCACACACACAGGCATTTTCTCTCACACACACATGCATTTTCTCTGTCTCACACACATGCATTCTCTGTCTTACACACGCACATGCATTCTCTCTCACACACAGATGTATTCTTTATCTCTCACACACATGCATTTTATCTCTCACACTCACACGCATTCTCTCTCTCACACACACATGCAATCACTCTCTCACACACATGCATTCTCTCTCTCACACACACATATACATGCATTCTCTCTCACACACACATGCATTCTCTCTCTTACACACACAAATGATTTCTCTCTCTCACAGATGCATTATTTCTCTCTCACACACATGCATTGTCTCTCTCATACACACGCATTCTGTCTCACACGAACATGCATTCTCTCTCACACACACGCATTCTCTATCTCACACACACGTGCATTCTCTCTCTTACACACACAAATGATTTCTCTCTCACACACAGATGCATTCTTTTTCACACACATGCATTCTCTCTCTCACACACATGCATTCTCTCTCTCACATACACGCCTTCTCTCTCACGCACATGTATTCTCTATATCTCACACAACCATTCTCTCTCACACACACATGCATTCTCTCTCACACACACATGCATTCACTCTCACACACACAGGCATTTTCTCTCACACACACACGCATTCTCTCTGTCTCACACACATGCATTCTCTGTCTTACACACACAAATGCTTTCTCTCTCAAATACATATGCATTCTCTCTCTCACACACACATGCATTGTCTCTCACACACACATGCATTCTCTCTCTCACACACACATGCATTGTCTCTCACACACACATGCATTCTCTCTCACACACACACATATACATGCATTCTCTCTCACACACTCATGCATTCTCTCTCTTACACACACAAATTATTTCTCTCTCTCACAGATGCATTATTTCTCTCTCACACACATGCATTGTCTCTCTCATACACACGCATTCTGTCTCACACGCACATGCATTCTCTCTCACACACACATGGATTCACTCTCTCACACACATTCATTCTCTCTCACACACGCACATGCATTCTCTCTCACACACATTCATTCTGTCTCTCACAAATGTAATCCCTCTCTCACGCACACGCGTATTTTCTCTCACACAAAAATGCATTCTCTCTCACACACACACGCATTCTCTCTCACAAACATGCATTGTCGCTGTCTCTCACACACACGCAATTTCTCTCTCATAGACACATGCATTCTGTCTCTCATACATGCATTCTCTATCTCTCACACACACATATGCTTTCTCTCTCTCTCACACGCACATGCATTCACTCTCTCACACACACGCATTCTCTATCTCACACACATATGCATTCTCTCTCTTACACACACAAATGATTTCTCTCTCACACACAGATGCATTCTTTTTCACACACAACCATTCTCTCTCACACACACATGCATTCTCTCTCACACACACATGCATTCACTCTCACACACACAGGCACAAATGATTTCTCTCTCTCACAGATGCATTATTTCTCTCTCACACACATGCATTGTCTCTCTCATACACACGCATTCTGTCTCACACGAACATGCATTCTCTCTCACACACACATGCATTCTCTCTGTCTCACACACATGCATTCTCTGTCTTACACACGCACATGCATTCTATCACACACACTCACACGCATTCTCTCTCTCACACACACATGCAATCACTCTCTCACACACATGCATTCTCTCTCTCACACACACATATACATGCATTCTCTCTCACACACACATGCATTCTCTCTCTTACACACACAAATGATTTCTCTCTCTCACAGATGCATTATTTCTCTCTCACACACATGCATTGTCTCTCTCATACACACGCATTCTGTCTCACACGAACATGCATTCTCTCTCACACACACGCATTCTCTATCTCACACACACGTGCATTCTCTCTCTTACACACACAAATGATTTCTCTCTCACACACAGATGCATTCTTTTTCACACACATGCATTCTCTCTCACACACACATGCATTCTCTCTCTCACATACACGCCTTCTCTCTCACGCACATGTATTCTCTCTATCTCACACAACCATTCTCTCTCACACACACATGCATTCTCTCTCTTACACACACAAATGATTTTTCTCTCTCACAGATGCATTATTTCTCTCTCACACACATGCATTGTCTCTCTCATACACATATGCATTCTGTCTCACACGAACATGCATTCTCTCTCACACACACGCATTCTCTATCTCACACACACGTGCATTCTCTCTCTTACACACACAAATGATTTCTCTCTCACACACAGATGCATTCTTTTTCACACACATGCATTCTCTCTCACACACACATGCATTCTCTCTCTCACACACACAAATGCTTTCTCTCTCACACACAGATGTATTCGCTCTCTCTCACACACACACATGCATTCTCTCTTCCAGACACACGCATTCTCTCTCAAACATGTACATCTACTTACATTCTCTCTCTCTTACACGCCTTCTCTCTCACACACATGCGTTCTCTCTCACACGCGCATGCATTCTCTCATTCAGACACACACATTCACTCTCTCACACACATATACAGGCTTTCTCTCTCACACACACATGCATTCTCTCCCTTACATACACATACGATTTCTCTCTCACACAGACGCAGTATTTCTCTCTCACACACATGCGTTCTCTCTCACACGCGCATGCATTCTCTCATTCTGACACACACATTCACTCTCTCACACACATATACAGGCTTTCTTCTCATACACACATGCATTCTCTCTCACACACATGCAGTCTATCTCCCTCTCTCTCACACACACACATGCATACTCACTCTCTCTCAAATACATTCTCTCTCACATGCACATGCATGTTTTCTCTCTCACACACATGCATTCTGTCTTTCAGGCACACACATTCTCTCTCACAAATGAAATGTCTCTCTCTCACAGACGTATTTTCTCACACACACATGCATTCTCTGTCCTTCTCACACATGCATTCTCACACACATACAGACATACATACATTCTCTCTCTCACATGCATGCATTCTCTCTGTCACACACACATGCATTCTCTCTTTCAGATACGCGCATTCTCTCTCGCACACACACATATACATACATTCTCTCTCACATACACAAATGCATCTCCTCTCACAGACAGATGCATTACTTCTCTCTCAAACACATGCATTCTCTCTCACACACATGCATTCTCTCTCTTACACACACAAATGATTTCTCTCTCTCACAGATACATTATTTCTCTCTCACATACATGCATTCTCTCTCTCACACACGTGTTCTCTCTCACACACATATGCATTCTCTCTTCCACACGCACATGCATTCACTCTCTCTCACACATGCATTCTCTCTCTCATACACACATGCATTCTCTCTCTGACACAAACAAATGATTTCTCTCTCACACACAGATGCATTCTTTCTCACACACTTGCATTCTCTCTCACACACACATGTATTCTCTCTCTCACGCACACATGCAATCACTCATTCAGACACACACATTCACTCTCTCACACACATATACAGGCCTTCTCTCTCACACACACATGCATTCTCTCTCTTACATACACAAACCATTTCTCTCTCACACAGACGCAGTATTTCTCTCCAACACACATGCATTGTCTCTCTCTCACACAACCATTCTCTCTCTCACACACATGCATTGTCTCTCTCACACACACGTATTCTCTCTCTCACACACATGTGCATTCTATCTCACATGCCTGCTCTCTCACACACACTTGTTCTGTCTGACACACATATGCATTCTCTCACACACACACATGCATTCTCTCTCTCACACACACAAATGCTTTCTCTCTCACACACAGATGTATTCGCTCTCTCACACACACATGCATTGTATCTCTCACACACACACGCATTCTCTCTCTCACACACACATGCAATCACTCTGTCACACACATGCATTCTCTCTCACACACACACATATACATGCATTCTCTCACACACACATGCATTATCTCTCTCACACATGCATTCACTCTCTCACACACATCCATTCTCTCTCTCATACACACGCATTCTGTCTCACACACACATGCATTATACCTCACACGCACATGCATTCTCTCTCACACACACGTGTTCTCTCTCACCCACATATGCATTCTCTCACTCACACACACATGCATTCACTCTCTCACACACACGCATTCTCTCTCACACACCCATGCATTCACTCTCTCACACACATGCATTCTCTCTCTCACACACGTGTTCTCTCTCACCCACATATGCATTCTCTCACTCACACACACATGCATTCACTCTCTCACACACACGCATTCTCTCTCTCACACACACATGCATTCTCTCTCTTACACACACAAATGATTTCTCTCTCACACACAGATGCATTCTTTCTCACACACTTGCATTCTCTCTCACAAATGCATTCTCTCTCACACACACATGCATTCTCTCTCTCACACACATGCATTGTCTCTCTCTCACACAACCATTCTCTCTCAAACACACATGCATTCTCTCTCACACACACATGCATTCACTCTCACACACACAGGCATTTTCTCTCACACACACATGCATTCTCTCTGTCTCACACACATGCATTCTCTGTCTTACACACGCACATGCATTCTATCTCACACACAGATGTATTCTTTATCTCTCACACACATGCATTTTATCTCTCACACTCACACGCATTCTCTCTCTCACACACACATGCAATCACTCTCTCACACACATGCATTCTCTCTCTCACACACACATATACATGCATTCTCTCTCACACATACATGCATTCTCTCTCTTACACACACAAATGATTTCTCTCTCTCACAGATGCATTATTTCTCTCTCACACACATGCATTGTCTCTCTCATACACACGCATTCTGTCTCACACGAACATGCATTCTCTCTCACACACACGCATTCTCTATCTCACACACACGTGCATTCTCTCTCTTACACACACAAATGATTTCTCTCTCACACACAGATGCATTCTTTTTCACACACATGCATTCTCTCTCACACACACATGCATTCTCTCTCTCACATACACGCCTTCTCTCTCACGCACATGTCTTCTCTCTATCTCAGACAACCATTCTCTCTCACACACACATGCATTCTCTCTCACACACACATGCATTCTCTCTCACACACACACATATACATGCATTCTCACTCACACACACGCATTCTCTCTCTTACACACACAAATGATTTCTCTCTCTCACAGATGCATTATTTCTCTCTCACACACATGCATTGTCTCTCTCATACACATATGCATTCTGTCTCACACGAACATGCATTCTCTCTCACACACACGCATTCTCTATCTCACACACACGTGCATTCTCTCTCTTACACACACAAATGATTTCTCTCTCACACACAGATGCATTCTTTTTCACACACATGCATTCTCTCTCACACACACATGCATTCTCTCTCTCACACACACAAATGCTTTCTCTCTCACACACAGATGTATTCGCTCTCTCTCACACACACACATGCATTCTCTCTTCCAGACACACGCATTCACTCTCAAACATGTACATCTACTTACATTCTCTCTCTCTTACACGCCTTCTCTCTCACACACATGCGTTCTCTCTCACACGCGCATGCATTCTCTCATTCAGACACACACATTCACTCTCTCACACACATATACAGGCTTTCTCTCTCACACACACATGCATTCTCTCCCTTACATACACATACGATTTCTCTCTCACACAGACGCAGTATTTCTCTCTCACACACATGCGTTCTCTCTCACACGCGCATGCATTCTCTCATTCTGACACACACATTCACTCTCTCACACACATATACAGGCTTTCTTCTCATACACACATGCATTCTCTCTCACACACATGCAGTCTATCTCCCTCTCTCTCACACACACACATGCATACTCACTCTCTCTCAAATACATTCTCTCTCACATGCACATGCATGTTTTCTCTCTCACACACATGCATTCTGTCTTTCAGGCACACACATTCTCTCTCACAAATGAAATGTCTCTCTCTCACAGACGTATTTTCTCACACACACATGCATTCTCTGTCCTTCTCACACATGCATTCTCACACACATACAGACATACATACATTCTCTCTCTCACATGCATGCATTCTCTCTGTCACACACACATGCATTCTCTCTTTCAGATACGCGCATTCTCTCTCGCACACACACATATACATACATTCTCTCTCACATACACAAATGCATCTCCTCTCACAGACAGATGCATTACTTCTCTCTCAAACACATGCATTCTCTCTCACACACATGCATTCTCTCTCTTACACACACAAATGATTTCTCTCTCTCACAGATACATTATTTCTCTCTCACATACATGCGTTGTCTCTCTCATACACACGCATTCTGTCTCACACACACATGCATTATACCTCACACGCACATGCATTCTCTCTCTCACACACGTGTTCTCTCTCACACACATATGCATTCTCTCTTCCACACGCACATGCATTCACTCTCTCTCACACACGCATTCTCTCTCTCATACACACATGCATTCTCTCTCTGACACAAACAAATGATTTCTCTCTCACACACAGATGCATTCTTTCTCACACACTTGCATTCTCTCTCACACACACATGTATTCTCTCTCTCACGCACACATGCAATCACTCATTCAGACACACACATTCACTCTCTCACACACATATACAGGCCTTCTCTCTCACACACACATGCATTCTCTCCCTTACATACACAAACCATTTCTCTCTCACACAGACGCAGTATTTCTCTCCAACACACATGCATTGTCTCTCTCTCACACAACCATTCTCTCTCTCACACACATGCATTGTCTCTCTCACACACACGTATTCTCTCTCTCACACACATGTGCATTCTATCTCACATGCACATGCCTGCTCTCTCACACACACTTGTTCTGTCTGACACACATATGCATTCTCTCACACACACACATGCATTCTCTCTCTCACACACACAAATGCTTTCTCTCTCACACACAGATGTATTCGCTCTCTCACACAGACATGCATTGTATCTCTCACACACACACGCATTCTCTCTCTCACACACACATGCAATCACTCTGTCACACACATGCATTCTCTCTCACACACACACATATACATGCATTCTCTCACACACACATGCATTCTCTCTCTCACACATGCATTCACTCTCTCACACACATCCATTCTCTCTCTCTCACACACATGCATTCTCTCTCACACACACGTGTTCTCTCTCACCCACATATGCATTCTCTCACTCACACACACATGCATTCACTCTCTCACACACACGCATTCTCTCTCACACACCCATGCATTCACTCTCTCACACACATGCATTCTCTCTCTCACACACGTGTTCTCTCTCACCCACATATGCATTCTCTCACTCACACACACATGCATTCACTCTCTCACACACACGCATTCTCTCTCACACACACACATGCATTCTCTCTCTTACACACACAAATGATTTCTCTCTCACACACAGATGCATTCTTTCTCACACACTTGCATTCTCTCTCACAAATGCATTCTCTCTCACACACACATGCATTCTCTCTCTCACACACATGCATTGTCTCTCTCTCACACAACCATTCTCTCTCAAACACACATGCATTCTCTCTCACACACATGCAGTCTTTCTCTCTCACACACACACATGCATACTCACTCTCTCTCAAATGCATTCTCTCTCACATGCACATGCATGTTTTCTCTCTCACACACATGCATTCTGTCTTTCAGGCACACACATTCTCTCTCTCACAAATGAAATGTCTCTCTCTCACAGACGTATTTTCTCACACACACATGCATTCTCTGTCCTTCTCACACATGACTTCTCACACACATACAGACATACATACATTCTCTCTCTCGCACGCATGCATTCTCTCTGTCACACACACATGCATTCTCTCTTTCAGATACGCGCATTCTCTCTCGCACACACACATATACATACATTCTCTCTCACATACACAAATGCATCCCCTCTCACAGACATATGCATTACTTCTCTCTCAAACACATGCATTCTCCCTCTCACACACACGCATTCTCTCTCTCATACACGCATTCTCTCTCTCTTTCACACACACACACATGCATTCTCTCTCTCTTTCACACACACACAGGCATTCTCTCTCTCACACATGCATTCTCTCTCTCACACGCACATGCATTCTCTCTCATATACACACAAGCATTCTCTCTCACACACAAAAATGATTTCTCTCTCACGCAGATGCATTCTTTTTCACACACATGCATTCTCTCTCACACACATGCATTCTCTCTCACACACACATGCAATCTCTCTCATACACACACGCATTCTCTCTCACACAAACATGCACTTACTCTCTCACACACATGCATTCTTTCTTTTAGGCACACATATTCTCTCTCTCACAGATGCAATGTCTCTCTCTCTCGCAGATGTATTTTCTCTCACACACACACATGTCTCTGTCTCTCCCACACATACATTCTCATACACAAACAGGCATACATACATTCTTTCTCACACACACATGCATTCTCTATCTCACACATGCATTCACTCTCTCACACACATGCATTCTCTCTCTCACACACACATGCATTCTCTCTCACACACCCACGCATTATCTCTCACACACACATGCATTCACTCTCTCACACACATGCATTCTGTCTTTCAGGCACACACATTCTCTCTCTCACAGATGCAATGACTCTGTCTCACAGACGTATTTTCTCACACACACACACATGTCTCTGTAACTCCCACACATGCATTCTCATACACAAACAGACATACATACATTCTGTCTCACACGCACATGCATTCTCTCTCACACACACATGGATTCACTGTCTCACACACATTCATTCTCTCTCACACACGCACATGCATTCTCTCTCACACACATTCATTCTGTCTCTCACAAATGTAATCCCTCTCTCACGCACACGCGTATTCTCTCTCACACAAAAATGCATTCTCTCCCTCACACACACGCATTCTCTCTCACAAACATGCATTGTCGCTGTCTCTCACACACACGCAATTTCTATCTCATAGACACATGCATTCTGTCTCTCATACATGCATTCTCTATCTCTCACACACATATGCTTTCTCTCTCTCTCACACACACATGCAATCACTCTCTCACACACATGCATTCTCTCTAACATACACATGCATTCTCTCTCTTACACACACAAATATTTTCACTCTCACACAAATGCATTATTTCTCTCTCATGCACACGCATTCCCTCTCACACACATGCGAACTCTCTAACACACACGTGTTCTCTCTCACACACATATGCATTCTTTCTCTCACACACACATGCATTCACTCTCTCACACACACGCATTCTCTCTCACACACACACATGCATTCTCTCTCTTACACACACAAATGATTTCTCTCTCACACCCAGATGCATTCTTTTTCACACACATGCATTCTCTCTCACACACACATGCATTCTCTCTCTCACATACATGCCTTCTCTCTCACGCACATGATTTCTCTCTATCTCACACAACCATTCTCTCTCACACACACATGCATTCTCTCTCACACACACAAGCATTCACTCTCACACACACAGGCATTTTCTCTCACACACACATGCATTCTCTCTGTCTCACACACATGCATTCTCTGTCTTACACACGCACATGCATTCTCTCTCACACACAGATGTATTCTTTATCTCTCACACACATGCATTTTATCTCTCACACTCACACGCATTCTCTCTCTCACACACACATGCAATCACTCTCTCACACACATGCATTCTCTCTCTCACACACACATATACATGCATTATCTCTTACACACACATGCATTCTCTCTCTTACACACACAAAAGATTTCTCTCTCTCACAGATGCATTATTTCTCTCTCACACACATGCATTGTCTCTCTCATACACACGCATTCTTCTCACACGAACATGCATTCTCTCTCACACACACGCATTCTCTATCTCACACACACGTGCATTCTCTCTCTTACACACACAAATGATTTCTCTCTCACACACAAATGCATTCTTTTTCACACACATGCATTCTCTCTCACACACACATGCATTCTCTCTCTCACATACACGCCTTCTGTCTCACGCACATGTATTCTCTCTATCTCACACAACCATTCTCTCTCACACACACATGCTTTCTCTCTCTTACACACACAAATGATTTCTCTCTCTCACAGATGCATTATTTCTCTCTCACACACATGCATTGTCTCTCTCATACACATATGCATTCTGTCTCACACGAACATGCATTCTCTCTCACACACACGCATTCTCTATCTCACACACACGTGCATTCTATCTCTTACACACACAAATGATTTCTCTCTCACACACAGATGCATTCTTTTTCACACACATGCATTCTCTCACACACACACATGCATTCTCTCTCTCACACACACAAATGTTTTCTCTCTCACACACAGATGTATTCGCTCTCTCACACACACACACATGCATTCTCTCTTCCAGACACACGCATTCTCTCTCAAACATGTACATCTACTTACATTCTCTCTCTCTTACACGCCTTCTCTCTCACACACATGCGTTCTCTCTCACACGCGCATGCATTCTCTCATTCAGACACACACATTCACTCTCTCACACACATATACAGGCTTTCTCTCTCACACACACATGCATTCGCTCCCTTACATACACATACGATTTCTCTCTCACACAGACACAGTATTTCTCTCTCACACACATGCGTTCTCTCTCACACGCGCATGCATTCTCTCATTCAGACACACACATTCACTCTCTCACACACATATACAGGCTTTCTCTCTCATACACACATGCATTCTCCCTCACACACATGCAGTCTATCTCCCTCTCTCTCACACACACACATGCATACTCACTCTCTCTCAAATACATTCTCTCTCACATGCACATGCATGTTTTCTCTCTCACACACATGCATTCTGTCTTTCAGGCACACACATTCTCTCTCACAAATGAAATGTCTCTCTCTCACAGACGTATTTTCTCACACACACATGCATTCTCTGTCCTTCTCACACATGCATTCTCACACACATACAGACATACATACATTCTCTCTCTCACACGCATGCATTCTCTCTGTCACACACACATGCATTCTCTCTTTCAGATACGCGCATTCTCTCTCGCACACACACATATACATACATTCTCTCTCACATACACAAATGCATCTCCTCTCACAGACAGATGCATTACTTCTCTCTCAAACACATGCATTATCTCTCTCACACACACAAATGATTTCTCTCTCTCACAGATACATTATTTCTCTCTCACATACATGCGTTGTCTCTCTCATACACACGCATTCTGTCTCACACACACATGCATTATACCTCTCACGCACATGCATTCTCTCTCTCACACACGTGTTCTCTCTCACACACATATGCATTTTCTCTTCCACACGCACATGCATTCACTCTCTCTCACACACGCATTCTCTCTCTCATACACACATGCATTCTCTCTCTGACACAAACAAATGATTTCTCTCTCACACACAGATGCATTCTTTCTCACACACTTGCATTCTCTCTCACACACACATGTATTCTCTCTCTCACACACACATGCAATCACTCATTCAGACACACACATTCACTCTCTCACACACATATACAGGCCTTCTCTCTCACACACGCATGCATTGTCTCTCTCACACACACGTATTCTCTCTCTCACACACATATGCATTCTATCTCACATGCACATGCCTGCTCTCTCACACACACGTGTTCTGTCTGACACACATATGCATTCTCTCACACACACACATGCATTCTCTCTCTCACACACACAAATGCTTTCTCTCTCACACACAGATGTATTCGCTCTCTCACACACACATGCATTGTATCTCTCACACACACACGCATTCTCTCTCTCACACACACATGCAATCACTCTCTCACACACATGCACTCTCTCTCACACACACACATATACATGCATTCTCTCACACACACATGCATTCTCTCTCTCACACATGCATTCACTCTCTTACACACATGCATTCTCTCTCTCACACACACATGCATTCTCTCTCACACACCCACGCATTCTCTCTCACACACACATGCATTCACTCTCTCACACACATGCATTCTCTCTCTCACACACGTGTTCTCTCTCACCCACATATGCATTCTCTCTCTCAGACACACATGCATTCACTCTCTCACACACACGCATTCTCTCTCTCACACACACATGCATTCTCTCTCTTACACACACAAATGATTTCTCTCTCACACACAGATGCATTCTTTCTCACACACACATGCATTCTCTCTCACAAATGCATTCTCTCTCACACACACATGCATTCTCTCTCTCACACACGTGCATTGTCTCTCTCTCACACAACCATTCTCTCTCACACACACATGCATTCTCTCTCACACACGTGCAGTCTCTCTCTCTCTCACACATACACACACATGCATACTCATTCTCTCTCAAATGCATTCTCTCTCACATGCACATGCATGTTTTCTCTCTCACATACATGCATTCTGTCTTTCAGGCACACACATTCTCTCTCTCACAAATGAAATGTCTCTCTCTCACAGACATATTTTCTCACACACACATGCATTCTCTGTCCTTCTCACACATGCATTCTCACACACATACAGACATACATATATTCTCTCTCTCACACGCATGCATTCTCTCTGTCACACACACATGCATTCTCTCTTTCAGATATGCGCATTCTCTCTCGCACACACACATATACACACATTCTCTCTCACATACACAAATGCATCCCCTCTCACAGACAGATGCATTACTTCTCTCTCAAACACATGCATTCTCCCTCTCACACACACGCATTCTCTCTCTCATACACGCATTCTCTCTCTCTTTCACACACACACACATGCATTCTCTCTCTTTTTCACACACACACAAGCATTCTCTCTCACACACATGCATTCTGTCTTTCAGGCACACACATTCTCTTTCTCACAAATGAAATGTCTCTCTCTCACAGACGTATTTTCTCACACACAAATGCATTCTCTGTCCTTCTCACACATGCATTCTCACACACATACAGACATACATACATTCTCTCTCTCACACGCATGCATTCTCTCTGTCACACACACATGCATTCTCTCTTTCAGATACGCGCATTCTCTCTCGCACACACACATATACATACATTCTCTCTCACCCGCACAGGCATTCTCTCTCTCACACACGTGTTCTCTCTCACCCACATATGCATTCTCTCTCTCACACACACATGCATTCAATCTCTCACACACACGTATTCTCTCTCTCACACGCACATGCATTCTCTCTCATACACACACAAGCATTCTCTCTCACACACAAAAATGATTTCTCTCTCACACACAGATGCATTCTTTTTCACACACATGCATTCTCTCTCACACACATGCATTCTCTCTCACACACACATGCATTCTCTCTCATACACACACGCATTCTCTCTCACACAAACATGCATTTACTCTCTCACACACATGCATTCTGTCTTTCAGGCACACATATTCTCTCTCCCACAGATGCAATGTCTCACTCTCTTGCAGACGTATTTTCTCTCACACACACACATGTCTCTGTCTCTCCCACACATACATTCTCATACACAAACAGGCATACATACATTCTTTCTCACACACACATGCATTCTCTATCTCACACATGCATTCACTCTCTCACACACATGCATTCTCTCTCTCACACACACATGCATTCTCTCTCACACACCCACGCATTCTCTCTCACACACACATGCATTCACTCTCTCACACACATGCATTCTGTCTTTCAGGCACACACATTCTCTCTCTCACAGATGCAATGACTCTCTCTCACAGACGTATTTTCTCTCACACACACACATGTCTCTGTCTCTCCCACACATGCATTCTCATACACAAACAGACATACATACATTCTTTCTCACACACACATGCATTCTCTATCTCACACATGCATTCACTCTCTCACACACATGCATTCTCTCTCTCACACACATGCATTCACTCTCTCACACACATGCATTCTGTCTTTCAGGCACACACATTCTCTCTCTCACAGATGCAATGTCTCTCTCTCTCGCAGACGTATTTTCTCTCACACACACACATGTCTCTGTCTCTCCCACACATACATTCTCATACACAAACAGGCATACATACATTCTTTCTCACACACACATGCATTCTCTATCTCACACATGCATTCACTCTCTCACACCCACGCATTCTCTCTCTCACACACATGCATTCACTCGCTCACACACATGCATTCTGTCTTTCAGGCACACACATTCTCTCTCTCACAGATGCAATGACTCTCTCTCACAGACGTATTTTCTCACACACACACACATGTCTCTGTATCTCCCACACATGCATTCTCATACACAAACAGACATACATACATTCTTTCTCAAACACACATGCATTCCCTCTGTCTCATACACATGCATTCTCTCTCTTACACACACAAATGCTTTCTCTCTCACACACAGATGCATTCTTTCTCTCACACACACATGCATTGTATCTCTCACACACACACGCATTCTCTCTCTCATACACACATGCAATCACCCCCTCACACACATGCATTCTCTCTCTCACACACACATACATGCATTCTCTCTCACACACACTTGCATTCTCTCTCTTACACACACAAATAATTTCTCTCTCTCTCACAACTGCATTATTTCCCTCTCACACACATGCATTTTCTCTCTCATACACGCATTCTCTCTCTCTTTCACACACATACACATGCATTCTCTCTCTCTTTCACACACACGGGCATTCTCTCGCTCACAACTGCATTCTCTCTCTCACACGCACATGCATTCTCTCTCACACACACAGGCATTCTCTCTCTCACACACACGCATTCTCTCTCATAGACACATGCATTCTGTCTCTCATACATGCATTCTCTCTCTCTCAAAAACACATACATGCTTATCTCTCTCACACACACATATACTTTCTCTCTCTCACACACACAAATGCTTTCTCTCACTCACACAGATGCATTATTTCTCTCACACACATGCATTCTCTCTCTCACACACACACACACATGCATTCTCTCTTCCAGACACACGCATTCTCTCTCAAACATGTACATCTACTTACATTCTCTCTCTCTTACACGCCTTCTCTCTCACACACATGCGTTCTCTCTCACACGCGCACGCATTCTCTCATTCAGACACACACATTCACTCTCTCACACACATATACAGGCTTTCTCTCTCACACACACATGCATTCTCTCCCTTACATACACAAACAATTTCTCTCTCACACAGACGCAGTATTTCTCTCTCACACACACATGCATTCCCTCTCTTATACACACAAATATTTTCTTTCTCTCACACAGATGCAATATTTCTCTCTCACACACATGCATTGTCTCTCATGCACACGCATTCTCTCTCACACACATGCATTCTCTCTCACACACACGTGTTCTCTCTAACACACATATGTATTCTATCTCTCACACACACATGCATTCACTCTCTCACACGCACATGCATTCTCTCTCATATACACACAAGCATTCTCTCTCTTACACACAAAAATGATTTCTCTCTCACACACAGATGCATTCTATTTCACACACATGCATTCTCTCGCACACACATGCATTCTCTCTCATACACACATGCATTCTCTCTCACACACCTGCAGTCTATCTCTCTCTCTCACACACACACGCATGCATATTCACTCTCTCTCAAATACATTCTCTCTCACATGCACATGCATGTTTTCTCTCTCACACACATGCATTCTGTCTTTCAGGCACACACATTCTCTCTCTCACAAAAGAAATGTCTCTCTCTCACAGACGTATTTTCTCACACACACATGCATTCTCTGTCCTTCTCACACATGCATTCTCACAGACATACAGACATACATACATTCTCTCTCTCACACGCATGCATTCTCTCTGTCACACACACATGCATTCTCTCTTTCAGATACGCGCATTCTCTCTCGCACACACACATATACATACATTCTCTCTCACATACACAAATGCATCTCTTCTCACAGATAGACGCATTACTTCTCACTCAAACACATGCATTCTCCCTCTCACACACACGCATTCTCTCTCTCACACACGCATTCTCTCTCTCTTTCACACACACACACATGCATTCTCTCTCTCTTTCACACACACACAGGCATTCTCTCTCTCACACATGCATTCTCTCTCTCACACACACATGCATTCTCTCTCACACACACAGGCATTCTCTCTCTCACACACATGCATTCTCTCTCAATAAAAGCATTGTCGCTGTCTCTCACACACACGCAATTTCTCTCTCATAGACACATGCATTCTGTCTCTCATACATGCATTCTCTCTCTCTGAAAAACATAAACATGCTTATCTCTCTCACACACACATATACTTTCTCTCTCTCACACACACAAATGCTTTCTCTCACTCACACAGATGCATTATTTCTCTCACACACATGCATTCTCTCTCTCTCACACACACACACGCATTCTCTCTTCCAGACACACGCATTCTCTCTCAAACATGTACATCTACTTACATTCTCTCTCTCTTACACGCCTTCTCTCTCACACACATGCGTTCTCTCTCACACGCGCATGCATTCTCTCCCTTACATACACAAACCATTTCTCTCTCACACAGACGCAGTATTTCTCTCTAACACACATGCATTGTCTCTCTCTCACACAACCATTCTCTCTCTCACACACATGCATTGTCTCTCTCACACACACGTATTCTCTCTCTCACACACATATGCATTCTATCTCACATGCACATGCCTGCTCTCTCACACACACGTGTTCTGTCTGACACAAATATGCATTCTCTCACACACACACATGCATTCTCTCTCTCACACACACAAATCCTTTCTCTCTCACACACAGATGTATTCGTTCTCTCACACACACATGCATTGTATCTCTCTCACACACACGCATTCTCTCTCTCACACACACATGCAATCACTCTCTCACACACATGCATTCTCTCTCACACACACACATATACATGCATTCTCTCACACACACATGCATTCTCTCTCTCACACATGCATTCACTCTCTCACACACATGCATTCTCTCTCTCACACACACATGCATTCTCTCTCACACACCCACGCATTCTCTCTCACACACACATGCATTCACTCTCTCACACACATGCATTCTCTCTCTCACACACGTGTTCTCTCTCACCCACATATGCATTCTCTCTCTCACACACACATGCATTCACTCTCTCACACACACGCATTCTCTCTCTCACACACACATGCATTCTCTCTCTTACACACACAAATGATTTCTCTCTCACACACAGACGCATGAATTCTCACACACTTGCATTCTCTCTCACACATGCATTCTCTCACACACACATGCATTCTCTCTCTCACACACATGCATTGTCCTCTCTCACACAACCATTCTCTCACACACACACATGCATTCTCTCTCACACACATGCAGTCTCTCTCTCTCTCTCACACACACATGCATACTCACACTCTCTCAAATGCATTCTCCCTCACATGCACATGCATGTTTTCTCTCTCACACACATGCATTCTGTCTTTCAGGCACACACATTCTCTCTCTCACAAATGAAATGTCTCTCTCTAACAGACGCATTTTCTCACACACACACATGCATTCTCTGTCTCTCTCACACATGCATTCTCACACACATGCAGTCATATATACATTCTCTCTCTCACACGCATGCATTGTCTCTGTCACACACACATGCATTCTCTCTTTCAGATACGTGCATTCTCTCTCGCACACACACATATACATACATTCTCTCTCACACACACAAATGCATCCCCTCTTACAGACAGATGCATTACTTCTCTCCCAAACACATGCATTCTCTCTCTAACACAATGCATTCTCTCTCTCACACACGCATTCTCTCTCTCTTTCACACACACACACACACACACGTGGATTCTCTCTCTCACACGTAATCCCTCTCTCACGCACACGCGTATTCTCTCTCTCACACATGCATTCTCTTTCTCTCACACGCACATGCATTCTCTCTCACAGACACAGGCATTCTCTCTCTCACACACATGCATTCTCTCTCACATACATGCATTGTCGCTGTATCTCACACACACGCAATTTCTCTCTCATAGACACATGCATTCTGTCTCTCATACATGCATTCTCTCTCTCTCACAAACATATACATGCGTTCTCTCACTCACACAGATGCATATTTCTCTCTCACATACATGCATTCTCTCTCTCACACACACACACACATGCATTCTCTCTTCCAGACACACGCATTCTCTCTCACACATGCAGATCTATTTACATTCTCTCTCTCTTACACGCCTTCTCTCTCTCACACACATGATTACTCTCTCTCACACGCACTCATTCTCTCTCACACACACATGCATTCTCTCATTCAGACACACACATTCTCTCACACACACACATATACATGCCTTCTCTCTCACACACACATGCATTCTCTCCCTTACATACACAAATGATTTCTCTCTCACACAGATGCAGTATTTCTCTCACACACACACACATTCTCTCTCTCACACATACACACACATGCATTCTATCTCACACGCACATGCATGCTCTCTCACACAAACGTGTTCTCTCTCTCACACATATGCATTCTCTCTCACACACACATGCATTCTCTCTCTCACACACACAAATGCTTTCTCTCTCACACACAGATGCATTCTTTCTCTCTCACACACACATGCATTCTCTCTCTTACACACACAAGTATTTTCTTTCTCTCACACAGATGCAATATTTCTCTCTCAAACACATGCATTGTCTCTCATGCACACGCATTCTCTCTCACACACATGTATTCTCTCTCACACACACGTGTTCTCTCTAACACACATATGTATTCTCTCTCTCACACACACATGCATTCACTCTCTCACACACACGTATTCTCTCTCTCACACACACATGCATTCTCTCTCATATACACACAAGCATTCTCTCTCTTACACACAAAAATGATTTCTCTCTCACACTCAGATGCATTCTTTTTCACACACATGCATTCTCTCTCACACACACATGCATTCTCTCTCACACACTGACATGCATTCAGTCTCTCACACACATTCATTCTCTCTCACACACACATGCATTCTCTCTCATACACACACGCATTTTCTCTCACACAAACATGCATTCACTCTCTCACACACATGCATTCTGTCTTTCAGGCACACACATTCTCTCTCTCACAGATGCAATTACTCTCTCTCACAGATGTATTTCCCCCCCACACACACATGTCTCTGTCTCTCCCACACATGCATTCTCATACACAAACAGACATACATACATTCTTTCTCACACACACATGCATTCTCTCTGTCTCATACACATGCATTCTCTCTCTTACACACAAAAAAATGCTTTCTCTCTCACACACAGATGTATTCTTTCTCTCACACACACATGCATTGTATCTCTCACACAAACATGCATTCACTCTTCTCACACACATGCATTCTGTCTTTCAGGCACACACATTCTCTCTCTCACAGATGCAATGACTCTCTCTCACAGATGTATTTTCCCCCCCACACACACATGTCTCTGTCTCTCCCACACATGCATTCTCATACACAAACAGACATACATACATTCTTTCTCACACACACATGCATTCTCTCTGTCTCATACACATGCATTCTCTCTCTTACACACACAAATGATTTCTCTCTCACGCACAGATGCATTCTTTCTCACACACTTGCATTCTCACTCAAACATGCATTCTCTCTCACAGACACATGCATTCTCTCTCGCACACACATGCAATGTCTCTCACTCACACAACCATTCTGTCTCACACACACATGCATTCTCTCTCACACACATGCATTCTATCTCACACGCACATGCATTCTCTCTCACACACACGTGTTCTCTCTGACCCACATATGCATTCTCTCTCTCACACAAACATGCATTCACTCTCTTACACACACAAATGATTTCTCTCTCACACACAGATGCATTCTTTCTCACACACTTGCATTCTCTCTCACACATGCATTCTCTCTCACACACACATGCATTCTCTCTCTCACACACATGCATTGTCTCTCTCTCACACAACCATTCTATCTCACACACACATGCATTCTCTCTCACACACATGCAGTCTATCTCTCTCTCTCACATACACACACATGCATACCCACTCTCTCTCAAATGCATTCTCTCTCACATACACATGCATGTTTTCTCTCTCACACACATGCATTCTGTCTTTCAGGCACACACATTCTCTCTCTCACAAATGAAATGTCTCTCTCTCACAGACGTATTTTCTCACACACACATGCATTCTCTGTCCTTCTCACACATGCATTCTCACACACATACAGACATACATACATTCTCTCTCTCACACGCATGCATTCTCTCTGTCACACACACATGCATTCTCTCTTTCAGATACGCGCATTCTCTCTCGCACACACATACATACATTCTCTCTCACATACACAAATGCATCTCCTCTCACAGACAGATGCATTACTTCTCTCTCAAACACATGCATTCTCCCTCTCACACACACGCATTCTCTCTCTCACACACGCATTCTCTCTCTCTTTCACACACACACACATGCATTATCTCTCTCTTTCACACACACACAGGCATTCTCTCTCTCACACATGCATTCTCTCTCTCACACGCACATGCATTCTCTCTCACACACACAGGCATTCTCTCTCAATAAAAGCATTGTCGCTGTCTCTCACACACACGCAATTTCTCTCTCATAGACACATGCATTCTGTCTCGCATACATACATTCTCTCTCTCTGAAAAACATAAACATGCTTATCTCTCTCACACACACATATAGTTTCTCTCTCTCACACACACAAGTGCTTTCTCTCACTCACACAGATGCATTATTTCTCTCTCACACACATGCATTCTCTCTCACACTCACACACATGCATTCTCTCTTCCAGACACACGCATTCTCTCTCACACATGTACATCTACATACATTCTCTCTCTCTTACACGCCTTATCTCTCACACACATGCGTTCTCTCTCACACGCACATGCATTCTCACATTCAAACACACACATTCACTCTCTCACACACATAAACATGACTTCTCTCTCTCACACACATGCATTCTCTCCCTTACATACACAAACGATTTCTCTCTCACACAGACGCAGTATTTCTCTCTCACACACATGCATTGTCTCTCTCACACACACGCATTCTCTCTCTCAAACACACATATGCATTCTATCTCACACGCACATGCATGCTCTCTCTCACACACGTGTTCTGTCTCACACACATATGCATTCTCTCACACACACACATGCATTCTCTCTCACACACACACAAATGCTTTCTCTCTCACACACAGATGTATTCGTTCTCTCACACACACATGCATTGTATCTCTCTCACACACATGCAATGTCTCTCTCTCACACAACCATTCTGTCTCACACACACATGCATTCTCTCTCACACACATGCAGTCTCTCTCTCTCTCTCACACACACACACATGCATACTCACTCTCTCTCAAATGCATTCTCTCTCACATGCACATGCATGTTTTCTCTCTCACACACATGCATTCTGTCTTTCAGGCACACACATTCTCTCTCTCACAAATGAAATGTCTCTCTCTCACAGACGTATTTTCTCACACACACATGCATTCTCTGTCCTTCTCACACATGCATTCTCACACACATACAGACATACATACATTCTCTCTCTCGCACGCATGCATTCTCTCTGTCACACACACATGCATTCTCTCTTTCAGATACGCGCATTCTCTCTCGCACACACACATATACATACATTCTCTCTCACATACACAAATGCATCCCCTCTCACAGACAGATGCATTACTTCTCTCTCAAGCACATGCATTCTCTCTCTAACACAATGCATTCTCTCTCTCACACACGCATTCTCTCTCTCTTTCACACACACACGCATGCATTCTCTCTCTCTTTCACACACACACAGGCATTCTCTCTCTCACACGTAATCCCTCTCTCACGCACACGCGTATTCTCTCTCTCACACATGCATTCTCTTTCTCTCACATGCACATGCATTCTCTCTCACACACACAGGCATTCTCTCTCTCACACACACGCATTCTCTCTCACATACATGCATTGTCGCTGTATCTCACACACACACAATTTCTCTCTCATAGACACATGCATTGTGTCTCTCATACATGCATTCTCTCTCTCTCACAAACATATACATGCGTTCTCTCACTCACACAGATGCATATTTCTCTCTCACACACATGCATTCTCTCTCTCACACACACACACATGCATTCTCTCTTCCAGTCACACGCATTCTCTCTCACACATGCACATCTACATACATTCTCTCTCTCTTACACGCCTTCTCTCTCACACACACATGCATTCTCTCTCACACGCGCATGCATTCTCTCATTCAGACACACACATTCACTCTCTCACACACATATACATGCCTTCTCTCTCACACACACATGCATTCTCTCCCTTACATACACAAACGATTTCTCTCTCACACAGACGCAGTATTTCTCTCTCACACACACATGCATTCTCTCTCTTATACACACAAATATTTTCTTTCTCTCACACAAATGCAATATTTCTCTCTCACACACATGCATTGTCTCTCATGCACACGCATTCTCTCTCAAACACATGCATTCTCTCTCACACACACGTGTTCACTCTAACACACATATGTATTCTCTCTCTCACACACACATGCATTCACTCTCTCACACACACGTATTCTCTCTCTCACACACACATGCATTCTCTCTCATACACACACAAGCATTCTCTCTCTTACACACAAAAATGATTTCTCTCTCACACTCAGATGCATTCTTTTTCACACACATTCATTCTCTCTCACACACACATGCATTCTCTCTCACACTCACACATGCATTCACTCTCTCACACACATTCATTCTCTCTCACACACACATGCATTCTCTCTCATACGCACACGCATTCTCTCTCACACACACATGCATTCACTCTCTCACACACATGCATTCTGTCTTTCAGGCACACACATTCTCTCTCTCACAGATGCAATGACTCTCTCTTACAGACGTATTTTCTCACACACACACACATGTCTCTGTCTCTCCCACACATGCATTCTCATACACAAACCGACATACATACATTCTTTCTCACACACACATGCATTCTCTCTGTCTCATACACATGCATTCTCTCTCTTACACACACAAATGCTTTCTCTCTCTCACACACATGCATTCTCTCCCTTACATACACAAACCATTTCTCTCTCACACAGAGGCAGTATTTCTCTCTAACACACATGCATTGTCTCTCTCTCACACAACCATTCTCTCTCTCACACACATGCATTGTCTCTCTCACACACACGTATTCTCTCTCTCACACACATATGCATTCTATCTCATATGCACATGCCTGCTCTCTCACACACACGTGTTCTGTCTGACACACATATGCATTCTCTCACACCCACACATGCATTCTCTCTCTCACACACACAAATGCTTTCACTCTCACACACAGATGTATTCGTTCTCTCACACACACATGCATAGTATCTCTCACACACACACACATTCTCTCTCTCACACCCACATGCAATCACTCTCTCACACACATGCATTCTCTCTCACACACACACATATACATGCATTCTCTCACACACACATGCATTCTCTCTCTCACACATGCATTCACTCTCACACGCACATGCATTCTCTCTCACACACCCACGCATTCTCTCTCACACACACATGCATTCACTCTCTCACACACATGCATTCTCTCTCTCACACACGTGTTCTCTCTCACCCACATATGCATTCTCTCTCTGACCCACATGCATTGTCTCTCTCACACACACTTATTCTCTCTCTCACAAACATATGCATTCTATCTCACATGCACATGCCTGCTCTCTCACACACACCTGTTCTGTCTGACACACATATGCATTCTCTCACACACACACATGCATTCTCTCTCTCACACACACAAATGCTTTCACTCTCACACACAGATGTATTCGTTCTCTCACACACACATGCATTGTATCTCTCACACACACACGCATTCTCTCTCTCACACACACATGCAATCACTCTCTCACACACATGCATTCTCTCTCACACACACACACATACATGCATTCTCTCACACACACATGCATTCTCTCTCTCACACATGCATTCACTCTCACACACACATGCATTCTCTCTCACACACCCACGCATTCTCTCTCACACACACATGCATTGACTCTCTCACACACATGCATTCTCTCTCTCACACACGTGTTCTCTCTCACCCACATATGCATTCTCTCTCTCACACGCACATGCATTCACTCTCTCACACACACGCATTCTCTCTCTCACACACACATGCATTCTCTCTCTTACACACACAAATGATTTCTCTCTCACACACAGATGCATGCATTCTCACACACTTGCATTCTCTCTCACAAATGCATTCTCTCTCACACACATGCATTCTCTCTCTCACACACATGCATTGTCTCTCTCTCACACAACCATTCTCTCTCACACACACATGCATTCTCTCTCACACACATGCAGTCTCTCTCTCACTCACACACACACACACATGCATACTCACTCTCTCTCAAATGCATTCTCTCTCACGTGCACATGCATGTTTTCTCTCTCACACACATGCATTCTGTCTTTCAGGCACACACATGCTCTGTCTCACAAATGAAATGTCTCTCTCTAACAGACCCATTTTCTCACACACACACATGCATTCATTGTCTCTCTCACACGTGCATTCTCACACACATACAGTCATACATACATTCTCTCTATCACACGCATGCATTGTCTCTGTCACACACACAGGCATTCTCTCTTTCAGATATGCGCATTCTCTCTCGCACACACACATACACATACATTCTCTCTCACACACACAAATGCATCCCCTCTTACAGACAGATGCATTACTTCTCTCTCAAACACATGCATTCTCTCTCTAACACAATGCATTCTCTCTCTCACACACGCATTCTCTCTCTCTTTCACACACACACACACACATGCATTCTCTCTCTTTTTCACACACACACGTGGATTCTCTCTCTCACACGTAATCCCTCTCTCACGCACACGCGTATTCTCTCTCTCACACATGCATTCTCTTTCTCTCACACGCACATGCCTTCTCTCTCACATACACAGGCATTCTCTCTCTCACACACACGCATTCTCTCTCACATACATGCATTGTCGCTGTATCTCACACACACGCAATTTCTCTCTCATAGACACATGCATTCTGTCTCTCATACATGCATTCTCTCTCTCTCACAAACATATACATGCGTTCTCTGACTCACACAGATGCATATTTCTCTCTCACACATATGCATTCTCTCTCTCTCACACACACACATGCATTCTCTCTTCCAGACACACGCATTCTCTCTCACACATGCAGATCTACATACATTCTCTCTCTCTTACACGCCTTCTCTCTCTCACACACATGATTACTCTCTCTCACACGCACTCATTCTCTCTCACACACACATGCATTCTCTCTCACACGCGCATGCATTCTCTCATTCAGACACACACATTCTCTCACACACACACATATACATGCCTTCTCTCTCACACACACATGCATTCTCTCCCTTACAAACACAAATGATTTCTCTCTCACACAGATGCAGTATTTCTCTCTCACACACACACATTCTCTCTCACACACACACACTGCATTCTATCTCACACGCACATGCATGCTCTCTCACACAAATGTGTTCTCTCTCACACACATATGCATTCTGTCTCACACACACATGCATTCTCTCTCTCTCACACACAAATGCTTTCTCTCTCACACACAGATGCATTCTTTCTCTCTCTCACACACATGCATTCTCTCTCTTACACACACAAATATTTTCTTTCTCTCACACAGATGCAATATTTCTCTCTCACACACATGCATTGTCTCTCATGCACACGCATTCTCTCTCACACACATGCATTCTCTCTCACACACACGTGTTCTCTCTAACACACATATGTATTCTCTCTCTCACACACACATGCATTCACTCTCTCACACACACGTATTCTCTCTCACACACACACATATACATACATTCTCTCTCACACACACAAATGCATCCCCTCTTACAGACAGATGCATCACTTCTCTCTCAAACACATGCATTCTCTCTCTAACACAATGCATTCTCTCTCTCACACAGGCATTCCCTCTCTCTTTCACACACACACACACACACATGCATTCTCTCTCTCTTTCACACACACACGTGGATTCTCTCTCTCACACGTAATCCCTCTCTCACGCACACGCGTATTCTCTCTCTCACACATGCATTCTCTTTCTCTCACATGCACATGCATTCTCTCTCACACACACAGGCATTCTCTCTCTCACACACACGCATTCTCTCTCTCACGCATGCATTGTCTCTGTCTCACACACATGCATTCTCTCTTTCAGATACGCGCATACTCTGTCGCACACACACATATACATGCATTCTCTCTCACACACACAAATGCATCCCCTCTTACAGACAGATGCATTACTTCTCTCTCAAACACATGCATTCTCTCTCTAACATGAATGCATTCTCTCTCTCACACACGCAGTCCCTCTCTCTTTCACACACACACACGCACATGCATTCTCTCTCACACACACAGGCATTCTCTCTCTCACACACACGCATTCTCTCTCACATACATGCATTGTCTCTGTATCTCACACACACGCAATTTCTCTCTCATAGACACATGCATTCTGTCTCTCATACATGCATTCTCTCTCTCTCACAAACATATACATGCGTTCTCTCACTCACACAGATGCATATTTCTCTCTCACACACATGCATTCTCTCTCACACACACACACACACACACATGCATTCACTCTTCCAGACACACGCATTCTCTCTCACACATGCATATCTACATACATTCTCTCTCTCTTACACGCCTTCTCTCTCTCACACACATGATTACTCTCTCTCACACGCACTCATTCTCTCTGACACACACACATGCATTCTCTCTCACACGCGCATGCATTCTCTCATTCAGACACACACATTCTCTCACACCCACACATATACATGTCTTCTGTCTCACACACACATTCATTCTCTCCCTTACATACACAAATGATTTCTCTCTCACACAGATGCAGTCTTTCTCTCACACACACACATTCTCTCTCTCACACACACACATTCATTCTATCTCACACGCACATGCATGCTCCCTCACACAAACGTGTTCTCTCTCACACACATATGCATTCTCTCTCACACATACATGCATTCTCTCTCTTACACACACAAATATTTTCTTTCTCTCACACAGATGCAATATTTCTCTCTCACACACATGCATTGTCTCTCATTCACACGCATTCTCTCTCACACACATGCATTCTCTCTCACACACACGTGTTCTCTCTAACAAACATATGTATTCTCTCTCTCACACACACATGCATTCACTCTCTCACACACACGTATTCTCTCTCTCACACACACATGCATTCTCTCTCATATACACACAAGCATTCTCTCTCTTACACACAAAAATGATTTCTCTCTCACACACAGATGCATTCTTTTTCACACACATGCATTCTCTCTCACACACATGCATTCTCGCTCATACACACACGCATTCTCTCTCACACACACATGCATTCACTCTCTCACACACATGCATTCTGTCTTTCAGGCACACACATTCTCTCTCTGACAGATGCAATGTCTCCCTCTCTCGCAGACGTATTTTCTCACCAACACACACGTCTCTGTCTCTCCCACACATACATTCTCATACACAAACAGACATACATACATTCTTTCTCACACACACATGCATTCTCTCTCTCACACATGCATTCACTCTCTCACACACATGCATTCTCTCTCTCACACACACATGCATTCTCGCTCACACACCCACGCATTCTCTCTCACACACACATGCATTCACTCTCTCACACACATGCATTCTGTCTTTCAGGCACACACATTCTCTCTCTCACAGAAACAATGACTCTCTCTCACAGATGTATTTTCTCACACACACACACGTGTCGGTCTCTCCCACACATGCATTCTCATACACAAACAGACATACATACATTCTTTCTCACACACACATGCATTCTCTCTGTCTCATACACATGCATTCTCTCTCTTACACACACAAATGCTTTCTCTCTCACACACAGATGTATTCTTTCTCTCACACACACTTACATTGTATCTCTCTCACACACACGCATTCTCTCTCTCTCACACACATGCAATCACTCCCTCACACACATGCATTCTCTCTCTCACACACACATATACATGCATTCTCTCTCACACACACATGCATTCTCTATCTTACACACACAAATGATTTCTCTCTCTCTCACAAATGCATTATTTCTCTCTCACACACATGCATTGTCTCTCTCATACACACGCATTCTGTCTCACACACACATGCATTCTATCTCACACGCACATGCATTCTCTCTCACACACGTGTTCTCTCTCACCCACATATGCATTCTCTCTCTCACAGAAACATGCATTCACTCTCTCACACACACGCATTTTCTCTCTCACACACACATGCATTCTCTCTCTCTTTCACACACACACAGGCATTCTCTCTCTCACACATGCATTCTCTCTGTCTCATTCACATGCATTGTCTCTCACACACACAGGCATTCTCTCTCTCACACACACGCATTCTCTCTCACATACATGCATTGTCGCTGTCTCTCTCACACACACGCAATTTCTCTCTCATAGACACATGCATTCTGTCTCTCATACATGCATTCTCTCTCTCTGAAAAACATAAACATGCTTATCTCTCTCACACACACATATACTTTCTCTCTCTCACACACACAAATGCTTTCTCTCACTCACACAGATGCATTATTTCTCTCTCACACACATGCATTCTCTCTCACACACACACACATGCATTCTCTCTTCCCGACACACGCATTCTCTCTCACACATGTACATCTACATACATTCTCTCTCTATTACACGCCTTCTCTCTCACACACATGCGTTCTCTCTTACACGCACATGCATTCCCTTATTCAGACACACACATTCACTCTCTCACACACATATACATGCCTTCTCTCTCACACACACATGCATTCTCTCCCTTACATACACAAACGATTTCTCTCTCACACAGACGCAGTATTTCTCTCTCACACACATGCATTGTCTCACTCACACACACGCATTCTCTCTCCCAAACAAACATATGCATTCTATCTCACACGCACATGCATGCTCTCTCACACACACGTGTTCTGTCGGACACACATATGCATTCTGTCACACACGCACATGCATTCTCTCTCACACACACAGGCATTCTCTCTCTCACACACACGCATTCCCTCTCACATACATGCATTGTCGCTGTATCTCACAAACACGCAATTTCTCTCTCATAGACACATGCATTCTGTCTCTCATACATGCATTCTCTCTCTCTCACAAACATATACATGCGTTCTCTCACTCAAACAGATGCATATTTCTCTCTCACACACATGCATTCTCTCTTCCAGACACACGCATTCTCTCTCACACATGCACATCTACATACATTCTCTCTCTCTTACACGCCTTCTCTCTCTCACACACATGATTACTCTCTCTCACACGCACTCATTCTCTCTCACACACACATGCATTCTCTCTCACACGCGCATGCATTCTCTCATTCAGACACACACATTCTCTCACACACACACATATACATGCCTTCTCTCTCTCACACACATGCATTCTCTCCCTTACATACACAAATGATTTCTCTCTCACACAGATGCAGTATTTCTCTCACACACACACATTCTCTCTCTCTCACACACACATGCATTCTATCTCACACGCACATGCATGCTCTCTCACACAAACGTGTTCTCTCTCACACACATATGCATTCACTCTCACACACACATGCATTCTCTCTCTCTCACACACAAATGCTTTCTCTCTCACACACAGATGCATTCTTTCTCTCTCACACGCACATGCATTCTCTCTCTTCCACACACAAATATTTTCTTTCTCTCACACAGATGCAATATTTCTCTCTCACACACATGCATTGTCTCTCATGCACACGCATTCTCTCTCACACACATGCATTCTCTCTCTCACACACGTGTTCTCTCTAACACACATATGTATTCTCTCTCTCACACACACATGCATTCACTCTCTCACACACACGTATTCTCTCTCTCACACACACATATACATACATTCTCTCTCACACACACAAATGCATCCCCTCTTACAGACAGATGCATTACTTCTCTCTCAACCACATGCATTCTCTCTCTAACACAATGCATTCTCTCTCTCACACACGCATTCTCTCTCTCTTTCACACACACACGCATGCATTCTCTCTCTCTTTCACACACACACAGGCATTCTCTCTCTCACACGTAATCCCTCTCTCATGCACACGCGTATTCTCTCTCTCACACATGCATTCTCTTTCTCTCACACGCACAGGCATTCTCTCTCACACGCACAGGCATTCTCTCTCTCACACACACGCATTCTCTCTCACACGCATGCATTGTCTCTGTCACACACACATGCATTCTCTCTTTCAGATACGCGCATTCTCTCTCGCACACACACATATACCTACATTCTCTCTCACACACACAAATGCATCCCCTCTTACAGACAGATGCATTACTTCTCTCTCAAACACATGCATTCTCTCTCTAACACAATGCATTCTCTGTCTCACACACGCATTCTCTCTCTCTTTCACACACACACACACACATTCATTCTCTCTCTCTTTCACACACACACGTGGATTCTCTCTCTCACACGTAATCCCTCTCTCACGCACACGCGTATTCTCTCTCTCACACATGCATTCTCTTTCTCTCACACGCACATGCATTCTCTCTCACACACACAGGCATTCTCTCTCTCACACACCCGCATTCTCTCTCACATACATGCATTGTCGCTGTATCTCACACACACGCAATTTCTCTCTCATAGACACATGCATTCTGTCTCTCATACATGCATTCTCTCTCTCTCACAAACATATACATGCGTTCTCTCACTCACACAGATGCATATTTCTCTCTCACACACACACACACATGCATTCTCTCTTCCAGTCACACGCATTCTCTCTCACACATGCACATCTACATACATTCTCTCTCTCTTACACGCCTTCTCTCTCTCACACACATGATTACTCTCTCTCACACGCACTCATTCTCTCTCACACACACATGCATTCTCTCTCACACGCGCATGCATTCTCTCATTCAGACACACACATTCTCTCACACACACACATATACATGCCTTCTCTCTCTCACACACATGCATTCTCTCCCTTACATACACAAATGATTTCTCTCTCACACAGATGCAGTATTTCTCTCACACACACACACATTTCTCTCTCACACACACACATGCATTCTATCTCACACGCACATGCATGCTCTCTCACACAAACGTGTTCTCTCTCACACACATATGCATTCTCTCTCACACACACATGCATTCTCTCTCTCTCACACACAAATGCTTTCTCTCTCACACACACATGCATTCTCTCTCTTACACACACAAATATTTTCTTTCTCTCACACAAATGCAATATTTCTCTCTCACACACATGCATTGTCTCTCATGCGCACGCATTCTCTCTCACACACATGCATTCTCTCTCACACACACGTGTTCTCTCTAACACACATATGTATTCTCTCTCTCACACACACATGCATTCACTCTCTCACACACACGTATTCTCTTCTCTCACACACACATATACATACATTCTCTCTCACACACACAAATGCATCCCCTCTTACAGACAGATGCATTACTTCTCTCTCAAACACATGCATTCTCTCTCATACGCACACGCATTCACTCTCACACACACATGCATTCACTCTCTCACACACATGCATTCTGTCTTTCAGGCACACACATTCTCTCTCTCACAGATGCAATGACTCTCTCTCACGGACGTATTTTCTCACACACACACACATGTCTCTGTCTCTCCCACACATGCATTCTCATACACAAACCGACATACATACATTCTTTCTCACACACACATGCATTCTCACTGTCTCATACACACGCATTCTCTCTCTTACACACACAATTGCTTTCTCTCACACACACACATGCATTCTCTCCCTTACATACACAAACCATTTCTCTCTCACACAGACGCAGTATTTCTCTCTAACACACATGCATTGTCTCTCTCACACACAACCATTCTCTCTCTCACACACATGCATTGTCTCTCTCACACACACGTATTCTCTCTCTCACACACATATGCATTCTATCTCATATGCACATGCCTGCTCTCTCACACACACGTGTTCTGTCTGACACACATATGCATTCTCTCACACCCACACATGCATTCTCTCTCTCACACACACAAATGCTTTCACTCTCACACACAGATGTATTCGTTCTCTCACACACACATGCATTGTATCTCTCACACACACACGCATTCTCTCTCTCACACCCACATGCAATCACTCTCTCACACACATGCATTCTCTCTCACACACACACATATACATGCATTCTCTCACACACACATGCATTCTCTCTCTCACACATGCATTCACTCTCACACGCACATGCATTCTCTCTCACACACCAACGCATTCTCTCTCACACACACATGCATTCACTCTCTCACACACATGCATTCTCTCTCTCACACCCGTGTTCTGTCTCACCCACATATGCATTCTCTCTCTCACACACATGCATTGTCTCTCTCACACACACGTATTCTCTCTCTCACACACATATGAATTTTATCTCACATGCACATGCCTGCTCTCTCACACACACCTGTTCTGTCTGACACACATATGCATTCTCTCACACACACACATGCATTCTCTCTCTCACACACACAAATGCTTTCACTCTCACACACAGATGTATTCGTTCTCTCACACACACACGCATTCTCTCTCTCACACACACATGCAATCACTCTCTCACACACATGCATTCTCTCTCATACACACACACATACATTCATTCTCTCACACACACATGCATTCTCTCTCTCACACATGCATTCACTCTCACACACACAGCATTCTCTCTCACACACCCACGCATTCTCTCTCACACACACATGCATTGATTCTCTCACACACATGCATTCTCTCTCTCACACACGTGTTCTCTCTCACCCACATATGCATTCTCTCTCTTACACACACAAATGATTTCTCTCTCACACACAGATGCATGCATTCTCACACACTTGCATTCTCTCTCACAAATGCATTCTCTCTCACACACACATGCATTCTCTCTCACACACATGCATTGTCTCTCTCTCACACAACCATTCTCTCTCACACACACATGCATTCTCTCTCACACACATGCAGTCTCTCTCTCACTCACACACACACACACATGCATACTCACTCTCTCTCAAATGCATTCTCTCTCACATGCACATGCATGTTTTCTCTCTCACACACATGCATTCTGTCTTTCAGGCACACACATACTCTCTCTCACAAATGAAATGTCTCTCTCTAACAGACGCATTTTCTCACACACACACATGCATTCTCTGTCTCTCTCACACATGCATTCTCACACACATACAGTCATACATACATTCTCTCTCTCACACGCATGCATTGTCTCTGTCACACACACATGCATTCTCTCTTTCAGATACGCGCATTCTCTCTCGCACACACACATATACATACATTCTCTATCACACACACAAATGCATCCCCTCTTACAGACAGATGCATTACTTCTCTCTCAAACACATGCATTCTCTCTCTAACACAATGAATTCTCTCTCACACACACGCATTCTCTCTCTCTTTCACACACACACACACACATGCATTGTCTCTCTCTTTCACACACACACGTGGATTCTCTCTCTCACACGTAATCCCTCTCTCACGCACACGCGTATTCTCTCTCTATCACATGCATTCTCTTTCTCTCACACACACATGCATTCTATCTCACACGCACATGCATGCTCTCTCACACAAACGTGTTCTCTCTCACACACATATGCATTCTCTCTCACACACACATGCATTCTCTCCCTCTCACACACAAATGCTTTCTCTCTCACACACAGATGCATTCTTTCTCTCTCACACACAGATGCATTCTCTCTCTTACACACACAAATATTTTCTTTCTCTCACACAGATGCAATATTTCTCTCTCACACAAATGCATTGTCTCTGATGCACACGCATTCTCTCTCACACACATGCATTCTCTCTCACACACACGTGTTCCCTCTAACACACATATGTATTCTCTCTCTCACACACACATGCATTCAATCTCTCACACACACCTATTCTCTCTCACACACACACACATATACATACATTCTCTCTCACACACACAAATGCATCCCCTCTTACAGACAGATGCATCACTTCTCTCTCAAACACATGCATTCTCTCTCTAACACAATGCATTCTCTCTCTCACACACGCATTCCCTCTCTCTTTCACACACACACACACACATGCATTCTCTCTCTCTTTCACACACACACGTGGATTCTCTCTCTCACACGTAATCCCTCTCTCACGCACACGCGTATTCTCTCTCTATCACATGCATTCTCTTTCTCTCACACGCACATGCATTCTCTCTCACACACACAGGCATTCTCTCTCTCACACACACGCATTCTCTCTCACACGCATGCATTGTCTCTGTCACACACACATGCATTCTCTCTTTCAGATACGCGCATTCTCTCTCGCACACACACATATACATGCATTTTCTCGCTCACACACAAATGCATCCCCTCTTACAGACAGATGCATTACTTCTCTCTCAAACACATGCATTCTCTCTCTAACACAATGCATTCTCTCTCTCACACACGCATTCCCTCTCTCTTTCACACACACACACGCACATGCATTCTCTCTCACACACACAGGCATTCTCTCTCTCACAAACACACATTCTCTCTCACATACATGCATTGTCTCTGTCTCTCACACACACGCAATTTCTCTCTCATAGACACATGCATTCTGTCTCTCATACATGCATTCTCTCTCTCTCACAAACATATACATGCGTTCTCTCACTCACACAGATGCATATTTCTCTCTCACACACATGCATTCTCTCTCTCACACACACACACATGCATTCACTCTTCCAGACACACGCATTCTCTCTCACACATGCACATCTACATACATTCTCTCTCTCTTACACGCCTTCTCTCTCTCACACACATGATTACTCTCTCTCACACGCACTCATTCTCTCTGACACACACACATGCATTCTCTCTCACACGCGCATGCATTCTCTCATTCAGACACACACATTCTCTCACACACACACATATACATGCCTACTCTCTCACACACACATGCATTCTCTCCCTTACATACACAAATGATTTCTCTCTCACACAGATGCAGTCTTTCTCTCACACACACACATTCTCTCACTCACACACACACATTCATTCTATCTCACACGCACATGCATGCTCCCTCACACAAACGTGTTCTCTCTCACACACATATGCATTCTCTCTCACACACACATGCATTCTCTCTCTCTCACACACGAATGCTTTCTCTCTCACACACAGATGCATTCTTTCTCTCTCACACATACATGCATTCTCTCTCTTACACACACAAATAGTTTCTTTCTCTCACACAGATGCAATATTTCTCTCTCACACACATGCATTGTCTCTCATTCACACGCATTCTCTCTCACACACATGCATTCTCTCTCACACACACGTGTTCTCTCTAACACACATATGTATTCTCTCTCTCACACACACATGCATTCACTCTCTCACACACACGTATTCTCTCTCCCACACACACATGCATTCTCTCTCATATACACACAAGCATTCTCTCTTACACACAAAAATGATTTCTCTCTCACACTCAGATGCATTCTTTTTCACACACATGCATTCTCTCTCACACACACATGCATTCTCTCTCTCACACACACATGCATTCACTCTCTCACACACATTCATTCTCTCTCACACACACATGCATTCTCTCTCATACACACACGCATTCTCTCTCACACACACATGCATTCACTCTCTCACACACATGCATTCTGTCTTTCAGGCACACACATTCTCTCTGTCACAGATGCAATGACTCTCTCTCGCAGACGTATTTTCTCTCTCACACACACATGTCTCTGTCTCTCCCACACATACATTCTCATACACAAACAGGCATACATACACACATGCATTCTCTCTCTCACACACAGATGCATTCACTCTCTCACACACATTCATTCTCTCTCACACACACATGCATTCTCTCTCATACACACACGCATTCTCTCTCACACACACATGCATTCTCTATCTCACACATGCATTCACTCTCTCACACACATGCATTCTCTCTCTCACACAGACATGCATTCTCTCTCTCTCACACACACACACGCATTCTCTCTCACACATGCACATCTACATACATTCTCTCTCTCTTACACGCCTTCTCTCTCTCACACACATGATTACTCTCTCTCACACGCGCTCATTCTCTCTCACACACACATGCATTCTCTCTCACACGCGCATGCATTCTCTCATTCAGACACACACATTCTCTCACACACACACATATACATGCCTTCTCTCTCACACACACATGCATTCTCTCCCTTACATGCACAAATGATTTCTCTCTCACACAGATGCAGTATTTCTCTCTCACACACACACATTCTCACTCACAGACACACACATGCATTCTATCTCACACGCACATGCATGCTCTCTCACACAAACGTGTTCTCTCTCACACACATATGCATTCTCTCTCACACACACATGCATTCTCTCTGTCTCACACACAAATGCCTTCTCTCTCACACACAGATGCATTCTTTCTCTCTCACACACACATGCATTCTCTCTCTTACACACACAAATATTTTCTTTCTCTCACACAGATGCAATATTTCTCTCTCACACACATGCATTGTCTCTCTCACACACACGTATTCTCTCTCTCACACACATATGCATTCTATCTCACATGCACATGCCTGCTCTCTCACACACACCTGTTCTGTCTGACACACATATGCATTCTCTCACACACACACATGCATTCTCTCTCTCACACACACAAATGCTTTCACTCTCACACACACATGCATTCTCTCTCATACACACACACATACATGCATTCTCTCACACACATGCATTCTCTCTCTCACACATGCATTCACTCTCACACACACATGCATTCTCTCTCACACACCCACGCATTCTCTCCCACACACACATGCATTGACTCTCTCACACACATGCATTCTCTCTCTCACACACGTGTTCTCTCTCACCCACATATGCATTCTCTCTCTTACACACACAAATGATTTCTCTCTCACACACAGATGCATGCATTCTCACACACTTGCATTCTCTCTCACAAATGCATTCTCTCTCACACACATGCATTCTCTCTCTCACACACATGCATTGTCTCTCTCTCACACAACCATTCTCTCTCACACTCACATGCATTCTCTCTCACACACATGCAGTCTCTCTCTCACTCACACACACACACACACATGCATACTCACTCAGTCTCAAATGCATTCTCTCTCACATGCACATGCATGTTTTCTCTCTCACACACATACATTCTGTCTTTCAGGCACACACATTCTCTCTCTCACAAATGAAATGTCTCTCTCTAACAGACGCATTTTCTCACACACACACATGCATTCTCTGTCTCTCTCACACATGCATTCTCACACACATACAGTCATACATACATTCTCTCTCTCACACGCATGCATTGTCTCTGTCACACACACATGCATTCTCTCTTTCAGATACGCGCATTCTCTCTCGCACACACACATATACATACATTCTCTCTCTCACACACAAATGCATCCCCTCTTACAGACAGATGCATTACTTCTCTCTCAAACACATGCATTCTCTCTCTCACACAATGCATTCTCTCTCTCACACACGCATTCTCTCTCTCTTTCACACACACACACACAAGCATTCTCTCTCTCTTTCACACACACACGTGGATTCTCTCTCTCACACGTAATCCCTCTCTCACGCACACGCGTATTCTCTCTCTCACACATGCATTCTCTTTCTCTCACACGCACATGCATTCTCTCTCACATACACAGGCATTCTCTCTCTCTCACACACGCATTCTCTCTCACATACATGCATTGTCGCTGTATCTCACACACACGCAATTTTCTCTCATAGACACATGCATTCTGTCTCTCATACATGCATTCTCTCTCTCTCACAAACATATATGCGTTCTCTCACTCACACAGATGCATATTTCTCTCTCACACACATGCATTCTCTCTCTCTCTCACACACACATGCATTCTCTCTCTCTCTCTCTCTCTCTCCTTGCCCCCATCTCTCTCTCTCTCTCTCTCTCACACATGCACATCTACATACATTCTCTCTCTCTTACACGCCTTCTCTCTCTCACACACATGATTACTCTCTCTCACACACACATGCATTCTCTCTCACACGCGCATGCATTCTCTCATTCAGACACACACATTCTCTCACACACACACATGTACATGCATTCTCTCTCTCACACACATGCATTCTCTCCCTTACAAACACAAATGATTTCACTCTCACACAGATGCAGTATTTCTCTCTCACACACACACATTCTCTCTCACACACACACATGCATTCTATCTCACACGCACATGCATGCTCTCTCACACAAATGTGTTCTCTCTCACACACATATGCATTCTCTCTCACACACACATGCATTCTCTCTGTCTCACACACAAATGCTTTCTCCCTCACACACAGATGCATTCTTTCTCTCTCACACATACATGCATTCTCTCTCTTACACACACAAATATTTTCTTTCTCTCACACAGATGCAATATTTCTCTCTCACACACATGCATTGTCTCTCATGCACACGCATTCTCTCTCACACACATGCATTCTCTCTCACACACACGTGTTCCCTCTAACACACATATGTATTCTCTCTCTCACACACACGTATTCTCTCTCTCACACACACATATACATACATTCTCTCTCACACACACAAATGCATCCCCTCTTACAAACAGATGCATCACTTCTCTCTCAAACACATGCATTCTCTCTCTAACACAATGCATTCTCTCTCTCACACACGCATTCCCTCTCTCTTTCACACACACACACACACATGCATTCTCTCTCTCTTTCACACACACACGTGGATTCTCTCTCTCACACGTAATCCCTCTCTCACGCACACGCGTATTCTCTCTCTATCACATGCATTCTCTTTCTCTCACACGCACATGCATTCTCTCTCACACACACAGGCATTCTCTCTCACACACACATGCATTCTCTCTCACACACATGCAGTCTCTCTCTCACTCACACACACACACACATGCATACTCACTCTCTCTCAAATGCATTCTCTCTCACATGCACATGCATGTTTTCTCTCTCACACACATGCATTCTGTCTTTCAGGCACACACATACTCTCTCTCACAAATGAAATGTCTCTCTCTAACAGACGCATTTTCTCACACACACACATGCATTCTCTGTCTCTCTCACACATGCATTCTCACACACATACAGTCATACATACATTCTCTCTCTCACACGCATGCATTGTCTCTGTCACACACACATGCATTCTCTCTTTCAGATACGCGCATTCTCTCTCGCACACACACATATACATACATTCTCTATCACACACACAAATGCATCCCCTCTTACAGACAGATGCATTACTTCTCTCTCAAACACATGCATTCTCTCTCTAACACAATGCATTCTCTCTCTCACACACGCATTCTCTCTCTCTTTCACACACACACACACATGCATTCTCTCTCTCTTTCACACACACACGTGGATTCTCTCTCTCACACGTAATCCCTCTCTCACGCACACGCGTATTCTCTCTCTCACACATGCATTCTCTTTCTCTCACACGCACATGCATTCTCTCTCACATACACAGGCATTCTCTCTCTCACACACACGCATTCTCTCTCACATACATGCATTGTCGCTGTATCTCACACACACGCAATTTCTCTCTCATAGACACATGCATTCTGTCTCTCATACATGCATTCTCTCTCTCTCACAAACATATACATGCGTTCTCTCACTCACAGAGATGCATATTTCTCTCTCACACACATGCATTCTCTCTCTCTCTCACACACACACATGCATTCTCTCTTCCAGACACACGCATTCTCTCTCACACATGCAGATCTACATACATTCTCTCTCTCTTACACGCCTTCTCTCTCTCACACACATGATTACTCTCTCTCACACGCACTCATTCTCTCTGACACACACACATGCATTCTCTCTCACACGCGCATGCATTCTCTCATTCAGACACACACATTCTCTCACACACACACATATACATGCCTTCTCTCTCACACACACATGCATTCTCTCCCTTACATACACAAATGATTTCTCTCTCACACAGATGCAGTATTTCTCTCACACACACACACATTCTCTCTCTCACACACACACATTCATTCTATCTCACACGCACATGCATGCTCCCTCACACAATCGTGTTCTCTCTCACACACATATGCATTCTCTCTCACACACACAAGCATTCTCTCTCTTACAAACAAAAATGATTTCTCTCTCACACTCAGATGCATTCTTTTTCACACACATTCATTCTCTCTCACACACACATGCATTCTCGCTCACACACACATGCATTCACTCTCTCACACACATTCATTCTCTCTCACACACACACGCATTCTGTCTCATACGCACACGCATTCTCTCTCACACACACATGCATTCACTCTCTCACACACATGCATTCTGTCTTTCAGGCACACACATTCTCTCTCTCACAGATGCAATGACTCTCTCTCACAGACGTATTTTCTCACACACACACACATGTCTCTGTCTCTCCCACACATGCATTCTCATACACAAACCGACATACATACATTCTTTCTCACACACACATGCATTCTCTCTGTCTCATACACATGCCTTCTCTCTCTTACACACACAAATGCTTTCTCTCTCACACACACATGCATTCTCTCCCTTACATACACAAACCATTTCTCTCTCACACAGACGCAGTATTTCTCTCTAACACACATGCATTGTCTCTCTCACACACAACCATTCTCTCTCTCACACACATGCATTGTCTCTCTCACACACGCGTATTCTCTCTCTCACACACATATGCATTCTATCTCATATGCACATGCCTGCTCTCTCACACACACGTGTTCTGTCTGACACACATATGCATTCTCTCACACACACACATGCATTCTCTCTCTCACACACACAAATGCTTTCACTCTCACACACAGATGTATTCGTTCTCTCACACACACATGCATTGTATCTCTCACACACACACGCATTCTCTCTCTCACACCCACATGCAATCACTCTCTCACACACATGCATTCTCTCTCACACACACACATAGGCATGCATTCTCTCACACACAAATGCATTCTCTCTCTCACACATGCATTCACTCTCACACGCACATGCATTCTCTCTCACACACCTACGCATTCTCTCTCTCACACACATGCATTCTCTCTCTCACACCCGTGTTCTCTCTCACCCACATATGCATTCTCTCACTCACACACATGCATTGTCTCTCTCACACACACATGCAATCACTCTCTCACACACATGCATTCTCTCTCATACACACACACACACATGCATTCTCTCTCTCACACACACAAATGCTTTCACTCTCACACACAGATGTATTCGTTCTCTCACACACACATGCATTGTATCTCTCACACACACACGCATTCTCTCTCACACACACACATGCAATCACTCTCTCACACACATGCATTCTCTCTCATACACACACACATACATGCATTCTCTCACACACACATGCATTCTCTCTCTCACACATGCATTCACTCTCACACACACATGCATTCTCTCTCACACACCCACGCATTCTCTCCCACACACACATGCATTGACTCTCTCACACACATGCATTCTCTCTCTCACACACGTGTTCTCTCTCACCCACATATGCATTCTCTCTCTTACACACACAAATGATTTCTCTCTCACACACAGATGCATGCATTCTCACACACTTGCATTCTCTCTCACAAATGCATTCTCTCTCACACACACATGCATTCTCTCTCTCACACACATGCATTGTCTCTCTCTCACACAACCATTCTCTCTCACACACACATGCATTCTCTCTCACACACATGCAGTCTCTCTCTCACTCACACACACACACATGCATACTCACTCTCTCTCAAATGCATTCTCTCTCACATGCACATGCATGTTTTCTCTCTCACACACATGCATTCTGTCTTTCAGGCACACACATTCTCTCTCTCACAAATGAAATGTCTCTCTCTAACAGACGCATTTTCTCACACACACACATGCATTCTCTGTCTCTCTCACACATGCATTCTCACACACATACAGTCATACATACATTCTCTCTCTCACACGCATGCATTGTCTCTGTCACACACACATGCATTCTCTCTTTCAGATACGCGCATTCTCTCTCGCACACACACATATACATACATTCTCTCTCTCACACACAAATGCATCCCCTCTTACAGACAGATGCATTACTTCTCTCTCAAACACATGCATTCTCTCTCTAACACAATGAATTCTCTCTCTCACACACGCATTCTCTCTCTCTTTCACACACACACACACACATGCATTCTCTCTCTCTTTCACACACACACGTGGATTCTCTCTCTCACACGTAATCCCTCTCTCACGCACACGCGTATTCTCTCTCTATCACATGCATTCTCTTTCTCTCACACACACATGCATTCTATCTCACACGCACATGCATGCTCTCTCACACAAACGTGTTCTCTCTCACACACATATGCATTCTCTCTCACACACACATGCATTCTCTCCCTCTCACACACAAATGCTTTCTCTCTCACACACAGATGCATTCTTTCTCTCTCACACACAGATGCATTCTCTCTCTTACACACACAAATATTTTCTTTCTCTCACACAGATGCAATATTTCTCTCTCACACAAATGCATTGTCTCTGATGCACACGCATTCTCTCTCACACACATGCATTCTCTCTCACACACACGTGTTCCCTCTAACACACATATGTATTCTCTCTCTCACACACACATGCATTCAATCTCTCACACACACCTATTCTCTCTCACACACACACACATATACATACATTCTCTCTCACACACACAAATGCATCCCCTCTTACAGACAGATGCATCACTTCTCTCTCAAACACATGCATTCTCTCTCTAACACAATGCATTCTCTCTCTCACACACGCATTCCCTCTCTCTTTCACACACACACACACATGCATTCTCTCTCTCTTTCACACACACACGTGGATTCTCTCTCTCACACGTAATCCCTCTCTCACGCACACGCGTATTCTCTCTCTATCACATGCATTCTCTTTCTCTCACACGCACATGCATTCTCTCTCACACACACAGGCATTCTCTCTCTCACACACACGCATTCTCTCTCACACGCATGCATTGTCTCTGTCACACACACATGCATTCTCTCTTTCAGATACGCGCATTCTCTCTCGCACACACACATATACATGCATTTTCTCGCTCACACACAAATGCATCCCCTCTTACAGACAGATGCATTACTTCTCTCTCAAACACATGCATTCTCTCTCTAACACAATGCATTCTCTCTCTCACACACGCATTCCCTCTCTCTTTCACACACACACACGCACATGCATTCTCTCTCACACACACAGGCATTCTCTCTCTCACAAACACACATTCTCTCTCACATACATGCATTGTCTCTGTCTCTCACACACACGCAATTTCTCTCTCATAGACACATGCATTCTGTCTCTCATACATGCATTCTATCTCTCTCACAAACATATACATGCGTTCTCTCACTCACACAGATGCATATTTCTCTCTCACACACATGCATTCTCTCTCTCACACACACACACATGCATTCACTCTTCCAGACACACGCATTCTCTCTCACACATGCACATCTACATACATTCTCTCTCTCTTACACGCCTTCTCTCTCTCACACACATGATTACTCTCTCTCACACGCACTCATTCTCTCTGACACACACACATGCATTCTCTCTCACACGCGCATGCATTCTCTCATTCAGACACACACATTCTCTCACACACACACATATACATGCCTACTCTCTCACACACACATGCATTCTCTCCCTTACATACACAAATGATTTCTCTCTCACACAGATGCAGTCTTTCTCTCACACACACACATTCTCTCACTCACACACACACATTCATTCTATCTCACACGCACATGCATGCTCCCTCACACAAACGTGTTCTCTCTCACACACATATGCATTCTCTCTCACACACACATGCATTCTCTCTCTCTCACACACGAATGCTTTCTCTCTCACACACAGATGCATTCTTTCTCTCTCACACATACATGCATTCTCTCTCTTACACACACAAATAGTTTCTTTCTCTCACACAGATGCAATATTTCTCTCTCACACACATGCATTGTCTCTCATTCACACGCATTCTCTCTCACACACATGCATTCTCTCTCACACACACGTGTTCTCTCTAACACACATATGTATTCTCTCTCTCACACACACATGCATTCACTCTCTCACACACACGTATTCACTCTCCCACACACACATGCATTCTCTCTCATATACACACAAGCATTCTCTCTTACACACAAAAATGATTTCTCTCTCACACTCAGATGCATTCTTTTTCACACACATGCATTCTCTCTCACACACACATGCATTCTCTCTCTCACACACACATGCATTCACTCTCTCACACACATTCATTCTCTCTCACACACACATGCATTCTCTCTCATACACACACGCATTCTCTCTCACACACACATGCATTCACTCTCTCACACACATGCATTCTGTCTTTCAGGCACACACATTCTCTCTGTCACAGATGCAATGACTCTCTCTCGCAGACGTATTTTCTCTCTCACACACACATGTCTCTGTCTCTCCCACACATACATTCTCATACACAAACAGGCATACACACATTCTTTCTCACACACACATGCATTCTCTATCTCACACATGCATTCACTCTCTCACACACATGCATTCTCTCTCTCACACAGACATGCATTCTCTCTCTCTCACACACACACACGCATTCTCTCTCACACATGCACATCTACATACATTCTCTCTCTCTTACACGCCTTCTCTCTCTCACACACATGATTACTCTCTCTCACACGCGCTCATTCTCTCTCACACACACATGCATTCTCTCTCACACGCGCATGCATTCTCTCATTCAGACACACACATTCTCTCACACACACACATATACATGCCTTCTCTCTCACACACACATGCATTCTCTCCCTTACATGCACAAATGATTTCTCTCTCACACAGATGCAGTATTTCTCTCTCACACACACACATTCTCTCTCACAGACACACACATGCATTCTATCTCACACGCACATGCATGCTCTCTCACACAAACGTGTTCTCTCTCACACACATATGCATTCTCTCTCACACACACATGCATTCTCTCTGTCTCACACACAAATGCCTTCTCTCTCACACACAGATGCATTCTTTCTCTCTCACACACACATGCATTCTCTCTCTTACACACACAAATATTTTCTTTCTCTCACACAGATGCAATATTTCTCTCTCACACACATGCATTGTCTCTCTCACACACACGTATTCTCTCTCTCACACACATATGCATTCTATCTCACATGCACATGCCTGCTCTCTCACACACACCTGTTCTGTCTGACACACATATGCATTCTCTCACACACACACATGCATTCTCTCTCTCACACACACAAATGCTTTCACTCTCACACACACATGCATTCTCTCTCATACACACACACATACATGCATTCTCTCACACACATGCATTCTCTCTCTCACACATGCATTCACTCTCACACACACATGCATTCTCTCTCACACACCCACGCATTCTCTCCCACACACACATGCATTGACTCTCTCACACACATGCATTCTCTCTCTCACACACGTGTTCTCTCTCACCCACATATGCATTCTCTCTCTTACACACACAAATGATTTCTCTCTCACACACAGATGCATGCATTCTCACACACTTGCATTCTCTCTCACAAATGCATTCTCTCTCACACACATGCATTCTCTCTCTCACACACATGCATTGTCTCTCTCTCACACAACCATTCTCTCTCACACTCACATGCATTCTCTCTCACACACATGCAGTCTCTCTCTCACTCACACACACACACACACACATGCATACTCACTCAGTCTCAAATGCATTCTCTCTCACATGCACATGCATGTTTTCTCTCTCACACACATACATTCTGTCTTTCAGGCACACACATTCTCTCTCTCACAAATGAAATGTCTCTCTCTAACAGACGCATTTTCTCACACACACACATGCATTCTCTGTCTCTCTCACACATGCATTCTCACACACATACAGTCATACATACATTCTCTCTCTCACACGCATGCATTGTCTCTGTCACACACACATGCATTCTCTCTTTCAGATACGCGCATTCTCTCTCGCACACACACATATACATACATTCTCTCTCTCACACACAAATGCATCCCCTCTTACAGACAGATGCATTACTTCTCTCTCAAACACATGCATTCTCTCTCTCACACAATGCATTCTCTCTCTCACACACGCATTCTCTCTCTCTTTCACACACACACACACAAGCATTCTCTCTCTCTTTCACACACACACGTGGATTCTCTCTCTCACACGTAATCCCTCTCTCACGCACACGCGTATTCTCTCTCTCACACATGCATTCTCTTTCTCTCACACGCACATGCATTCTCTCTCACATACACAGGCATTCTCTCTCTCTCACACACGCATTCTCTCTCACATACATGCATTGTCGCTGTATCTCACACACACGCAATTTTCTCTCATAGACACATGCATTCTGTCTCTCATACATGCATTCTCTCTCTCTCACAAACATATATGCGTTCTCTCACTCACACAGATGCATATTTCTCTCTCACACACATGCATTCTCTCTCTCTCTCACACACACATGCATTCTCTCTCTCTCTCTCTCTCTCTCCTTGCCCCCATCTCTCTCTCTCTCTCTCTCTCTCTCTCTCACTCTCTCCCTCTCTCTCTCTCTCTCTCTCTCACACATGCACATCTACATACATTCTCTCTCTCTTACACGCCTTCTCTCTCTCACACACATGATTACTCTCTCTCACACACACATGCATTCTCTCTCACACGCGCATGCATTCTCTCATTCAGACACACACATTCTCTCACACACACACATATACATGCATTCTCTCTCTCACACACATGCATTCTCTCCCTTACAAACACAAATGATTTCTCTCTCACACAGATGCAGTATTTCTCTCTCACACACACACATTCTCTCTCACACACACACATGCATTCTATCTCACACGCACATGCATGCTCTCTCACACAAATGTGTTCTCTCTCACACACATATGCATTCTCTCTCACACACACATGCATTCTCTCTGTCTCACACACAAATGCTTTCTCTCTCACACACAGATGCATTCTTTCTCTCTCACACATACATGCATTCTCTCTCTTACACACACAAATATTTTCTTTCTCTCACACAGATGCAATATTTCTCTCTCACACACATGCATTGTCTCTCATGCACACGCATTCTCTCTCACACACATGCATTCTCTCTCACACACACGTGTTCCCTCTAACACACATATGTATTCTCTCTCTCACACACACATGCATTCACTCTCTCACACACACGTATTCTCTCTCTCACACACACATATACATACATTCTCTCTCACACACACAAATGCATCCCCTCTTACAAACAGATGCATCACTTCTCTCTCAAACACATGCATTCTCTCTCTAACACAATGCATTCTCTCTCTCACACACGCATTCCCTCTCTCTTTCACACACACACACACACATGCATTCTCTCTCTCTTTCACACACACACGTGGATTCTCTCTCTCACACGTAATCCCTCTCTCACGCACACGCGTATTCTCTCTCTATCACATGCATTCTCTTTCTCTCACACGCACATGCATTCTCTCTCACACACACAGGCATTCTCTCTCTCACACACACGCATTCTCTCTCACACGCATGCATTGTCTCTGTCACACACACATGCATTCTCTCTTTCAGATACGCGCATTCTCTCTCGCACACACACATATACATGCATTTTCTCGCTCACACACAAATGCATCCCCTCCTACAGACAGATGCATTACTTCTCTCTCAAACACATGCATTCTCTCTCTAACACAATGCATTCTCTCTCTCACACACGCATTCCCTCTCTCTTTCACACACACACACGCATATGCATTCTCTCTCACACACACAGGCATTCTCTCTCTCACAAACACACATTCTCTCTCACATACATGCATTGTCGCAGTATCTCACACACACGCAATTTCTCTCTCATAGACACATGCATTCTGTCTCTCATACATGCATTCTCTCTCTCTCACAAACATATACATGCGTTCTCTCACTCACACAGATGCATATTTCTCTCTCACACACATGCATTCTCTCTCTCACACACACACACATGCATTCACTCTTCCAGACACACGCATTCTCTCTCACACATGCACATCTACATACATTCTCTCTCTCTTACACGCCTTCTCTCTCTCACACACATGATTACTCTCTCTCACACGCACTCATTCTCTCTGACACACACACATGCATTCTCTCTCACACGCGCATGCATTCTCTCATTCAGACACACACATTCTCTCACACACACACATATACATGCCTTCTCTCTCACACACACATGCATTCTCTCCCTTACATACACAAATGATTTCTCTCTCACACAGATGCAGTCTTTCTCTCTCACACACACATTCTCTCTCTCACACACACACATTCATTCTATCTCACACGCACATGCATGCTCCCTCAAACAAACGTGTTTTCTCTCACACACATATGCATTCTCTCTCACACACACATGCATTCTCTCTCTCTCACACACGAATGCTTTCTCTCTCACACACAGATGCATTCTTTCTCTCTCACACATACATGCATTCTCTCTCTTACACACACAAATATTTTCTTTCTCTCACACAGATGCAATATTTCTCTCACACACATGCATTGTCTCTCATTCACACGCATTCTCTCTCACACACATGCATTCTCTCTCACACACACGTGTTCTCTCTAACACACATATGTATTCTCTCTCTCACACACACATGCATTCACTCTCTCACACACACGTATTCTCTCTCTCACACACACATGCATTCTCTCTCATATACACACAAGCATTCTCTCTTACACACAAAAATGATTTCTCTCTCACACTCAGATGCATTCTTTTTCACACACATGCATTCTCTCTCACACACACATGCATTCTCTCTCTCACACACACATGCATTCACTCTCTCACACACATTCATTCTCTCTCACACACACATGCATTCTCTCTCATACACACACGCATTCTCTCTCACACACACATGCATTCACTCTCTCACACACATGCATTCTGTCTTTCAGGCACACACATTCTCTCTGTCACAGATGCAATGACTCTCTCTCGCAGACGTATTTTCTCTCTCACACACACATGTCTCTGTCTCTCCCACACATACATTCTCATACACAAACAGGCATACATACATTCTTTCTCACACACACATGCATTCTCTATCTCACACATGCATTCACTCTCTCACACACATGCATTCTCTCTCTCACACACACATGCATTCTCTCTCTCTCACACACACACATGCATTCTCTCTTCCAGACACACGCATTCTCTCTCACACATGCACATCTACATACATTCTCTCTCTCTTACACGCCTTCTCTCTCTCACACACATGATTACTCTCTCTCACACGCGCTCATTCTCTCTCACACACACATGCATTCTCTCTCACACGCGCATGCATTCTCTCATTCAGACACACACATTCTCTCACACACACACATATACATGCCTTCTCTCTCTCACACACATGCATTCTCTCCCTTACATACACAAATGATTTCTCTCTCACACAGATGCAGTATTTCTCTCTCACACACACACATTCTCTCTCACACACACACACATGCATTCTATCTCACACGCACATGCATGCTCTCTCACACAAACGTGTTCTCTCTCACACACATATGCATTCTCTCTCACACACACATGCATTCTCTCTCTCTCACACACAAATGCTTTCTCTCTCACACACAGATGCATTCTTTCTCTCTCACACGCACATGCATTCTCTCTCTTACACACACAAATATTTTCTTTCTCTCACACAGATGCAATATTTCTCTCTCACACACATGCATTGTCTCTCATGCACACGCATTCTCTCTCACACACATGCATTCTCTCTCACACACACGTGTTCTCTCTAACACACATATGTATTCTCTCTCTCACACACACATGCATTCACTCTCTCACACACACGTATTCTCTCTCTCACACACACAGGCATTCTCTCTCTCACACACACGCATTCTCTCTCACACGCATGCATTGTCTCTGTCACACACACATGCATTCTCTCTTTCAGATACGCGCATTCTCTCTCGCACACACACATATACATGCATTCTCTCTCACACACACAAATGCATCCCCTCTTACAGACAGATGCATTACTTCTCTCTCAAACACATGCATTCTCTCTCTAACACAATGCATTCTCTCTCTCACACACGCATTCCCTCTCTCTTTCACACACACACACACACATGCATTCTCTCTCTCTTTCACACACACACGTGGATTCTCTCTCTCACACGTAATCCCTCTCTCACGCACACGCGTATTCTCTCTCTCACACATGCATTCTCTTTCTCTCACACGCACATGCATTCTCTCTCACACACACAGGCATTCTCTCTCTCACAAACACACATTCTCTCTCACATACATGCATTGTCGCAGTATCTCACACACACGCAATTTCTCTGTCATAGACACATGCATTCTGTCTCTCATACATGCATTCTCTCTCTCTCACAAACATATACATGCGTTCTCTCACTCACAGAGATGCATATTTCTCTCTCACACACATGCATTCTCTCTCTCTCACACACACACATGCATTCTCTCTTCCAGACACACGCATTCTCTCTCACACATGCACATCTACATACATTCTCTCTCTCTTACATGCCTTCTCTCTCTCTCACACACATGATTACTCTCTCTCACACGCACTCATTCTCTCTGACACACACACATGCATTCTCTCTCACACGCGCATGCCTTCTCTCATTCAGACACACACATTCTCTCACACACACACACATATACATGCCTTCTCTCTCACACACACATGCATTCTCTCCCTTACATACACAAATGATTTCTCTCTCACACAGATGCAGTATTTCTCTCACACACACACATTCTCTCTCTCACACACACACATTCATTCTATCTCACACGCACATGCATGCTCCCTCACACAAACGTGTTCTCTCTCACACACATATGCATTCTCTCTCACACACACATGCATTCTCTCTCTCTCACACACGAATGCTTTCTCTCTCACACACAGATGCATTCTTTCTCTCTCACACATACATGCATTCTCTCTCTTACACACACAAATATTTTCTTTCTCTCACACAGATGCAATATTTCTCTCTCACACACATGCATTGTCTCTCATTCACACGCATTCTCTCTCACACACATGCATTCTCTCTCACACACACGTGTTCTCTCTAACACACATATGTATTCTCTCTCTCACACACACATGCATTCACTCTCTCACACACACGTATTCTCTCTCTCACACACACATGCATTCTCTCTCATATACACACAAGCATTCTCTCTTACACACAAAAATGATTTCTCTCTCACACTCAGATGCATTCTTTTTCACACACATGCATTCTCTCTCACACACACATGCATTCTCTCTCTCACACACACATGCATTCACTCTCTCACACACATTCATTCTCTCTCACACACACATGCATTCTCTCTCATACACACACGCATTCTCTCTCACACACACATGCATTCACTCTCTCACACACATGCATTCTGTCTTTCAGGCACACACATTCTCTCTGTCACAGATGCAATGACTCTCTCTCGCAGACGTATTTTCTCTCTCACACACACATGTCTCTGTCTCTCCCACACATACATTCTCATACACAAACAGGCATACATACATTCTTTCTCACACACACATGCATTCTCTATCTCACACATGCATTCACTCTCTCACACACATGCATTCTCTCTCTCACACACACATGCATTCTCTCTCTCTCTCACACACACATGCATTCTCTCTTCCAGACACACGCATTCTCTCTCACACATGCACATCTACATACATTCTCTCTCTCTTACACGCCTTCTCTCTCTCACACACATGATTACTCTCTCTCACACGCGCTCATTCTCACTCACACATACATGCATTCTCTCTCACACGCGCATGCATTCTCTCATTCAGACACACACATTCTCTCACACACACACATATACATGCCTTCTCTCTCTCACACACATGCATTCTCTCCCTTACATACACAAATGATTTCTCTCTCACACAGATGCAGTATTTCTCTCTCACACACACACATTCTCTCTCACACACACACACATGCATTCTATCTCACACGCACATGCATGCTCTCTCACACAAACGTGTTCTCTCTCACACACATATGCATTCTCTCTCACACACACATGCATTCTCTCTCTCTCACACACAAATGCTTTCTCTCTCACACACAGATGCATTCTTTCTCTCTCACACACACATGCATTCTCTCTCTTACACACACAAATATTTTCTTTCTCTCACACAGATGCAATATTTCTCTCTCACACACATGCATTGTCTCTCATGCACACGCATTCTCTCTCACACACATGCATTCTCTCTCACACACACGTGTTCTCTCTAACACACATATGTATTCTCTCTCTCACACACACATGCATTCACTCTCTCACACACACGTATTCTCTCTCTCACACACACAGGCATTCTCTCTCTCACACACACGCATTCTCTCTCACACGCATGCATTGTCTCTGTCACACACACATGCATTCTTTCTTTCAGATACGCGCATTCTCTCTCGCACACACACATATACATGCATTCTCTCTCACACACACAAATGCATCCCCTCTTACAGACAGATGCATTACTTCTCTCTCAAACACATGCATTCTCTCTCTAACACAATGCATTCTCTCTCTCACACACGCATTCCCTCTCTCTTTCACACACACACACACACATGCATTCTCTCTCTCTTTCACACACACACGTGGATTCTCTCTCTCACACGTAATCCCTCTCTCACGCACACGCGTATTCTCTCTCTCACACATGCATTCTCTTTCTCTCACACGCACATGCATTCTCTCTCACACACACAGGCATTCTCTCTCTCACAAACACACATTCTCTCTCACATACATGCATTGTCGCAGTATCTCACACACACGCAATTTCTCTGTCATAGACACATGCATTCTGTCTCTCATACATGCATTCTCTCTCTCTCACAAACATATACATGCGTTCTCTCACTCACAGAGATGCATATTTCTCTCTCACACACATGCATTCTCTCTCTCTCTCTCACACACACATGCATTCTCTCTTCCAGACACACGCATTCTCTCTCACACATGCACATCTACATACATTCTCTCTCTCTTACACGCCTTCTCTCTCTCACACACATGATTACTCTCTCTCACACGCACTCATTCTCTCTGACACACACACATGCATTCTCTCTCACACGCGCATGCCTTCTCTCATTCAGACACACACATTCTCTCACACACACACATATACATGCCTTCTCTCTCACACACACATGCATTCTCTCCCTTACATACACAAATGATTTCTCTCTCACACAGATGCAGTATTTCTCTCACACACACACATTCTCTCTCTCACACACACACATTCATTCTATCTCACACGCACATGCATGCTCCCTCACACAAACGTGTTCTCTCTCACACACATATGCATTCTCTCTCACACACACATGCATTCTCTCTCTCTCACACACAAATGCTTTCTCTCTCACACACAGATGCATTCTTTCTCTCTCACACATACATGCATTCTCTCTCTTACACACACAAATATTTTCTTTCTCTCACACATACACAAATGATTTCTCTCTCACACAGATGCCGTATTTCTCTCTCACACACACATTCTCTCTCTCACACACATGATTACTCTCTCTCACACGCACTCATTCTCTCTGACACACACACATGCATTCTCTCTCACACGCGCATGCATTCTCTCATTCAGACACACACATTCTCTCACACACACACATATACTTGCCTTCTCTCTCACACACACATGCATTCTCTCCCTTACATACACAAATGATTTCTCTCTCACACAGATGCAGTATTTCTCTCACACACACACATTCTCTCTCTCACACACACACATTCATTCTATCTCACACGCACATGCATGCTCCCTCACACAAACGTGTTCTCTCTCACACACATATGCATTCTCTCTCACACACACATGCATTCACTCTCTCACACACACGTATTCTCTCTCTCACACACACATGCATTCTCTCTCATATACACACAAGCATTCTCTCTCTTACACACAAAAATGATTTCTCTCTCACACACAGATGCATTCTTTTTCACACACATGCATTCTTTCTCACACACATGCATTCTCGCTCATACACACACGCATTCTATCTCACACACACATGCATTCACTCTCTCACACACATGCATTCTGTCTTTCAGGCACACACATTCTCTCTATGACAGATGCAATGTCTCCCTCTCTCGCAGACGTATTTTCTCACCAACACACACGTCTCTGTCTCTCCCACACATACATTCACATACACAAACAGACATACATACGCATTCACTCTCTCACACACATACATTCTGTCTTTCAGGCACACACATTCTCTCTCTCACAGAAACAATGACTCTCTCTCACAGATGTATTTTCTCTCTCACACACACGTGTCTGTCTCTCCCACACATGCATTCTCATACACAAACAGACATACATACATTCTTTCTCACACACACATGCATTCTCTCTGTATCATACACATGCATTCTCTCTCTTACACACACAAATGCTTTCTCTCTCACACACAGATGTATTCTTTCTCTCACACACACTTATATTGTATCTCTCTAACACACACGCATTCTCTCTCTCACACACACATGCAATCACTCCCTCACACACATGCATTCTCTCTCTCACACACACATATACATGCATTCTCTGTCACACACACATGCATTCTCTATCTTACACACACAAATGATTTCTCTCTCTCTCACAAATGCATTATTTCTCTCTCACACACATGCATTGTCTCTCTCATACACACGCATTCTGTCTCACACACACATGCATTCTATCTCACACGCACATGCATTCTCTCTCACACACGTGTTCTCTCTCACCCACATATGCATTCTCTCTCTCACAGAAACATGCATTCACTCTCTCACACACACACGCATTCTCTCTCTCACACACACATGCATTCTCTCTCTCTTTCACACACACACAGGCATTCTCTCTCTCACACATGCATTCTCTCTCTCACACGCACATGCATTCTCTCTCACACACACAGGCATTCTCTCTCTCACACACACGCATTCTCTCTCACATACATGCATTGTCGCTGTCTCTCTCACACACACGCAATGTCTCTCTCATAGACACATGCATTCTGTCTCTCATACATGCATTCTCTCTCTCTGAAAAAACATAAACATGCTTATCTCTCTCACACACACATATACTTTCTCTCTCTCACACACACAAATGCTTTCTCTCACTCACACAGATGCATTATTTCTCTCTCACACACATGCATTCTCTCTCACACACACACACATGCATTCTCTCTTCCAGACACACGCATTCTCTCTCACACATGTACATCTACATACATTCTCTCTCTATTACACGCCTTCTCTCTCACACACATGCGTTCTCTCTATGACACGCGCATGCATTCTCTCATTCAGACACACACATTCACTCTCTCACACACATATACATGCCTTCTCTCTCACACACACATGCATTCTCTCCCTTACATACACAAACGATTTCTCTCTCACACAGACGCAGTATTTCTCTCTCACACACATGCATTGTCTCTCTCACACACACGCATTCTCTCTCCCAAACACACATATGCATTCTATCTCACACACACATGCATGCTCTCTCACACACACGTGTTCTGTCTGACACACATATGCATTCTCTCACACACACACATGCATTCTCTCTCACACACGCACAAATGCTTTCTCTCTCACACACAGATGTATTCGTTCCCTCACACACACATGCATTGTATCTCTCACACACACACGCATTCTCTCTCTCACACACACATGCAATCACTCTCTCTCACACACACGTGTTCTGTCTGACACACATATGCATTCTCTCACACACACACATGCATTCTCTCTCACACACGCACAAATGCTTTCTCTCTCACACACAGATGTATTCGTTCTCTCACACACACATGCATTGTATCTCTCACACACACACGCATTCTCTCTCTCACACACACATGCAATCACTCTCTCACACACATGCATTCTCTCTCTCTCACACACATATACATGCATTCTCTCTCACACACATGCATTCTATCTCTTACACACACAAATGATTTCTCTCTCTCACAGATGCATTATTTCTCTCTCACACACATGCGTTGTCTCTCTCATACACACGCATTCTGTCTCACACACACATGCATTATATCTCACACGCACATGCATTCTCTCTCTCTCACCCGTGTTCTCTCTCACACACATATGCATTCTCTCTTCCACACACACATGCATTCACTCTCTCTCACACACGCATTCTCTCTCTCATACACACATGCAATCTCTCTCTGACACAAACAAATGATTTCTCTCTCACACACTGATGCATTCTTTCTCACACACTTGCATTCTCTCTCACACACAAATGCATTCTCTCTCTAACACACATGCATTGTCTCTCTCTCACACAACCATTCTCTCTCTCACACACATGCATTCTCTCTCACGCACACATGCAGTCTCTCTCTCTCACACACACACATATGCATTCTCTCTCTCACACAAGTAATCCCTCTCTCACGCACACACGTATTCTCTCTCTCACACATGCATTCTCTCTCTCACACGCACATGCATTCTCTCTCACACACACAGGCATTCTCTCTCTCACACACACGCATTCTCTCTCACAAACATGCATTGTCGCTGTCTCTCAAACACACGCAATTTCTCTCTCATAGACACATGCATTCTGTCTCTCATACATGCATTCTCTCTCTCTCACAAACATATACATGCTTATCTCTCTCACACATTTATGCTTTCTCTCTCTCTCACACACAAATGCTTTCTCTCTCTCACAAAGATGCATATTTCTCTCTCACACACATGCATTCTCTCTCTCTCACACACACACACATGCATTCTCTCCCACACACACATGCATTCTCTCTCACACACACACATGCATTCTCACTCACACACATGCATTCTCTCTCATACACACACGCATTCTCTCTCACACACACATGCATTCACTCTCTCACACACATGCATTCTGTCTTTCAGGCACACACACATTCTCTCTCTCACAGATGCAATGTCTCTCTCTCTCGCAGACGTAATTTCTCAAACACACACACATGTCTCTGTCTCTCCCACACATACATTCTCATACACAAACAGACATACATACATTCTTTCTCACGCACACACGTATTCTCTCTCTCACACATGCATTCTCTCTCTCACACGCACATGCATTCTCTCTCACACACACAGGCATTCTCTCTCTCACACACACGCATTCTCTCTCACAAACATGCATTGTCGCTGTCTCTCAAACACACGCAATTTCTCTCTCATAGACACATGCATTCTGTCTCTCATACATGCATTCTCTCTCTCTCACAAACATATACATGCTTATCTCTCTCACACATTTATGCTTTCTCTCTCACTCACACACAAATGCTTTCTCTCTCTCACAAAGATGCATATTTCTCTCTCACACACATGCATTCTCTCTCTCACACACACACACACACATGCATTCTCTCTCACACACACATGCATTCTCTCTCACACACACACATGCATTCTCTCTCACACACATGCATTCTCTCTCATACACACACGCATTCTCTCTCACACACACATGCATTCACTCTCTCACACACATGCATTCTGTCTTTCAGGCACACACACATTCTCTCTCTCACAGATGCAATGTCTCTCTCTCTCGCAGACGTATTTTCTCAAACACACACACATGTCTCTGTCTCTCCCACACATACATTCTCATACACAAACAGACATACATACATTCTTTCTCACACACACATGCATTCTCTCTCTCACATATGCATTCACTCTCTCACACACATGCATTCTCTCTCTCACACACACATGCATTCTCGCTCACACACCCACGCATTCTCTCTCACACACACATGCATTCACTCTCTCACACACATGCATTCTGTCTTTCAGGCACACACACATTCTCTCTCTCACAGAAGCAATGACTCTCTCTCACAGATGTATTTTCTCACACACACACACATGTGTCTGTCTCTCCCACACATGCATTCTCATACACAAACAGACATACATACATTCTTTCTCACACACACATGCATTCTCTCTCTCACACACACATGCATTCTCTCTCACACGCGCATGCATTCTCTCATTCAGACACACACATTCTCTCACACACACACATATACATGCCTTCTCTCTCTCACACACATGCATTCTCTCCCTTACAAACACAAATGATTTCTCTCTCACACAGATGCAGTATTTCTCTCTCACACACACACATTCTCTCTCACACACACACATGCATTCTATCTCACACGCACATGCATGCTCTCTCACACAAACGTGTTCTCTCTCACACACATATGCATTCTCTCTCACACACACATGCATTCTCTCTCTCTCACACACAAATGCTTTCTCTCTCACACACAGATGCATTCTTTCTCTCTCACACGCACATGCATTCTCTCTCTTACACACACAAATATTTTCTTTCTCTCACACAGATGCAATATTTCTTTCTCACACAAATGCATTGTCTCTCATGCACACGCATTCTCTCTCACACACATGCATTCTCTCTCACACACACGTGTTCCCTCTAACACACATATGTATTCTCTCTCTCACACACACATGCATTCACTCTCTCACACACACGTATTCTCTCTCTCACACACACATATACATACATTCTCTCTCACACACACAAATGCAACCCCTCTTACAGACAGATGCATCACTTCTCTCTCAAACACATGCATTCTCTCTCTAACACAATGCATTCTCTCTCTCACACACGCATTCCCTCTCTCTTTCACACACACACACACACATGCATTCTCTCTCTCTTTCACACACACACGTGGATTCTCTCTCTCACACATGCATTCTCTCTCTCACACGCACATGCATTCTCTCTCACACACACAGGCATTCTCTCTCTCACACACACGCATTCTCTCTCACAAACATGCATTGTCGCTGTCTCTCAAACACACGCAATTTCTCTCTCATAGACACATGCATTCTGTCTCTCATACATGCATTCTCTCTCTCTCACAAACATATACATGCTTATCTCTCTCACACATTTATGCTTTCTCTCTCTCTCACACACAAATGCTTTCTCTCTCTCACAAAGATGCATATTTCTCTCTCACACACATGCATTCTCTCTCTCACACACACACATGCATTCTCTCTCACACACACATGCATTCTCTCTCACACACACACATGCATTCTCACTCACACACATGCATTCTCTCTCATACACACACGCATTCTCTCTCACACACACATGCATTCACTCTCTCACACACATGCATTCTGTCTTTCAGGCACACACACATTCTCTCTCTCACAGATGCAATGTCTCTCTCTCTCGCAGACGTAATTTCTCAAACACACACACATGTCTCTGTCTCTCCCACACATACATTCTCATACACAAACAGACATACATACATTCTTTCTCACGCACACACGTATTCTCTCTCTCACACATGCATTCTCTCTCTCACACGCACATGCATTCTCTCTCACACACACAGGCATTCTCTCTCTCACACACACGCATTCTCTCTCACAAACATGCATTGTCGCTGTCTCTCAAACACACGCAATTTCTCTCTCATAGACACATGCATTCTGTCTCTCATACATGCATTCTCTCTCTCTCACAAACATATACATGCTTATCTCTCTCACACATTTATGCTTTCTCTCTCACTCACACACAAATGCTTTCTCTCTCTCACAAAGATGCATATTTCTCTCTCACACACATGCATTCTCTCTCTCACACACACACACACATGCATTCTCTCTCACACACACATGCATTCTCTCTCACACACACACATGCATTCTCTCTCACACACATGCATTCTCTCTCATACACACACGCATTCTCTCTCACACACACATGCATTCACTCTCTCACACACATGCATTCTGTCTTTCAGGCACACACACATTCTCTCTCTCACAGATGCAATGTCTCTCTCTCTCGCAGACGTATTTTCTCAAACACACACACATGTCTCTGTCTCTCCCACACATACATTCTCATACACAAACAGACATACATACATTCTTTCTCACACACACATGCATTCTCTCTCTCACATATGCATTCACTCTCTCACACACATGCATTCTCTCTCTCACACACACATGCATTCTCGCTCACACACCCACGCATTCTCTCTCACACACACATGCATTCACTCTCTCACACACATGCATTCTGTCTTTCAGGCACACACACATTCTCTCTCTCACAGAAGCAATGACTCTCTCTCACAGATGTATTTTCTCACACACACACACATGTGTCTGTCTCTCCCACACATGCATTCTCATACACAAACAGACATACATACATTCTTTCTCACACACACATGCATTCTCTCTCTCACACACACATGCATTCTCTCTCACACGCGCATGCATTCTCTCATTCAGACACACACATTCTCTCACACACACACATATACATGCCTTCTCTCTCTCACACACATGCATTCTCTCCCTTACAAACACAAATGATTTCTCTCTCACACAGATGCAGTATTTCTCTCTCACACACACACATTCTCTCTCACACACACACATGCATTCTATCTCACACGCACATGCATGCTCTCTCACACAAACGTGTTCTCTCTCACACACATATGCATTCTCTCTCACACACACATGCATTCTCTCTCTCTCACACACAAATGCTTTCTCTCTCACACACAGATGCATTCTTTCTCTCTCACACACAGATGCATTCTCTCTCTTACACACACAAATATTTTCTTTCTCTCACACAGACGCAATATTTCTCTCTCACACAAATGCATTGTCTCTGATGCACACGCATTCTCTCTCACACACATGCATTCTCTCTCACACACACGTGTTCCCTCTAACACACATATGTATTCTCTCTCTCACACACACATGCATTCACTCTCTCACACACACGTATTCTCTCTCTCACACACACATATACATACATTCTCTCTCACACACACAAATGCATCCCCTCTTACAGACAGATGCATTACTTCTCTCTCAAACACATGCATTCTCTCTCTAACACAATGCATTCTCTCTCTCACACACGCATTCCCTCTCTCTTTCACACACACACACACACATGCATTCTCTCTCTCTTTCACACACACGTGGATTCTCTCTCTCACACGTAATCCCTCTCTCACGCACACGCGTATTCTCTCTCTCACACATGCATTCTCTTTCTCTCACACGCACATGCATTCTCTCTCACACACACAGGCATTCTCTCTCTCACACACACGCATTCTCTCTCACACGCATGCATTGTCTCTGTCACACACACATGCATTCTCTCTTTCAGATACGCGCATTCTCTCTCGCACACACACATATACATGCATTCTCTCTCACACACACAAATGCATCCCCTCTTACAGACAGATGCATTACTTCTCTCTCAAACACATGCATTCTCTCTCTAACACAATGCATTCTCTCTCTCACACACGCATTCCCTCTCTCTTTCACACACACACACGCACATGCATTCTCTCTCACACACACAGGCATTCTCTCTCTCACAAACACACATTCTCTCTCACATACATGCATTGTCTCTGTATCTCACACACACGCAATTTCTCTCTCATAGACACATGCATTCTGTCTCTCATACATGCATTCTCTCTCTCTCACAAACATATACATGCGTTCTCTCACTCACACAGATGCATATTTCTCTCTCACACACATGCATTCTCTCTCTCTCACACACACACATGCATTCACTCTTCCAGACACACGCATTCTCTCTCACACATGCACATCTACATACATTCTCTCTCTCTTACACGCCTTCTCTCTCTCACACACATGATTACTCTCTCTCACACGCACTTATTCTCTCTGACACACACACATGCATTCTCTCTCACACGCGCATGCATTCTCTCATTCAGACACACACATTCTCTCACACACACACATATACATGCCTTCTCTCTCACACACACATGCATTCTCTCCCTTACATACACAAATGATTTCTCTCTCACACAGATGCAGTATTTCTCTCACACACACACATTCTCTCTCTCACACACACACATTCATTCTATCTCACACGCACATGCATGCTCCCTCACACAAACGTGTTCTCTCTCACACACATATGCATTCTCTCTCACACACACATGCATTCTCTCTCTCTCACACACGAATGCTTTCTCTCTCACACACAGATGCATTCTTTCTCTCTCACACATACATGCATTCTCTCTCTTACACACACAAATATTTTCTTTCTCTCACACAGATGCAATATTTCTCTCTCACACACATGCATTGTCTCTCATTCACACGCATTCTCTCTCACACACATGCATTCTCTCTCACACACACGTGTTCTCTCTAACACACATATGTATTCTCTCTCTCACACACACATGCATTCACTCTCTCACACACACGTATTCTCTCTCTCACACACACATGCATTCTCTCTCATATACACACAAGCATTCTCTCTTACACACAAAAATGATTTCTCTCTCACACTCAGATGCATTCTTTTTCACACACATGCATTCTCTCTCACACACACATGCATTCTCTCTCTCACACACACATGCATTCACTCTCTCACACACATTCATTCTCTCTCACACACACATGCATTCTCTCTCATACACACACGCATTCTCTCTCACACACACATGCATTCACTCTCTCACACACATGCATTCTGTCTTTCAGGCACACACATTCTCTCTCTCACAGATGCAATGACTCTCTCTCGCAGACGTATTTTCTCTCACAAACACACATGTCTCTGTCTCTCCCACACATACATTCTCTTACACAAACAGGCATACATACATTCTTTCTCACACACACATGCATTCTCTATCTCACACATGCATTCACTCTCTCACACACATGCATTCTCTCTCTCACACACACATGCATTCTCTCTCACACACCCACGCATTCTCTCTCACACACACATGCATTCATTCTCTCACACACATGCATTCTGTCTTTCAGGCACACACATTCCCTCTCTCACAGATGCAATGACTCTCTCTCACAGACGTATTTTCTCACACACACACACATGTCTCTGTCTCTCCCACACATGCATTCTCATACACAAACAGACATACATACATTCTTTCTCACACACACATGCATTCTCTCTGTCTCATACACATGCATTCTCTCTCTTACACACACAAATGCTTTTTCTCTCACACACAGATGTATTCTTTCTCTCACACACACATGCATTGTATCTCTCACACACACATGCATTCTCTCTCACGCACATGCAGTCTCTCTCTCTCTCTCACACACACACACATGCATACTCACTCTCTCTCAAATGCATTCTCTCTCACATGCACATGCATGTTTTCTCTCTCACACACATGCATTCTGTCTTTCAGGCATACACATTCTCTCTCTCACAAATGAAATGTCTCTCTCTCACAGACGTATTTTCTCACACACACATGCATTCTCTGTCCTTCTCACACATGCATTCTCACACACATACAGACATACATACATTCTCTCTCTCACACGCATGCATTCTCTCTGTCACACACACATGCATTCTCTCTTTCAGATACGCGCATTCTCTCTCGCACACACAAATGCATCTCCTCTCACAGGCAGATGCATTACTTCTCTCTCAAACACATGCATTCTCCCTCTCACACACACGCATTCTCTCTCTCATACACGCATTCTCTCTCTCTTTCACACACACACACATGCATTCTCTCTCTCTTTCACACACACACAGGCATTCTCTCTCACACACATGCATTCTCTCTCTCACACGCACATGCATTCTCTCTCACACACACAGGCATTCTCTCTCGCACACACACGCATTCTCTCTCACATACATGCATTGTCGCTGTCTCTCTCACACACACGCAATTTCTCTCTCATAGACACATGCATTCTGTCTCTCATACATGCATTCTCTCTCTCTCAAAAACATATACATGCTTATCTCTCTCTCACACACATATATACTTTCTCTCTCTCACACACACAAATGCTTTCTCTCACTCACACAGATGCATTATTTCTCTCACACACATGCATTCTCTCTCTCAAACACACACACATGCATTCTCTCTTCCAGACACACGCATTCTCTCTCACACATGTACGTCTACTTACATTCTCTCTCTCTTACACGCCTTCTCTCACACACACACATGCATTCTCTCTCACACGCGCATGCATTCTCTCATTCAGACACACACATTCACTCTCTCACACACATATACATGCCTTCTCTCTCACACACACATGCATTCTCTCCCTTACATACACAAACGATATCTCTCTCACACAGACGCAGTATTTCTCTCTCACACACACATGCATTCTCTCTCTTATACACACAAATATTTTCTTTCTCTCACACAGATGCAATATTTCTCTCTCACACACATGCATTGTCTCTCATGCACACGCATTCTCTCTCACACACATGCATTCTCTCTCACACACACGTGTTATCTCTAACACACATATGTATTCTCTCTCTCACACACACATGCATTCACTCTCCCACACACACGTATTCTCTCTCTCACACACACATGCATTCTCTCTCATATACACACAAGCATTCTCTCTCTTACACACAAAAATGATTTCTCTCTCACGCAGAGATGCATTCTTTTTCACACACATGCATTCTCTCTCACACACATGCATTCTCGCTCGTACGCACACGCATTCTCTCTCACACACACATGCATTCACTCTCTCACACACATGCATTCTGTCTTTCAGGCACACACATTCTCTCTCTGACAGATGCAATGTCTCCCTCTCTCGCAGACGTATTTTCTCACCAACACACACGTCTCTGTCTCTCCCACACATACATTCTCATACACAAACAGACATACATACATTCTTTGTCACACACACATGCATTCTCTCTCTCACACATGCATTCACTCTCTCACACACATGCATTCTCTCTCTCACACACACATGCATTCTCGCTCACACACCCACGCATTCTCTCTCACACACACATGCATTCACTCTCTCACACACATGCATTCTGTCTTTCAGGCACACACATTCTCTCTCTCACAGAAACAATGACTCTCTCTCACAGATGTATTTTCTCACACACACACACGTGTCTGTCTCTCCCACACATGCATTCTCATACACAAACAGACATACAGACATTCTTTCTCACACACACATGCATTCTCTCTGTCTCATTCACATGTATTGTCTCTCTCACACACACGCATTCTCTCTCCCAAACACACATATGCATTCTATCTCACACACACATGCATGCTCTCTCACACACACGTGTTCTGTCTGACACACATATGCATTCTCTCACACACACACATGCATTCTCTCTCACACACGCACAAATGCTTTCTCTCTCACACACAGATGTATTCGTTCTCTCACACACACATGCATTGTATCTCACACACACACACGCATTCTCTCTCTCACACACACATGCAATCACTCTCTCACACACATGCATTCTCTCTCTCTCACACACATATACATGCATTCTCTCTCACACACATGCATTCTATCTCTTACACACACAAATGATTTCTCTCTCTCACAGATGCATTATTTCTCTCTCACACACATGCGTTGTCTCTCTCATACACACGCATTCTGTCTCACACACACATGCATTATATCTCACACGCACATGCATTCTCTCTCTCACACACGTGTTCTCTCTCACACACATATGCATTCTCTCTTCCACACGCACATGCATTCACTCTCTCTCACACATGCATTCTCTCTCTCATACACACATGCATTCTCTCTCTGACACAAACAAATGATTTCTCTCTCACACACAGATGCATTCTTTCTCCCACACTTGCATTCTCTCTCACACACACATGCATTCTCTCTCTCACACACACATGCAATCACTCATTCAGACACACACATTCACTCTCTCACACACATATACAGGACTTCTCTCTCACACACACATGCATTCTCTCCCTTACATACACAAACCATTTCTCTCTCACACAGACGCAGTATTTCTCTCTAACACACATGCATTGTCTCTCTCTCACACAACCATTCTCTCTCTCACACACATGCCTGCTCTCTCACACACACTTGTTCTGTCTGACACACATATGCATTCTCTCACACACACATGCATTCTCTCTCTCACACACACAAATGCTTTCACTCTCACACACAGATGCATTATTTCTCTCACACACATGCATTCTCTCTCTCACACACACACACATGCATTCTCTCTTCCAGACACACGCATTCTCTCTCACACATGTACGTCTACTTACATTCTCTCTCTCTTACACGCCTTCTCTCACACACACACATGCATTCTCTCTCACACGCGCATGCATTCTCTCATTCAGACACACACATTCACTCTCTCACACACATATACATGCCTTCTCTCTCACACACACATGCATTCTCTCCCTTACATACACAAACGATTTCTCTCTCACACAGACGCAGTATTTCTCTCACACACACACATGCATTCTCTCTCTTATACACACAAATATTTTCTTTCTCTCACACAGATGCAATATTTCTCTCTCACACACATGCATTGTCTCTCATGCACACGCATTCTCTCTCACAAACATGCATTCTCTCTCACACACACGTGTTATCTCTAACACACATATGTATTCTCTCTCTCACACACACATGCATTCACTCTCCCACACACACGTATTCTCTCTCACACACACACATGCATTCTCTCTCATATACACACAAGCATTCTCTCTCTTACACACAAAAATGATTTCTCTCTCACACACAGATGCATTCTTTTTCACACACATGCATTCTCTCTCACACACATGCATTCTCGCTCGTACACACACGCATTCTCTCTCACACACACATGCATTCACTCTCTCACACACATGCATTCTGTCTTTCAGGCACACACATTCTCTCTCTGACAGATGCAATGTCTCCCTCTCTCGCAGACGTATTTTCTCACCAACACACACGTCTCTGTCTCTCCCACACATACATTCTCATACACAAACAGACATACATACATTCTTTCTCACACACACATGCATTCTCTCTCTCACACATGCATTCACTCTCTCACACACATGCATTCTCTCTCTCACACACACATGCATTCTCGCTCACACACCCACGCATTCTCTCTCACACACACATGCATTCACTCTCTCACACACATGCATTCTGTCTTTCAGGCACACACATTCTCTCTCTCACAGAAACAATGACTCTCTCTCACAGATGTATTTTCTCACACACACACACGTGTCTGTCTCTCCCACACATGCATTCTCATACACAAACAGACATACACACATTCTTTCTCACACACACATGCATTCTCTCTGTCTCATTCACATGCATTGTCTCTCTTACACACACAAATGCTTTCTCTCTCACACACAGATGTATTCTTTCTCTCACACACACTTACATTGTATCTCTCTCACACACACGCATTCTCTCTCTCTCACACACATGCAATCACTCCCTCACACACATGCATTCTCTCTCACACACACACATATACATGCATTCTCTCTCACACACACATGCATTCTCTATCTTACACACACAAATGATTTCTCTCTCTCTCACAAATGCATTATTTCTCTCTCACACACATGCATTGTCTCTCTCATACACACGCATTCTGTCTCACACACACATGCATTCTATCTCACACGCACATGCATTCTCTCTCACACACGTGTTCTCTCTCACCCACATATGCATTCTCTCTCTCACAGAAACATGCATTCACTCACTCACACACACGCATTCTCTCTCTCACACACACATGCATTCTCTCTCTCTTTCACACACACACAGGCATTCTCTCTCTCACACATGCATTCTCTCTCTCACACGCACATGCATTCTCTCTCACACACACAGGCATTCTCTCTCTCACACACACGCATTCTCTCTCACATACATGCATTGTCGCTGTCTCTCTCACACACACGCAATTTCTCTCTCATAGACACATGCATTCTGTCTCTCATACATGCATTCTCTCTCTCTGAAAAACATAAACATGCTTATCTCTCTCACACACACATATACTTTCTCTCTCTCACACACACAAATGCTTTCTCTCACTCACACAGATGCATTATTTCTCTCTCATACACATGCATTCTCTCTCACACACACACACATGCATTCTCTCTTCCAGACACACGCATTCTCTCTCACACATGTACATCTACATACATTCTCTCTCTATTACACGCCTTCTCTCTCACACACATGCGTTCTCTCTTACACGCGCATGCATTCTATCTCTTACACACACAAATGATTTCTCTCTCTCACAGATGCATTATTTCTCTCTCACACACATGCGTTGTCTCTCTCATACACACGCATTCTCTCTCACACACATATGCATTCTCTCTTCCACACGCACATGCATTCACTCTCTCTCACACACGCATTCTCTCTCTCATACACACATGCATTCTCTCTCTGACACAAACAAATGATTTCTCTCGCACACACAGATGCATTCTTTCTCACACACTTGCATTCTCTCTCACACACACATGCATTCTCTCTCTCACAGATGCAATGTCTCTCTCTCTCGCAGACGTATTTTCTCAAACACACACACATGTCTCTGTCTCTCCCACACATACATTCTCATACACAAACAGACATACATACATTCTTTCTCACACACACATGCATTCTCTCTCTCACATATGCATTCACTCTCTCACACACATGCATTCTCTCTCTCACACACACATGCATTCTCGCTCACACACCCACGCATTCTCTCTCACACACACATGCATTCACTCTCTCACACACATGCATTCTGTCTTTCAGGCACACACACATTCTCTCTCTCACAGAAGCAATGACTCTCTCTCACAGATGTATTTTCTCACACACACACACATGTGTCTGTCTCTCCCACACATGCATTCTCATACACAAACAGACATACATACATTCTTTCTCACACACACATGCATTCTCTCTCTCACACACACATGCATTCTCTCTCACACGCGCATGCATTCTCTCATTCAGACACACACATTCTCTCACACACACACATATACATGCCTTCTCTCTCTCACACACATGCATTCTCTCCCTTACAAACACAAATGATTTCTCTCTCACACAGATGCAGTATTTCTCTCTCACACACACACATTCTCTCTCACACACACACATGCATTCTATCTCACACGCACATGCATGCTCTCTCACACAAACGTGTTCTCTCTCACACACATATGCATTCTCTCTCACACACACATGCATTCTCTCTCTCTCACACACAAATGCTTTCTCTCTCACACACAGATGCATTCTTTCTCTCTCACACGCACATGCATTCTCTCTCTTACACACACAAATATTTTCTTTCTCTCACACAGATGCAATATTTCTTTCTCACACAAATGCATTGTCTCTCATGCACACGCATTCTCTCTCACACACATGCATTCTCTCTCACACACACGTGTTCCCTCTAACACACATATGTATTCTCTCTCTCACACACACATGCATTCACTCTCTCACACACACGTATTCTCTCTCTCACACACACATATACATACATTCTCTCTCACACACACAAATGCAACCCCTCTTACAGACAGATGCATCACTTCTCTCTCAAACACATGCATTCTCTCTCTAACACAATGCATTCTCTCTCTCACACACGCATTCCCTCTCTCTTTCACACACACACACACACATGCATTCTCTCTCTCTTTCACACACACACGTGGATTCTCTCTCTCACACGTAATCCCTCTCTCACGCACATGTGTATTCTCTCTCTCACACATGCATTCTCTTTCTCTCACACGCACATGCATTCTCTCTCACACACACATGCATTCTCTCTTTCAGATACGTGCATTCTCTCTCGCACACACACATATACATGCATTCTCTCTCACACACACAAATGCATCCCCTCTTACAGACAGATGCATTACTTCTCTCTCTAACACAATGCATTCTCTCTCTCACACACGCATTCCCTCTCTCTTTCACACACACACGCACATGCATTCTCTCTCACACACACAGGCATTCTCTCTCTCACAAACACACATTCTCTCTCACATACATGCATTGTCTCTGTATCTCACACACACGTAATTTCTCTCTCATAGACACATGCATTCTGTCTCTCATACATGCATTCTCTCTCTCTCACAAACATGTACATGCGTTCTCTCACTCACACAGATGCATATTTCTCTCTCACACACATGCATTCTCTCTCTCTCACACACACACATGCATTCACTCTTTCAGACACACGCATTCTCTCTCACACATGCACATCTACATACATTCTCTCTCTCTTACACGCCTTCTCTCTCTCACACACATGATTACTCTCTCTCACACGCACTCATTCTCTCTGACACACACACATGCATTCTCTCTCACACGCGCATGCATTCTCTCATTCAGACACACACATTCTCTCACACACACACATATACATGCCTTCTCTCTCACACACACATGCATTCTCTCCCTTACATACACAAATGATTTCTCTCTCACACAGATGCAGTATTTCTCTCACACACACACATTCTCTCTCTCACACACACACATTCATTCTATCTCACACGCACATGCATGCTCCCTCACACAAACGTGTTCTCTCTCACACACATATGCATTCTCTCTCACACACACATGCATTCTCTCTCTCTCACACACGAATGCTTTCTCTCTCACACACAGATGCATTCTTTCTCTCTCACACACAGATGCATTCTTTCTCTCTCACACACACGTATTCTCTCTCTCACACACACATGCATTCTCTCTCATATACACACAAGCATTCTCTCTTACACACAAAAATGATTTCTCTCTCACACTCAGATGCATTCTTTTTCACACACATGCATTCTCTCTCACACACACATGCATTCTCTCTCTCACACACACATGCATTCACTCTCTCACACACATTCATTCTCTCACACACACACATGCATTCTCTCTCATACACACACGCATTCTCTCTCACACACACATGCATTCACTCTCTCACACACATGCATTCTGTCTTTCAGGCACACACATTCTCTCTCTCACAGATGCAATGACTCTCTCTCGCAGACGTATTTTCTCTCACACACACACATGTCTCTGTCTCTCGCACACATACATTCTCATACACAAACAGGCATACATACATTCTTTCTCACACACACATGCATTCTCTATCTCACACATGCATTCACTCTCTCACACACATGCATTCTCTCTCTCACACACACATGCATTCTCTCTCACACACCCTCGCATTCTCTCTCACACACACATGCATTCATTCTCTCACACACACGTATTCTCTCTCTCACACACACATGCATTCTCTCTCATATACACACAAGCATTCTCTCTTACACACAAAAATGATTTCTCTCTCACACTCAGATGCATTCTTTTTCACACACATGCATTCTCTCTCACACACACATGCATTCTCTCTCTCACACACACATGCATTCACTCTCTCACACACATTCATTCTCTCTCACACACACATGCATTCTCTCTCATACACACACGCATTCTCTCTCACACACACATGCATTCACTCTCTCACACACATGCATTCTGTCTTTCAGGCACACACATTCTCTCTCTCACAGATGCAATGACTCTCTCTCGCAGACGTATTTTCTCTCACAAACACACATGTCTCTGTCTCTCCCACACATACATTCTCTTACACAAACAGGCATACATACATTCTTTCTCACACACACATGCATTCTCTATCTCACACATGCATTCACTCTCTCACACACATGCATTCTCTCTCTCACACACACATGCATTCTCTCTCACACACCCACGCATTCTCTCTCACACACACATGCATTCATTCTCTCACACACATGCATTCTGTCTTTCAGGCACACACATTCCCTCTCTCACAGATGCAATGACTCTCTCTCACAGACGTATTTTCTCACACACACACACATGTCTCTGTCTCTCCCACACATGCATTCTCATACACAAACAGACATACATACATTCTTTCTCACACACACATGCATTCTCTCTGTCTCATACACATGCATTCTCTCTCTTACACACACAAATGCTTTTTCTCTCACACACAGATGTATTCTTTCTCTCACACACACATGCATTGTATCTCTCACACACACATGCATTCTCTCTCACGCACATGCAGTCTCTCTCTCTCTCTCACACACACACACATGCATACTCACTCTCTCTCAAATGCATTCTCTCTCACATGCACATGCATGTTTTCTCTCTCACACACATGCATTCTGTCTTTCAGGCATACACATTCTCTCTCTCACAAATGAAATGTCTCTCTCTCACAGACGTATTTTCTCACACACACATGCATTCTCTGTCCTTCTCACACATGCATTCTCACACACATACAGACATACATACATTCTCTCTCTCACACGCATGCATTCTCTCTGTCACACACACATGCATTCTCTCTTTCAGATACGCGCATTCTCTCTCGCACACACAAATGCATCTCCTCTCACAGGCAGATGCATTACTTCTCTCTCAAACACATGCATTCTCCCTCTCACACACACGCATTCTCTCTCTCATACACGCATTCTCTCTCTCTTTCACACACACACACATGCATTCTCTCTCTCTTTCACACACACACAGGCATTCTCTCTCACACACATGCATTCTCTCTCTCACACGCACATGCATTCTCTCTCACACACACAGGCATTCTCTCTCTCACACACACGCATTCTCTCTCACATACATGCATTGTCGCTGTCTCTCTCACACACACGCAATTTCTCTCTCATAGACACATGCATTCTGTCTCTCATACATGCATTCTCTCTCTCTCAAAAACATATACATGCTTATCTCTCTCTCACACACATATATACTTTCTCTCTCTCACACACACAAATGCTTTCTCTCACTCACACAGATGCATTATTTCTCTCACACACATGCATTCTCTCTCTCAAACACACACACATGCATTCTCTCTTCCAGACACACGCATTCTCTCTCACACATGTACGTCTACTTACATTCTCTCTCTCTTACACGCCTTCTCTCACACACACACATGCATTCTCTCTCACACGCGCATGCATTCTCTCATTCAGACACACACATTCACTCTCTCACACACATATACATGCCTTCTCTCTCACACACACATGCATTCTCTCCCTTACATACACAAACGATATCTCTCTCACACAGATGCAGTATTTCTCTCTCACACACACATGCATTCTCTCTCTTATACACACAAATATTTTCTTTCTCTCACACAGATGCAATATTTCTCTCTCACACACATGCATTGTCTCTCATGCACACGCATTCTCTCTCACACACATGCATTCTCTCTCACACACACGTGTTATCTCTAACACACATATGTATTCTCTCTCTCACACACACATGCATTCACTCTCCCACACACACGTATTCTCTCTCTCACACACACATGCATTCTCTCTCATATACACACAAGCATTCTCTCTCTTACACACAAAAATGATTTCTCTCTCACGCAGAGATGCATTCTTTTTCACACACATGCATTCTCTCTCACACACATGCATTCTCGCTCGTACGCACACGCATTCTCTCTCACACACACATGCATTCACTCTCTCACACACATGCATTCTGTCTTTCAGGCACACACATTCTCTCTCTGACAGATGCAATGTCTCCCTCTCTCGCAGATGTATTTTCTCACCAACACACACGTCTCTATCTCTCCCACACATACATTCTCATACACAAACAGACATACATACATTCTTTGTCACACACACATGCATTCTCTCTCTCACACATGCATTCACTCTCTCACACACATGCATTCTCTCTCTCACACACACATGCATTCTCGCTCACACACCCACGCATTCTCTCTCACACACACATGCATTCACTCTCTCACACACATGCATTCTGTCTTTCAGGCACACACATTCTCTCTCTCACAGAAACAATGACTCTCTCTCACAGATGTATTTTCTCACACACACACACGTGTCTGTCTCTCCCACACATGCATTCTCATACACAAACAGACATACAGACATTCTTTCTCACACACACATGCATTCTCTCTGTCTCATTCACATGTATTGTCTCTCTCACACACACGCATTCTCTCTCCCAAACACACATATGCATTCTATCTCACACACACATGCATGCTCTCTCACACACACGTGTTCTGTCTGACACACATATGCATTCTCTCACACACACACATGCATTCTCTCTCACACACGCACAAATGCTTTCTCTCTCACACACAGATGTATTCGTTCTCTCACACACACATGCATTGTATCTCTCACACACACACGCATTCTCTCTCTCACACACACATGCAATCACTCTCTCACACACACGCATTCTCTCTCTCACACGCACATGCATTCACTCTCTCTCACACACGCATTCTCTCTCTCATACACACATGCATTATCTCTCTGACACAAACAAATGATTTCTCTCTCACACACAGATGCATTCTTTCTCACACACTTGCATTCTCTCTCACACACACATGCATTCTCTCTCTCACACACACATGCAATCACTCATTCAGACACACACATTCACTCTCTCACACACATATACAGGACTTCTCTCTCACACACACATGCATTCTCTCCCTTACATACACAAACCATTTCTCTCTCACACAGACGCAGTATTTCTCTCTAACACACATGCATTGTCTCTCTCTCACACAACCATTCTCTCTCTCACACACATGCATTGTCTCTCTCACACACACGTATTCTCTCTCTCACCCACATATGCATTCTATCTCACATGCACATGCCTGCTCTCTCACACACACTTGTTCTGTCTGACACACATATGCATTCTCTCACACACACATGCATTCTCTCTCTCACACACACAAATGCTTTCACTCTCACACACAGATGTATTCGTTCTCTCACACACACATGCATTGTATCTCTCACACACACACGCATTCTCTCTCTCACACACACATGCAATCACTCTCTCACACACATGCATTCTATCTCTCACACACACATATACATGCATTCTCTCTCACACACATGCATTCTCTCTCTTACACACACAAATGATTTCTCTCTCTCACAGATGCATTATTTCTCTCTCACACACATGCGCTGTCTCTCTCATACACACGCATTCTGTCTCACACACACATGCATTCTATCTCACACGCACATGCATTCTCTCTCTCTCACCCGTGTTCTCTCTCACACACATATGCATTCTCTCTTCCACACACACATGCATTCACTCTCTCTCACACACGCATTCTCTCTCTCATACACACATGCAATCTCTCTCTGACACAAACAAATGATTTCTCTCTCACACACAGATGCATTCTTTCTCACACACTTGCATTCTCTCTCACACGCACGCATTCTCTCTCTCATACACGCATTCTCTCTCTCTTTCACACACACACACATGCATTCTCTCTCTCTTTCACACACACACAGGCATTCTCTCTCACACACATGCATTCTCTCTCTCACACGCACATGCATTCTCTCTCACACACACAGGCATTCTCTCTCTCACACACACGCATTCTCTCTAACATACATGCATTGTCGCTGTCTCTCTCACACACATGCAATTTCTCTCTCATAGACACATGCATTCTGTCTCTCATACATGCATTCTCTCTCTCTCAAAAACATATACATGCTTATCTCTCTCACACACATATATACTTTCTCTCTCTCACACACACAAATGCTTTCTCTCACTCACACAGATGCATTATTTCTCTCACACACATGCATTCTCTCTCTCACACACACACACATGCATTCTCTCTTCCAGACACACGCATTCTCTCTCACACATGTACGTCTACTTACATTCTCTCTCTCTTACACGCCTTCTCTCACACACACACATGCATTCTCTCTCACACGCGCATGCATTCTCTCATTCAGACACACACATTCACTCTCTCACACACATATACATGCCTTCTCTCTCACACACACATGCATTCTCTCCCTTACATACACAAACGATTTCTCTCTCACACAGACGCAGTATTTCTCTCACACACACACATGCATTCTCTCTCTTATACACACAAATATTTTCTTTCTCTCACACAGATGCAATATTTCTCTCTCACACACATGCATTGTCTCTCATGCACACGCATTCTCTCTCACACACATGCATTCTCTCTCACACACACGTGTTATCTCTAACACACATATGTATTCTCTCTCTCACACACACATGCATTCACTCTCCCACTCACACGTATTCTCTCTCACACACACACATGCATTCTCTCTCATATACACACAAGCATTCTCTCTCTTACACACAAAAATGATTTCTCTCTCACACACAGATGCATTCTTTTTCACACACATGCATTCTCTCTCACACACACATGCATTCACTCTCTCACACACATGCATTCTGTCTTTCAGGCACACACATTCTCTCTCTGACAGATGCAATGTCTCCCTCTCTCGCAGACGTATTTTCTCACCAACACACACGTCTCTGTCTCTCCCACACATACATTCTCATACACAAACAGACATACATACATTCTTTCTCACACACACATGCATTCTCTCTCTCACACATGCATTCACTCTCTCACACACATGCATTCTCTCTCTCACACACACATGCATTCTCGCTCACACACCCATGCATTCTCTCTCACACACACATGCATTCACTCTCTCACACACATGCATTCTGTCTTTCAGGCACACACATTCTCTCTCTCACAGAAACAATGACTCTCTCTCACTGATGTATTTTCTCACACACACACACGTGTCTGTCTCTCCCACACATGCATTCTCATACACAAACAGACATACACACATTCTTTCTCACACACACATGCATTCTCTCTGTCTCATTCACATGCATTGTCTCTCTTACACACACAAATGCTTTCTCTCTCACACACAGATGTATTCTTTCTCTCACACACACTTACATTGTATCTCTCTCACACACACGCATTCTCTCTCTCTCACACACATGCAATCACTCCCTCACACACATGCATTCTCTCTCACACACACACATATACATGCATTCTCTCTCACACACACATGCATTCTCTATCTTACACACACAAATGATTTCTCTCTCTCTCACAAATGCATTATTTCTCTCTCACACACATGCATTGTCTCTCTCATACACACGCATTCTGTCTCACACACACATGCATTCTATCTCACACGCACATGCATTCTCTCTCACACACGTGTTCTCTCTCACCCACATATGCATTCTCTCTCTCACAGAAACATGCATTCACTCACTCACACACACGCATTCTCTCTCTCACACACACGCATTCTCTCTCACATACATGCATTGTCGCTGTCTCTCTCACACACACGCAATTTCTCTCTCATAGACACATGCATTCTGTCTCTCATACATGCATTCTCTCTCTCTGAAAAACATAAACATGCTTATCTCTCTCACACACACATATACTTTCTCTCTCTCACACACACAAATGCTTTCTCTCACTCACACAGATGCATTATTTCTCTCTCATACACATGCATTCTCTCTCACACACACACACATGCATTCTCTCTTCCAGACACACGCATTCTCTCTCACACATGTACATCTACATACATTCTCTCTCTATTACACGCCTTCTCTCTCACACACATGCGTTCTCTCTTACACGCGCATGCATTCTATCTCTTACACACACAAATGATTTCTCTCTCTCACAGATGCATTATTTCTCTCTCACACACATGCGTTGTCTCTCTCATACACACGCATTCTGTCTCACACACCCACGCATTCTCTCTCACACACACATGCATTCACTCTCTCACACACATGCATTCTGTCTTTCAGGCACACACACATTCTCTCTCTCACAGAAGCAATGACTCTCTCTCACAGATGTATTTTCTCACACACACACACATGTGTCTGTCTCTCCCACACATGCATTCTCATACACAAACAGACATACATACATTCTTTCTCACACACACATGCATTCTCTCTCTCACACACACATGCATTCTCTCTCACACGCGCATGCATTCTCTCATTCAGACACACACATTCTCTCACACACACACATATACATGCCTTCTCTCTCTCACACACATGCATTCTCTCCCTTACAAACACAAATGATTTCTCTCTCACACAGATGCAGTATTTCTCTCTCACACACACACATTCTCTCTCACACACACACATGCATTCTATCTCACACGCACATGCATGCTCTCTCACACAAACGTGTTCTCTCTCACACACATATGCATTCTCTCTCACACACACATGCATTCTCTCTCTCTCACACACAAATGCTTTCTCTCTCACACACAGATGCATTCTTTCTCTCTCACACGCACATGCATTCTCTCTCTTACACACACAAATATTTTCTTTCTCTCACACAGATGCAATATTTCTCTCTCACACAAATGCATTGTCTCTCATGCACACGCATTCTCTCTCACACACATGCATTCTCTCTCACACACACGTGTTCCCTCTAACACACATATGTATTCTCTCTCTCACACACACATGCATTCACTCTCTCACACACACGTATTCTCTCTCTCACACACACATATACATACATTCTCTCTCACACACACAAATGCATCCCCTCTTACAGACAGATGCATCACTTCTCTCTCAAACACATGCATTCTCTCTCTAACACAATGCATTCTCTCTCTCACACACGCATTCCCTCTCTCTTTCACACACACACACACACATGCATTCTCTCTCTCTTTCTCACACACACGTGGATTCTCTCTCTCACACGTAATCCCTCTCTCACGCACACGCGTATTCTCTCTCTATCACATGCATTCTCTTTCTCTCACACGCACATGCATTCTCTCTCACACACACAGGCATTCTCTCTCTCACACACACGCATTCTCTCTCACACGCATGCATTGTCTCTGTCACACACACATGCATTCTCTCTTTCAGATACGCGCATTCTCTCTCGCACACACACATATACATGCATTCTCTCTCACACACACAAATGCATCCCCTCTTACAGACGGATGCATTACTTCTCTCTCTAACACAATGCATTCTCTCTCTCACACACGCATTCCCTCTCTCTTTCACACACACACACGCACATGCATTCTCTCTCACACACACAGGCATTCTCTCTCTCACAAACACACATTCTCTCTCACATACATGCATTGTCTCTGTATCTCACACACACGTAATTTCTCTCTCATAGACACATGCATTCTGTCTCTCATACATGCATTCTCTCTCTCTCACAAACATATACATGCGTTCTCTCACTCACACAGATGCATATTTCTCTCTCACACACATGCATTCTCTCTCTCACACACACACACATGCATTCACTCTTTCAGACACACGCATTCTCTCTCACACATGCACATCTACATACATTCTCTCTCTCTTACACGCCTTCTCTCTCTCACACACATGATTACTCTCTCTCACACGCACTCATTCTCTCTGACACACACACATGCATTCTCTCTCACACGCGCATGCATTCTCTCATTCAGACACACACATTCTCTCACACACACACATATACATGCCTTCTCTCTCACACACACATGCATTCTCTCCCTTACATACACAAATGATTTCTCTCTCACACAGATGCAGTATTTCTCTCACACACACACATTCTCTCTCTCACACACACACATTCATTCTATCTCACACGCACATGCATGCTCCCTCACACAAACGTGTTCTCTCTCACACACATATGCATTCTCTCTCACACACACATGCATTCTCTCTCTCTCACACACGAATGCTTTCTCTCTCACACACAGATGCATTCTTTCTCTCTCACACATACATGCATTCTCTCTCTTACACACAAATATTTTCTTTCTCTCACACAGATGCAATATTTCTCTCTCACACACATGCATTGTCTCTCATTCACACGCATTCTCTCTCACACACATGCATTCTCTCTCACACACACGTGTTCTCTCTAACACACATATGTATTCTCTCTCTCACACACACATGCATTCACTCTCTCACACACACGTATTCTCTCTCTCACACACACATGCATTCTCTCTCATATACACACAAGCATTCTCTCTTACACACAAAAATGATTTCTCTCTCACACTCAGATGCATTCTTTTTCACACACATGCATTCTCTCTCACACACACATGCATTCTCTCTCTCACACACACATGCATTCACTCTCTCACACACATTCATTCTCTCTCACACACACATGCATTCTCTCTCATACACACACGCATTCTCTCTCACACACACATGCATTCACTCTCTCACACACATGCATTCTGTCTTTCAGGCACACACATTCTCTCTCTCACAGATGCAATGACTCTCTCTCGCAGACGTATTTTCTCTCACACACACACATGTCTCTGTCTCTCCCACACATACATTCTCATACACAAACAGGCATACATACATTCTTTCTCACACACACATGCATTCTCTATCTCACACATGCATTCACTCTCTCTCACACACATGCATTCTCTCTCACACACCCACGCATTATCTCTCACACACACATGCATTCATTCTCTCACACACATGCATTCTGTCTTTCAGGCACACACATTCCCTCTCTCACAGATGCAATGACTCTCTCTCACAGACGTATTTTCTCACACACACACACATGTCTCTGTCACTCCCACACATGCATTCTCATACACAAACAGACATACATACATTCTTTCTCACACACACATGCATTCTCTCTGTCTCATACACATGCATTCTCTCTCTTACACACACAAATGCTTTCTCTCTCACACACAGATGTATTCTTTCTCTCACACACACATGCATTGTATCTCTCACACACACATGCATTGTCTCTCACGCACATGCAGTCTCTCTCTCTCTCACACACACACATGCATACTCACTCTCTCTCAAATGCATTCTCTCTCACATGCACATGCATGTTTTCTCTCTCACACACATGCATTCTCTCTTTCAGGCATACACATTCTCTCTCTCACAAATGAAATGTCTCTCTCTCACAGACGTATTTTCTCACACACACATGCATTCTCTGTCCTTCTCACACATGCATTCTCACACACATACAGACATACATACATTCTCTCTCTCACACGCATGCATTCTCTCTGTCACACACACATGCATTCTCTCTTTCAGATACGCGCATTCTCTCTCGCACACACAAATGCATCTCCTCTCACAGGCAGATGCATTACTTCTCTCTCAAACACATGCATTCTCCCTCTCACACACACGCATTCTCTCTCTCATACACGCATTCTCTCTCTCTTTCACACACACACACATGCATTCTCTCTCTCTTTCAGACACACACATTCTCTCACACACACACATATACATGCCTTCTCTCTGTCACACACATGCATTCTCTCCCTTACATACACAAATGATTTCTCTCTCACATAGATGCAGTATTTCTCTCACACACACACATTCTCTCTCTCACACACACACATGCATTCTATCTCACACGCACATGCATGCTCTCTCACACAAACGTGTTCTCTCTCACACACATATGCATTCTCTCTCACACAACCATGCATTCTCTCTCTCTCACACACAAATGCTTTCTCTCTCACACACAGATGCATTCTTTCTCTCTCACACGCACATGCATTCACTCTCTCACACACACGTATTCTCTCTCTCACACACACATATACATACATTCTCTCTCACACACACAAATGCATCCCCTCTTACAGACAGATGCATTATTCTCTCTCAAACACATGCATTCTCTCTCTAACACAATGCATTGTCTCTCTCACACACGCATTCCCTCTCTCTTTCACACACACACACACACATGCATTCTCTCTCTCTTTCACACACACACGTGGATTCTCTCTCTCACACGTAATCCCTCTCTCATGCACACGCGTATTCTCTCTCTCACACATGCATTCTCTTTCTCTCACACGCACATGCATTCTCTCTCACACGCACAGGCATTCTCTCTCTCACACATACGCATTCTCTCTCACACGCATGCATTGTCTCAGTCACACACACATGCATTCTCTCTTTCAGATACGCGCATTCTCTCTCGCACACACACATATACATGCATTCTCTCTCACACACACAAATGCATCCCCTCTTACAGACAGATGCATTACTTCTCTCTCAAACACATGCATTCTCTCTCTAACACAATGCATTCTCTCTCTCACACACGCATTCTCTCTCTCTTTCACACACACACACACATGCATTCTCTCTCTCTTTCACACACACACGTGGATTCTCTCTCTCACACGTAATCCCTCTCTCACGCACACGCGTATTCTCTCTCTCACACATGCATTCTCTTTCTCTCACACGCACATGCATTCTCTCTCACACACACAGGCATTCTCTCTCTCACACACCCGCATTCTCTCTCACATACATGCATTGTCGCTGTATCTCACACACACGCAATTTCTCTCTCATAGACACATGCATTCTGTCTCTCATACATGCATTCTCTCTCTCTCACAAACATATACATGCGTTCTCTCACTCACACAGATGCATATTTCTCTCTCACACACATGCATTCTCTCTCTCACACACACACACATGCATTCTCTCTTCCAGACACACGCATTCTCTCTCACACATGCACATCTACATACATTCTCTCTCTCTTACACGCCTTCTCTCTCTCACACACATGATTACTCTCTCTCACACGCACTCATTGTCTCTCACACAAACATGCATTCTCTCTCACACGCGCATGCATTCTCTCATTCAGACACACACGTTCTCTCACACATACACATATACATGCCTTCTCTCTCTCACACACATGCATTCTCTCCCTTACATACACAAATGATTTCTCTCTCACACAGATGCAGTATTTCTCTCACACACACACACATTCTCTCTCACACACACACATGCATTCTATCTCACACGCACATGCATGCTCTCTCACACAAACGTGTTCTCTCTCACACACATATGCATTCTCTCTCACACACACATGCATTCTCTCTCTCTCACACACAAATGCTTTCTCTCTCACACACAGATGCATTCTTTCTCTCTCACACACACATGCATTGTCTCTCATGCACACGCATTCTCTCTCTTACACACACAAATATTTTCTTTCTCTCACACAGATGCAATATTTCTCTCTCACACACATGCATTGTCTCTCATGCACACGCATTCTCTCTCACACACATGCATTCTCTCTCACACACACGTGTTCTCTCTAACACACTTATGTATTCACTCTCTCACACACACATGCATTCACTCTCACACACACGCATTCTCTCTCACATACATGCATTGTCGCTGTCTCTCTCACACACACGCAATTTCTCTCTCATAGACACATGCATTCTGTCTCTCATACATGCATTCTCTCTCTCTCAAAAACATATACATGCTTATCTCTCTCACACACATATATACTTTCTCTCTCTCACACACACAAATGCTTTCTCTCACTCACACAGATGCATTATTTCTCTCACACACATGCATTCTCTCTGTCACACACACACACATGCATTCTCTCTTCCAGACACACGCATTCTCTCTCACACATGTACGTCTACTTACATTCTCTCTCTCTTACACGCCTTCTCTCACACACACACATGCATTCTCTCTCACACGCGCATGCATTCTCTCATTCAGACACACACATTCACTCTCTCACACACATATACATGCCTTCTCTCTCACACACACATGCATTCTCTCCCTTACATACACAAACGATTTCTCTCTCACACAGACGCAGTATTTCTCTCACACACACACATGCATTCTCTCTCTTATACACACAAATATTTTCTTTCTCTCACACAGATGCAATATTTCTCTCTCACACACATGCATTGTCTCTCATGCACACGCATTCTCTCTCACACACATGCATTCTCTCTCACACACACGTGTTATCTCTAACACACATATGTATTCTCTCTCTCACACACACATGCATTCACTCTCCCACACACACGTATTCTCTCTCACACACACACATGCATTCTCTCTCATATACACACAAGCATTCTCTCTCTTACACACAAAAATGATTTCTCTCTCACACACAGATGCATTCTTTTTCACACACATGCATTCTCTCTCACACACATGCATTCTCGCTCGTACACACACGCATTCTCTCTCACACACACATGCATTCACTCTCTCACACACATGCATTCTGTCTTTCAGGCACACACATTCTCTCTCTGACAGATGCAATGTCTCCCTCTCTCGCAGACGTATTTTCTCACCAACACACACGTCTCTGTCTCTCCCACACATACATTCTCATACACAAACAGACATACATACATTCTTTCTCACACACACATGCATTCTGTCTCACACACATGCATTCACTCTCTCACACACATGCATTCTCTCTCTCACACACACATGCATTCTCGCTCACACACCCACGCATTCTCTCTCACACACACATGCATTCACTCTCTCACACACATGCATTCTGTCTTTCAGGCACACACATTCTCTCTCTCACAGAAACAATGACTCTCTCTCACAGATGTATTTTCTCACACACACACACGTGTCTGTCTCTCCCACACATGCATTCTCATACACAAACAGACATACATACATTCTTTCTCACACACACATGCATTCTCTCTGTCTCATTCACATGCATTGTCTCTCTTACACACACAAATGCTTTCTCTCTCACACACAGATGTATTCTTTCTCTCACACACACTTACATTGTATCTCTCTCACACACACGCATTCTCTCTCTCTCACACACATGCAATCACTCCCTCACACACATGCATTCTCTCTCACACACACACATATACATGCATTCTCTCTCACACACACATGCATTCTCTATCTTACACACACAAATGATTTCTCTCTCTCTCACAAATGCATTATTTCTCTCTCACACACATGCATTGTCTCTCTCATACACACGCATTCTGTCTCACACACACATGCATTCTATCTCACACGCACATGCATTCTCTCTCACACACGTGTTCTCTCTCACCCACATATGCATTCTCTCTCTCACAGAAACATGCATTCACTCACTCACACACACGCATTCTCTCTCTCACACCCACATGCATTCTCTCTCTCTTTCACACACACACAGGCATTCTCTCTCTCACACATGCATTCTCTCTCTCACACGCACATGCATTCTCTCTCACACACACAGGCATTCTCTCTCTCACACATGCATTCTCTCTCTCACACGCACATGCATTCTCTCTCACACACACAGGCATTCTCTCTCTCACACACACGCATTCTCTCTCACATACATGCATTGTCGCTGTCTCTCTCACACACACGCAATTTCTCTCTCATAGACACATGCATTCTGTCTCTCATACATGCATTCTCTCTCTCTGAAAAACATAAACATGCTTATCTCTCTCACACACACATATACTTTCTCTCTCTCACACACACAAATGCTTTCTCTCACTCACACAGATGCATTATTTCTCTCTCATACACATGCATTCTCTCTCACACACACACACATGCATTCTCTCTTCCAGACACACGCATTCTCTCTCACACATGTACATCTACATACATTCTCTCTCTATTACACGCCTTCTCTCTCACACACATGCGTTCTCTCTTACACGCGCATGCATTCTATCTCTTACACACACAAATGATTTCTCTCTCTCACAGATGCATTATTTCTCTCTCACACACATGCGTTGTCTCTCTCATACACACGCATTCTGTCTCACACACACACATGCATTATACCTCACACGCACATGCATTCTCTCTCTCACACACGTGTTCTCTCTCACACACATATGCATTCTCTCTTCCACACGCACATGCATTCACTCTCTCTCACACACGCATTCTCTCTCTCATACACACATGCATTCTCTCTCTGACACAAACAAATGATTTCTCTCTCACACACAGATGCATTCTTTCTCACACACTTGCATTCTCTCACACACACATGCATTCTCTCTCTCACACACACATGCAATCACTCATTCAGACACACACATTCACTCTCTCACACACATATACAGGACTTCTCTCTCACACACGCATGCATTCTCTCCCTTACATACACAAACCATTTCTCTCTCACACAGACGCAGTATTTCTCTCTAACACACATGCATTGTCTCTCTCTCTCACACAACCATTCTCTCTCTCACACACATGCATTGTCTCTCTCTCACACACGTATTCTCTCTCTCACACACATATGCATTCTATCTCACATGCACATGCCTGCTCTCTCACACACACTTGTTCTGTCTGACACACATATGCATTCTCTCACACACACATGCATTCTCTCTCTCACACACACAAATGCTTTCTCTCTCACACACAGATGTATTCGTTCTCTCACACACACATGCATTGTATCTCTCACACACACACGCATTCTCTCTCTCACACACACATGCAATCACTCTCTCACACACATGCATTCTCTCTCACACACACACATATACATGCATTCTCTCTCACACACATGCATTCTCTCTCTCACACATGCATTCACTCTCACACACACATGCATTCTCTCTCACACACCCACGCATTCTCTCTCACACACGCATGCATTCACTCTCTCACACACATGCATTCTCTCTCTCACACACGTGTTCTCTCTCACCCACATATGCATTCTCTCTCTCACCGACATGCATTGTCTCTCTCACACACACGTATTCTCTCTCTCACACACATATGCATTCTATCTCACATGCACATGCCTGCTCTCTCACACACACGTGTTCTGTCTGACACACATATGCATTCTCTCACACACACACATGCATTCTCTCTCTCTCACACAGAAATGCTTTCACTCTCACACACAGATGTATTCGTTCTCTCACACACACATGCATTGTATCTCTCACACACACACGCATTCTCTCACACACACATGCATTCTCTCTCTCACACATGCATTCACTCTCACACACACATGCATTCTCTCTCACACACCCACGCATTCTCTCTCACACACACATGCATTCACTCTCTCACATACATGCATTCTCTCTCTCACACACGTGTTCTCTTTCACCCACATATGCATTCTCTCTCTCACACACACATGCATTCACTCTCTCACACACACGCAATCTCTATCTCACGCACACATGCATTCTCTCTCTTACACACATAAATGATTTCTCTCTCACACACAGATGCATGCATTCTCACACACTTGCATTCTCTCTCACAAATGCATTCTCTCTCACACACACATGCATTCTCTCTCTCACACACATGCATTGTCTCTCTCTCACACAACCATTCTCTCTCACACACATGCAGTCTCTCTCTCTCACACACACACACACATGCATACTCACTCTCTCTCAAATGCATTCTCTCTCACATGCACATGCATGTTTTCTCTCTCACACACATGCATTTTGTCTTTCAGGCACACACATTCTCTCCCTCACAAATGAAATGTCTCTCTCTAACAGACGCATTTTCTCACACACACATGCATTCTCTGTCTCTCTCACACATGCATTCTCACACACATACAGTCATACATACATTCTCTCTCTCACACGCATGCATTGTCTCTGTCACACACACATGCATTTTCTCTTTCAGATACGCGCATTCTCTCTCGCACACACACATATAGATGGATTCTCTCTCTCAAACACAAATGCATCCCCTCTTACAGACAGATGCATTACTTCTCTCTCAAACACATGCATTCTCTCTCTAACACAATGCATTCTCTCTCTCACACACGCATTCTCTCTCTCTCTTTCACACACACACACACACACACATGTATTCTCTCTCTCACACGTAATCCCTCTCTCACGCAAACGCGTATTCTCTCTCTCACACATGCATTCTCTTTCTCTCACACGCACATGCATTCTCTCTCACACACACAGGCATTCTCTCTCTCACACACACGCATTCTCTCTCACATACATGCATTGTCGCTGTATCTCACAAACACGCAATTTCTCTCTCATAGACACATGCATTCTGTCTCTCATACATGCATTCTCTCTCTCTCACAAACATATACATGCGTTCTCTCACTCAAACAGATGCATATTTCTCTCTCACACACATGCATTCTCTCTCTCACACACACACACATGCATTCTCTCTTCCAGACACACGCATTCTATCTCACACATGCACATCCACATACATTCTCTCTCTCTTACACGCCTTCTCTCTCTCACACACATGATTACTCTCTCTCACACGCACTCATTCTCTCTCACACACACATGCATTCTCTCTCACACGCGCATGCATTCTCTCATTCAGACACACACATTCTCTCGCACACACTCATATACATGCCTTCTCTCTCTCACACACATGCATTCTCTCCCTTACATACACAAATGATTTCTCTCTCACACAGATGCAGTATTTCTCTCACACACACACATTCTCTCTCTCACACACACACATGCATTCTATCTCACACGCACATGCATGCTCTCTCACACAAACGTGTTCTCTCTCACACACATATGCATTCTCTCTCACACACACATGCATTCTCTCTCTCTCACACACAAATGCTTTCTCTCTCACACACAGATGCATTCTTTCTCTCTCACACGCACATGCATTCTCTCTCTTCCACACACAAATATTTTCTTTCTCTCACACAGATGCAATATTTCTCTCTCACACACATGCATTGTCTCTCATGCACACGCATTCTCTCTCACACACATGCATTCTCTCTCTCACACACGTGTTCTCTCTAACACACATATGTATTCTCTCTCTCACACACACATGCATTCACTCTCTCACACACACGTATTCTCTCTCTCACACACACATATACATACATTCTCTCTCACACACACAAATGCATCCCCTCTTACAGACAGATGCATTACTTCTCTCTCAAACACATGCATTCTGTCTCTAACACAATGCATTCTCTCTCTCACACACGCATTCCCTCTCTCTTTCACACACACACACACATGCATTCTCTCTCTCTTTCACACACACACGTGGATTCTCTCTCTCACACGTAATCCCTCTCTCATGCACACGCGTATTCTCTCTCTCACACATGCATTCTCTTTCTCTCACACGCACATGCATTCTCTCTCACACGCACAGGCAATCTCTCTCTCACACACACGCATTCTCTATCACACGCATGCATTGTCTCTGTCACACACACATGCATTCTCTCTTTCAGATACGCGCATTCTCTCTCGCACACACACATGTACATACATTCTCTCTCACACACACAAATGCATCCCCTCTTACAGACAGATGCATTACTTCTCTCTCAAACACATGCATTCTCTCTCTAACACAATGCATTCTCTCTCTCACACACGCATTCTCTCTCTCTTTCACACACACACACACATGCATTCTCTCTCTCTTTCACACACACACGTGGATTCTCTCTCTCACACGTAATCCCTCTCTCACGCACACGCGTATTCTCTCTCTCACACATGCATTCTCTTTCTCTCACACGCACATGCATTCTCTCTCACACACACAGGCATTCTCTCTCTCACACACCCGCATTCTCTCTCACATACATGCATTGTCGCTGTATCTCACACACACGCAATTTCTCTCTCATAGACACATGCATTCTGTCTCTCATACATGCATTCTCTCTCTCTCACAAACATATACATGCGTTCTCTCACTCACACAGATGCATATTTCTCTCTCACACACATGCATTCTCTCTCTCACACACACACACATGCATTCTCTCTTCCAGTCACACGCATTCTCTCTCACACATGCACATCTACATACATTCTCTCTCTCTTACACGCCTTCTCTCTCTCACACACATGCATTTTCTCTCACACGCGCATGCATTCTCTCATTCAGACACACACATTCTCTCACACACACACATATACATGCCTTCTCTCTCTCACACACATGCATTCTCTCCCTTACATACACAAATGATTTCTCTCTCACACAGATGCAGTATTTCTCTCACACAAACACATTCTCTCTCTCTCACACACACATGCATTCTATCTCACATGCACATGCATGCTCTCTCACACTAACGTGTTCTCTCTCACACACATATGCATTCTCTCTCACACACACATGCATTCTCTCTCTCTCACACACAAATGCTTTCTCTCTCACACACAGATGCATTCTTTCTCTCTCACACACACATGCATTCTCTCTCTTACACACACAAATATTTTCTTTCTCTCACACAGATGCAATATTTCTCTCTCACACACATGCATTGTCTCTCATGCACACGCATTCTCTCTCACACACATGCATTCTCTCTCACACACACGTGTTCTCTCTAACACACATATGTATTCTCTCTCTCACACACACATGCATTCACTCTCTCACACACACGTATTCTCTCTCTCACACACACATATACATACATTCTCTCTCACACACACTAATGCATCCCCTCTTACAGACAGATGCATTACTTCTCTCTCAAACACATGCATTCTCTCTCTAACACAGTGCATTCTCTCTCTCACACACGCATTCTCTCTCTCTTTCACACACACACACACACATGCATTCTCTCTCTCTTTCACACACACACGTGGATTCTCTCTCTCACACGTAATCCCTCTCTCACGCACACGCGTATTCTCTCTCTCACACATGCATTCTCTTTCTCTCACACGCACATGCATTCTCTCTCACACACACAGGCATTCTCTCTCTCACACACACGCATTCTCTCTCACATACATGCATTGTCGCTGTATCTCACACACACGCAATTTCTCTGTCATAGACACATGCATTCTGTCTCTCATACATGCATTCTCTCTCTCTCACAAACATATACATGCGTTCTCTCACTCACACAGATGCATATTTCTCTCTCACACACATGCATTCTCTCTTCCAGACACACGCATTCTCTCTCACACATGCAGATCTACATACATTCTCTCTCTCTTACACACCTTCTCTCTCTCACACACATGATTACTCTCTCTCACATGCACTCATTCTCTCTGACACACACACATGTATTCTCTCTCACACGCGCATGCATTCTCTCATTCAGACACACACATTCTCTCACACACACACATATACATGCCTTCTCTCTCACACACACATCCATTCTCTCCCTTACATACACAAATGATTTCTCTCTCACACAGATGCAGTATTTCTCTCACACACACACACATTCTCTCTCTCACACACACACATTCATTCTATCTCACACGCACATGCATGCTCCCTCACACAAACGTGTTCTCTCTCACACACATATGCATTCTCTCTCACACACACAAGCATTCTCTCTCTTACAAACAAAAATGATTTCTCTCTCACACTCAGATGCATTCTTTTTCACACACATTCATTCTCTCTCACACACACATGCATTCTCTCTCACACACACACATGCATTCACTCTCTCACACACTATCATTCTCTCTCACACACACATGCATTCTCTCTCATACGCACACGCATTCTCTCTCACACACACATGCATTCACTCTCTCACACACATGCATTCTCTCTCTCACACACACAGGCATTCTCTCTCTCACAGATGCAATGACTCTCTCTCACAGACGTATTTTCTCACACACACACACATGTCTCTGTCTCTCCCACACATGCATTCTCATACACAAACCGACATACATACATTCTTTCTCACACACACATGCATTCTCTCTGTCTCATACACATGCATTCTCTCTCTTACACACACAAATGCTTTCTCTCTCACACACACATGCATTCTCTCCCTTACATACACAAACCATTTCTCTCTCACACAGACGCAGTATTTCTCTCTAACACACATGCATTGTCTCTCTCACACACAACCATTCTCTCTCTCACACGCATGCATTGTCTCTCTCACACACACGTATTCTCTCTCTCACACACATATGCATTCTATCTCATATGCACATGCCTGCTCTCTCACACACACGTGTTCTGTCTGACACACATATGCATTCTCTCACACACACACATGCATTCTCTCTCTCACACACACAAATGCTTTCACTCTCACACACAGATGTATTCGTTCTCTCACACACACATGCATTGTATCTCTCACACACACACGCATTCTCTCTCTCACACCCACATGCAATCACTCTCTCACACACATGCATTCTCTCTCACACACACACATATACATGCATTCTCTCACACACACATGCATTCTCTCTCTCACACATGCATTCACTCTCACACGCACATGCATTCTCTCTCACACACCTACGCATTCTCTCTCACACACACATGCATTCTATCTCACACGCACATGCATGCTCTCTCACACAAACGTGTTCTCTCTCACACACATATGCATTCTCTCTCACACACACATGCATTCTCTCTCCCTCACACACAAATGCTTTCTCTCTCACACACAGATGCATTCTTTCTCTCTCACACACACATGCATTCTCTCTCTTACACACACAAATATTTTCTTTTTCTCACACAGATGCAATATTTCTCTCTCACACACATGCATTGTCTCTCATGCACACGCATTCTCTCTCACACACATGCATTCTCTCTCACACACACGTGTTCTCTCTAACACACGTATGTATTCTCTCTCTCACACACACATGCATTCACTCTCTCACACACACGTATTCTCTCTCTCACACACACAGGCATTCTCTCTCTCACACACACGCATTCTCTCTCACACGCATGCATTGTCTCTGTCACACACACATGCGTTCTCTCTTTCAGATACGCGCATTCTCTCTCGCACACACACATATACATGCATTCTCTCACACACACAAATGCATCCCCTCTTACAGACAGATGCATTACTTCTCTCTCAAACACATGCATTCTCTCTCTAACACAATGCATTCTCTCTCTCACACACGCATTCTCTCTCTCTTTCACACACGCACACACACATGCATTCTCTCTCTCTTTCACACACACACGTGGATTCTCTCTCTCACACGTAATCCCTCTCTCACGCACACGCGTATTCTCTCTCTCACACATGCATTCTCTTTCTCTCACACACACATGCATTGTCTCTCACACACACAGGCATTCTCTCTCTCACAAACACACATTCTCTCTCACATACATGCATTGTCGCAGTATCTCACACACACGCAATTTCTCTGTCATAGACACATGCATTCTGTCTCTCATACATGCATTCTCTCTCTCTCACAAACATATACATGCGTTCTCTCACTCACACAGATGCATATTTCTCTCTCACACACATGCATTCTCTCTCTCTCACACACACACATGCATTCTCTCTTCCAGACACACGCATTCTCTCTCACACATGCACATCTACATACATTCTCTCTCTCTTACACACCTTCTCTCTCTCACACACATGATTACTCTCTCTCACACGCACTCATTCTCTCTGACACACACACATGCATTCTCTCTCACACGCGCATGCCTTCTCTCATTCAGACACACACATTCTCTCACACACACACATATACATGCCTTCTCTCTCACACACACATGCATTCTCTCCCTTACATACACAAATGATTTCTCTCTCACACAGATGCAGTATTTCTCTCACACACACACATTCTCTCTCTCACACACACACATTCATTCTATCTCACACGCACATGCATGCTCCCTCAAAACAAACGTGTTCTCTCTCACACACACATGCATTCTCTCTCCCTCACACACAAATGCTTTCTCTCTCACACACAGATGCATTCTTTCTCTCTCACACATACATGCATTCTCTCTCTTACACACAAAATATTTTCTTTCTCTCACACATACACAAATGATTTCTCTCTCACACAGATGCAGTATTTCTCTCACACACACATGCATTCTCTCTCACACACACGTGTTCTCTCTCACACACATATGCATTCTCTCTCACACACACATACATTCACTCTCTCACACCCACGTATTCTCTCTCTCACACACACATGCATTCTCTCTCATATACACACAAGCATTCTCTCTCTTACACACAAAAATGATTTCTCTCTCACACACAGATGCATTCTTTTTCACACACGTGTTCTCTCTCACCCACATATGCATTCTCTCTCTCACAGAAACATGCATTCACTCTCTCACACACACGCATTCTCTCTCTCACACACACATGCATTCTCTCTCTCTTTCACACACACACAGGCATTCTCTCTCACACACACATGCATTCACTCTCTCACACACATGCATTCTGTCTTTCAGGCACACACATTCTCTCTCTGACAGATGCAATGTCTCCCTCTCTCGCAGACGCATTTTCTCACCAACACACACGTCTCTGTCTCTCCCACACATACATTCTCATACACAAACAGACATACATACGCATTCACTCTCTCACACACATACATTCTGTCTTTCAGGCACACACATTCTCTCTCTCACAGAAACAATGACTCTCTCTCACAGATGTATTTTCTCTCACACACACACGTGTCTGTCTCTCCCACACATGCATTCTCATACACAAACAGACATACATACATTCTTTCTCACACACACATGCATTCTCTCTGTATCATACACATGCATTCTCTCTCTTACACACACAAATGCTTTCTCTCTCACACACAGATGTATTCTTTCTCTCACACACACTTACATTGTATCTCTCTCACAAACACGTATTCTCTGTCACACACACATGCAATCATTCCCTCACACACATGCATTCTCTCTCTCACACACACATATACATGCATTCTCTCTCACACACACATGCATTCTCTATCTTACACACACAAATGATTTCTCTCTCTCTCACAAATGCATTATTTCTCTCTCACACACATGCATTGTCTCTCTCATACACACGCATTCTGTCTCACACACACATGCATTCTATCTCACATGCACATGCATTCTCTCTCACACACGTGTTCTCTCTCACCCACATATGCATTCTCTCTCTCACAGAAACATGCATTCACTCTCTCACACACACGCATTCTCTCTCTCACACACACATGCATTCTCTCTCTCTTTCACACACACACAGGCATTCTCTCTCTCACACATGCATTCTCTCTCTCACACGCACATGCATTCTCTCTCACACACACAGGCATTCTCTCTCTCACACACACGCATTCTCTCTCACATACATGCATTGTCGCTGTCTCTCTCACACACACGCAATTTCTCTCTCATAGACACATGCATTCTGTCTCTCATACATGCATTCTCTCTCTCTGAAAAACATAAATATGCTTATCTCTCTCACACACACATATACTTTCTCTCTCTCACACACACAAATGCTTTCTCTCACTCACACAGATGCATTATTTCTCTCTCACACACATGCATTCTCTGTCTCACACACACACATGCATTCTCTCTTCCAGACACACGCATTCTCTCTCACACATGTACATCTACATACATTCTCTCTCTATTACACGCCTTCTCTCTCACACACATGCGTTCTCTCTCACACGCGCATGCATTCTCTCATTTAGACACACACATTCACTCTCTCACACACATATACATGCCTTCTCTCTCACACACACATGCATTCTCTCCCTTACATACACAAACGATTTCTCTCTCACACAGACGCAGTATTTCTCTCTCACACACATGCATTGTCTCTCTCACACACACGCATTCTCTCTCTCAAACACACATATGCATTCTATCTCACACGCACATGCATGCTCTCTCACACACACGTGTTCTGTCTCACACACATATGCATTCTCTCACACACACACATGCATTCACTCTCACACACACACAAATGCTTTCTCTCTCACACACAGATGTATTCGTTCTCTCACACACACATGCATTGTATCTCTCACACACACACACATTCTCTCTCTCACACACACATGCAATCACTCTCTCACACACATGCATTCTCGCTCTCTCACACACATATACATGCATTCTCTCTCACACACATGCATTCTCTCTCTTACACACACAAATGATTTCTCTCTCTCACAGATGCATTATTTCTCTCTCACACACATGCATTCTCTCTCACACACACATGCATTCACTCTCACACACACATGCATTCTGTCTTTCAGGCACACACATTCTCTCTCTCACAGATGCAATGTCTCTCTCTCGCAGACGTATTTTCTCACACACACACACATGTCTCTGTCTCTCCCACACATACATTCTCATACACAAACAGACATACATACATTCTTTCTCACACACAAATGCTTTCTTTCTCTCACAAAGATGCATATTTCTCTCTCACACACATGCATTCTCTGTCTCACACACACACACATGCATTCTCTCTCACACACACATGCATTCTCTCTCACACACACACATGCATTCACTCTCTCACACACCTGCATTCTCTCTCACACACACATGCATTCTCTCTCACACACACATGCATTCACTCTCTCACACACATGCATTCTGTCTTTTAGGCACACACATTCTCTCTCTCACAGATGCAATGTCTCTCTCTCGCAGACGTATTTTCTCACACACACACACACATGTCTCTGTCTACCCCACACATACATTCTCATACACAAACAGACATACATACATTCTTTCTCACACACACATGCATTCTCTCTCTCACACATGCATTCACTCTCTCACACACTTGCATTCTCTCTCTCACACACACATGCATTCTCTCTAACACACCCACGCATTCTCTCTCACACACACATGCATTCACTTTCTCACACACATGCATTCTGTCTTTCAGGCACGCACATTCTCTCTCTCACAAATGCAATGACTCTCTCTACAGACGTATTTTCTCACACACACAAACATGCATCCTCTCTTCCAGACACACGCATTCTCTATCACACATGCACATCTACATACATTCTCTCTCTCTTTCACTCCTTCTCTCTCGCACACACATGCGTACTCTCTCACACGCACTCATTATCTCTCACACACACATGCATTCTCTCTCACACAGATGCAGTATTTCTCTCTCACACACACAAATCTCTCTCTCACACACACACATGCATTCTATCTCACACGCACATGCATGCTCTCTCACACACACGTGTTCTCTCTGACACACATATGCATTCTCTCTCACTCACACACATGCATTCACTCTGACACACACATGCATTCTCTCTCTCACACACACAAATGCTTTCTCTCTCACACACAGATGCATTCTTTCTCTCTCACGCACACATGCATTCTCTCTCTTACACACACAAATATTTTCTTTCTCTCACACAGATGCAATATTTCTCTCTCACACACATGCATTGTCTCTCTCATGCACACACATTCTCTCTCACATACATCGATTCTCTCTCACACACACGTGTTCTCTCTCACACACATGTATTCTCTCTCTCACACACACATGCATTCATTCTCTCTCACACACGTCTTCTATCTCTCACACACACATGCATTCTCTCTCATACACACACAAGCATTCTCTCTCTTACACACAAAAATCATTTCTCTCTCTCACACAGATGCATTCTTTTTCACACACATGCATTCTCTCTCTCACACACATGCATTCTCTCTCAAACACACACATGCATTCACTCTCTCACACACATGCATTCTCTCTCACACACACATGCATTCTCTCTCACACACACACGCATTCTCTCTCGCACACACATGCATTCACTCTCTCACACACATGCATTCTGTCTTTCAGGCACACACATTCTCGCTCTCACAGATGCAATGTCTCTCTCTCGCAGACGTTTTTTTCTCACACACACACACACATGTCTCTGTCTCTCCCACACATACATTCTCATACACAAACTGACATACATACATTCCTTCACACACACACATGCATTCTCTCTCTCACACATGCATTCACTCTCTCACACACTTGCATTCTCTCTCTCACACACACACATGCATTCTCTCTCACACACCCACGCATTCTCTCTCACACACACTTGCATTCACTCTCTCACACACATGCATTCTGTCTTTCAGGCACACACATTCTCTCTCTCACAGATGCAATGTCTCTCCCTCACAGACGTATTTTCTCACACACACACACATGTCTCTGTCTCTCCCACACATACATTCTCATACTCAAACAGACATACATACATACTTTCTCACACACACATGCATTCTCTCTGTCTCATACACATGCATTCTTTCTATTACACACACAAATGCTTTCTCTCTCACACACAGATGTATTCTTTCTCTCACACACACATGCATTGTATCTCTCACACACACACGCATTCTCTCTCTCACACACGCATGCAATCACTCCCTCACACACATGCATTCTCTCTCTCACACACACATATACATGCATTCTCTCTCACACACACATGCATTCTCTCTCTTACACACACAAATGATTTCTCTCTCTCCCACAAATGCATTATTTCTCTCTCACACACATGCATTCTCTCACACACACACACACACATGCATTCTATCTCACACGCACATGCATGCTCTCTCACACACACGTGTTCCCTCTCACACACATATGTATTCTCTCTCTCACACACACATGCATTCACTCTCACACACACATGCATTCTCTCTCACACACACACAAATGCTTTCTCTCTCACACACACATGCATTCTCTCTCTCTTTCACACTCACACAGGCTATTTCTCTCTCACACATGTAATCCCTCTCTCACGCACACGCGTATTCTCTCTGTCACACATGCATTCTCTCTCCCACATGCACATGCATTCGCTCTCACACACACATGCATTGTCTCTCTCACACAAGTAATCCCTCTCTCACGCACACGCGTATTCTCTCTCACACATGCATTCTCTCTCTCACACACACGCATTCTCTCTCACAAACATGCATTGTCACTGTCTCTCACACACACGCAATTTCTCTCTCATAGACACATGCATTCTGTCTCTCATACATGCATTCTCTCTCTCTCACAAACATATACATGCTTTCTCTCTCTCACACACACATATACATACCTTCTCTCTCACACACACATGCATTCTCTCCATTACATACACAAACGATTTCTCTCTCACACTGATGCAGTATTTCTCTCTCTCACACATGCATTGTCTCTCTCACCCACACGCATTCTCTCTCACACTTACATATGCATTCTATCTCACACACACATGCATGCTCTCTCACACACACGTGTTCTGTCTCACACACATATGCATTCTCTCACACACACACGCATTCTCTCTCTCACACACACATGCATTCTCTCTCACACGCGCATGCATTCTCTCATTCAGACACACACATTCTCTCACACACACACATATACATGCCTTCTCTCTCTCACACACATGCATTCTCTCCCTTACAAACACAAATGATTTCTCTCTCACACAGATGCAGTATTTCTCTCTCACACACACACATTCTCTCTCACACACACACATGCATTCTATCTCACACGCACATGCATGCTCTCTCACACAAACGTGTTCTCTCTCACACACATATGCATTCTCTCTCACACACACATGCATTCTCTCTCTCTCACACACAAATGCTTTCTCTCTCACACACAGATGCATTCTTTCTCTCTCACACGCACATGCATTCTCTCTCTTACACACACAAATATTTTCTTTCTCTCACACAGATGCAATATTTCTTTCTCACACAAATGCATTGTCTCTCATGCACACGCATTCTCTCTCACACACATGCATTCTCTCTCACACACACGTGTTCCCTCTAACACACATATGTATTCTCTCTCTCACACACACATGCATTCACTCTCTCACACACACGTATTCTCTCTCTCACACACACATATACATACATTCTCTCTCACACACACAAATGCAACCCCTCTTACAGACAGATGCATCACTTCTCTCTCAAACACATGCATTCTCTCTCTAACACAATGCATTCTCTCTCTCACACACGCATTCCCTCTCTCTTTCACACACACACACACACATGCATTCTCTCTCTCTTTCACACACACACGTGGATTCTCTCTCTCACACGTAATCCCTCTCTCACGCACATGTGTATTCTCTCTCTCACACATGCATTCTCTTTCTCTCACACGCACATGCATTCTCTCTCACACACACAAATGCATCCCCTCTTACAGACAGATGCATTACTTCTCTCTCTAACACAATGCATTCTCTCTCTCACACACGCATTCCCTCTCTCTTTCACACACACACGCACATGCATTCTCTCTCACACACACAGGCATTCTCTCTCTCACAAACACACATTCTCTCTCACATACATGCATTGTCTCTGTATCTCACACACACGTAATTTCTCTCTCATAGACACATGCATTCTGTCTCTCATACATGCATTCTCTCTCTCTCACAAACATGTACATGCGTTCTCTCACTCACACAGATGCATATTTCTCTCTCACACACATGCATTCTCTCTCTCTCACACACACACATGCATTCACTCTTTCAGACACACGCATTCTCTCTCACACATGCACATCTACATACATTCTCTCTCTCTTACACGCCTTCTCTCTCTCACACACATGATTACTCTCTCTCACACGCACTCATTCTCTCTGACACACACACATGCATTCTCTCTCACACGCGCATGCATTCTCTCATTCAGACACACACATTCTCTCACACACACACATATACATGCCTTCTCTCTCACACACACATGCATTCTCTCCCTTACATACACAAATGATTTCTCTCTCACACAGATGCAGTATTTCTCTCACACACACACATTCTCTCTCTCACACACACACATTCATTCTATCTCACACGCACATGCATGCTCCCTCACACAAACGTGTTCTCTCTCACACACATATGCATTCTCTCTCACACACACATGCATTCTCTCTCTCTCACACACGAATGCTTTCTCTCTCACACACAGATGCATTCTTTCTCTCTCACACACAGATGCATTCTTTCTCTCTCACACACACGTATTCTCTCTCTCACACACACATGCATTCTCTCTCATATACACACAAGCATTCTCTCTTACACACAAAAATGATTTCTCTCTCACACTCAGATGCATTCTTTTTCACACACATGCATTCTCTCTCACACACACATGCATTCTCTCTCTCACACACACATGCATTCACTCTCTCACACACATTCATTCTCTCACACACACACATGCATTCTCTCTCATACACACACGCATTCTCTCTCACACACACATGCATTCACTCTCTCACACACATGCATTCTGTCTTTCAGGCACACACATTCTCTCTCTCACAGATGCAATGACTCTCTCTCGCAGACGTATTTTCTCTCACACACACACATGTCTCTGTCTCTCGCACACATACATTCTCATACACAAACAGGCATACATACATTCTTTCTCACACACACATGCATTCTCTATCTCACACATGCATTCACTCTCTCACACACATGCATTCTCTCTCTCACACACACATGCATTCTCTCTCACACACCCTCGCATTCTCTCTCACACACACATGCATTCATTCTCTCACACACACGTATTCTCTCTCTCACACACACATGCATTCTCTCTCATATACACACAAGCATTCTCTCTTACACACAAAAATGATTTCTCTCTCACACTCAGATGCATTCTTTTTCACACACATGCATTCTCTCTCACACACACATGCATTCTCTCTCTCACACACACATGCATTCACTCTCTCACACACATTCATTCTCTCTCACACACACATGCATTCTCTCTCATACACACACGCATTCTCTCTCACACACACATGCATTCACTCTCTCACACACATGCATTCTGTCTTTCAGGCACACACATTCTCTCTCTCACAGATGCAATGACTCTCTCTCGCAGACGTATTTTCTCTCACAAACACACATGTCTCTGTCTCTCCCACACATACATTCTCTTACACAAACAGGCATACATACATTCTTTCTCACACACACATGCATTCTCTATCTCACACATGCATTCACTCTCTCACACACATGCATTCTCTCTCTCACACACACATGCATTCTCTCTCACACACCCACGCATTCTCTCTCACACACACATGCATTCATTCTCTCACACACATGCATTCTGTCTTTCAGGCACACACATTCCCTCTCTCACAGATGCAATGACTCTCTCTCACAGACGTATTTTCTCACACACACACACATGTCTCTGTCTCTCCCACACATGCATTCTCATACACAAACAGACATACATACATTCTTTCTCACACACACATGCATTCTCTCTGTCTCATACACATGCATTCTCTCTCTTACACACACAAATGCTTTTTCTCTCACACACAGATGTATTCTTTCTCTCACACACACATGCATTGTATCTCTCACACACACATGCATTCTCTCTCACGCACATGCAGTCTCTCTCTCTCTCTCACACACACACACATGCATACTCACTCTCTCTCAAATGCATTCTCTCTCACATGCACATGCATGTTTTCTCTCTCACACACATGCATTCTGTCTTTCAGGCATACACATTCTCTCTCTCACAAATGAAATGTCTCTCTCTCACAGACGTATTTTCTCACACACACATGCATTCTCTGTCCTTCTCACACATGCATTCTCACACACATACAGACATACATACATTCTCTCTCTCACACGCATGCATTCTCTCTGTCACACACACATGCATTCTCTCTTTCAGATACGCGCATTCTCTCTCGCACACACAAATGCATCTCCTCTCACAGGCAGATGCATTACTTCTCTCTCAAACACATGCATTCTCCCTCTCACACACACGCATTCTCTCTCTCATACACGCATTCTCTCTCTCTTTCACACACACACACATGCATTCTCTCTCTCTTTCACACACACACAGGCATTCTCTCTCACACACATGCATTCTCTCTCTCACACGCACATGCATTCTCTCTCACACACACAGGCATTCTCTCTCTCACACACACGCATTCTCTCTCACATACATGCATTGTCGCTGTCTCTCTCACACACACGCAATTTCTCTCTCATAGACACATGCATTCTGTCTCTCATACATGCATTCTCTCTCTCTCAAAAACATATACATGCTTATCTCTCTCTCACACACATATATACTTTCTCTCTCTCACACACACAAATGCTTTCTCTCACTCACACAGATGCATTATTTCTCTCACACACATGCATTCTCTCTCTCAAACACACACACATGCATTCTCTCTTCCAGACACACGCATTCTCTCTCACACATGTACGTCTACTTACATTCTCTCTCTCTTACACGCCTTCTCTCACACACACACATGCATTCTCTCTCACACGCGCATGCATTCTCTCATTCAGACACACACATTCACTCTCTCACACACATATACATGCCTTCTCTCTCACACACACATGCATTCTCTCCCTTACATACACAAACGATATCTCTCTCACACAGATGCAGTATTTCTCTCTCACACACACATGCATTCTCTCTCTTATACACACAAATATTTTCTTTCTCTCACACAGATGCAATATTTCTCTCTCACACACATGCATTGTCTCTCATGCACACGCATTCTCTCTCACACACATGCATTCTCTCTCACACACACGTGTTATCTCTAACACACATATGTATTCTCTCTCTCACACACACATGCATTCACTCTCCCACACACACGTATTCTCTCTCTCACACACACATGCATTCTCTCTCATATACACACAAGCATTCTCTCTCTTACACACAAAAATGATTTCTCTCTCACGCAGAGATGCATTCTTTTTCACACACATGCATTCTCTCTCACACACATGCATTCTCGCTCGTACGCACACGCATTCTCTCTCACACACACATGCATTCACTCTCTCACACACATGCATTCTGTCTTTCAGGCACACACATTCTCTCTCTGACAGATGCAATGTCTCCCTCTCTCGCAGATGTATTTTCTCACCAACACACACGTCTCTATCTCTCCCACACATACATTCTCATACACAAACAGACATACATACATTCTTTGTCACACACACATGCATTCTCTCTCTCACACATGCATTCACTCTCTCACACACATGCATTCTCTCTCTCACACACACATGCATTCTCGCTCACACACCCACGCATTCTCTCTCACACACACATGCATTCACTCTCTCACACACATGCATTCTGTCTTTCAGGCACACACATTCTCTCTCTCACAGAAACAATGACTCTCTCTCACAGATGTATTTTCTCACACACACACACGTGTCTGTCTCTCCCACACATGCATTCTCATACACAAACAGACATACAGACATTCTTTCTCACACACACATGCATTCTCTCTGTCTCATTCACATGTATTGTCTCTCTCACACACACGCATTCTCTCTCCCAAACACACATATGCATTCTATCTCACACACACATGCATGCTCTCTCACACACACGTGTTCTGTCTGACACACATATGCATTCTCTCACACACACACATGCATTCTCTCTCACACACGCACAAATGCTTTCTCTCTCACACACAGATGTATTCGTTCTCTCACACACACATGCATTGTATCTCTCACACACACACGCATTCTCTCTCTCACACACACATGCAATCACTCTCTCACACACATGCATTCTCTCTCTCTCACACACATATACATGCATTCTCTCTCACACACATGCATTCTATCTCTTACACACACAAATGATTTCTCTCTCTCACAGATGCATTATTTCTCTCTCACACACATGCGTTGTCTCTCTCATACACACGCATTCTGTCTCACACACACATGCATTATATCTCACACGCATATGCATTCTCTCTCTCACACACGTGTTCTCTCTCACACACATATGCATTCTCTCTTCCACACGCACATGCATTCACTCTCTCTCACACACGCATTCTCTCTCTCATACACACATGCATTCTCTCTCTGACACAAACAAATGATTTCTCTCTCACACACAGATGCATTCTTTCTCACACACTTGCATTCTCTTTCACACACACATGCATTCTCTCTCACACACACACATGCAATCACTCATTCAGACACACACATTCACTCTCTCACACACATATACAGGACTTCTCTCTCACACACACATGCATTCTCTCCCTTACATACACAAACCATTTCTCTCTCACACAGACGCAGTATTTCTCTCTAACACACATGCATTGTCTCTCTCTCACACAACCATTCTCTCTCTCACACACATGCATTGTCTCTCTCACACACACGTATTCTCTCTCTCACCCACATATGCATTCTATCTCACATGCACATGCCTGCTCTCTCACACACACTTGTTCTGTCTGACACACATATGCATTCTCTCACACACACATGCATTCTCTCTCTCACACACACAAATGCTTTCACTCTCACACACAGATGTATTCGTTCTCTCACACACACATGCATTGTATCTCTCACACACACACGCATTCTCTCTCTCACACACACATGCAATCACTCTCTCACACACATGCATTCTATCTCTCACACACACATATACATGCATTCTCTCTCACACACATGCATTCTCTCTCTTACACACACAAATGATTTCTCTCTCTCACAGATGCATTATTTCTCTCTCACACACATGCGCTGTCTCTCTCATACACACGCATTCTGTCTCACACACACATGCATTCTATCTCACACGCACATGCATTCTCTCTCTCTCACCCGTGTTCTCTCTCACACACATATGCATTCTCTCTTCCACACACACATGCATTCACTCTCTCTCACACACGCATTCTCTCTCTCATACACACATGCAATCTCTCTCTGACACAAACAAATGATTTCTCTCTCACACACAGATGCATTCTTTCTCACACACTTGCATTCTCTCTCACACGCACGCATTCTCTCTCTCATACACGCATTCTCTCTCTCTTTCACACACACACACATGCATTCTCTCTCTCTTTCACACACACACAGGCATTCTCTCTCACACACATGCATTCTCTCTCTCACACGCACATGCATTCTCTCTCACACACACAGGCATTCTCTCTCTCACACACACGCATTCTCTCTAACATACATGCATTGTCGCTGTCTCGCTCACACACATGCAATTTCTCTCTCATAGACACATGCATTCTGTCTCTCATACATGCATTCTCTCTCTCTCAAAAACATATACATGCTTATCTCTCTCACACACATATATACTTTCTCTCTCTCACACACACAAATGCTTTCTCTCACTCACACAGATGCATTATTTCTCTCACACACATGCATTCTCTCTCTCACACACACACACATGCATTCTCTCTTCCAGACACACGCATTCTCTCTCACACATGTACGTCTACTTACATTCTCTCTCTCTTACACGCCTTCTCTCACACACACACATGCATTCTCTCTCACACGCGCATGCATTCTCTCATTCAGACACACACATTCACTCTCTCACACACATATACATGCCTTCTCTCTCACACACACATGCATTCTCTCCCTTACATACACAAACGATTTCTCTCTCACACAGACGCAGTATTTCTCTCACACACACACATGCATTCTCTCTCTTATACACACAAATATTTTCTTTCTCTCACACAGATGCAATATTTCTCTCTCACACACATGCATTGTCTCTCATGCACACGCATTCTCTCTCACACACATGCATTCTCTCTCACACACACGTGTTATCTCTAACACACATATGTATTCTCTCTCTCACACACACATGCATTCACTCTCCCACTCACACGTATTCTCTCTCACACACACACATGCATTCTCTCTCATATACACACAAGCATTCTCTCTCTTACACACAAAAATGATTTCTCTCTCACACACAGATGCATTCTTTTTCACACACATGCATTCTCTCTCACACACACATGCATTCACTCTCTCACACACATGCATTCTGTCTTTCAGGCACACACATTCTCTCTCTGACAGATGCAATGTCTCCCTCTCTCGCAGACGTATTTTCTCACCAACACACACGTCTCTGTCTCTCCCACACATACATTCTCATACACAAACAGACATACATACATTCTTTCTCACACACACATGCATTCTCTCTCTCACACATGCATTCACTCTCTCACACACATGCATTCTCTCTCTCACACACACATGCATTCTCGCTCACACACCCATGCATTCTCTCTCACACACACATGCATTCACTCTCTCACACACATGCATTCTGTCTTTCAGGCACACACATTCTCTCTCTCACAGAAACAATGACTCTCTCTCACTGATGTATTTTCTCACACACACACACGTGTCTGTCTCTCCCACACATGCATTCTCATACACAAACAGACATACACACATTCTTTCTCACACACACATGCATTCTCTCTGTCTCATTCACATGCATTGTCTCTCTTACACACACAAATGCTTTCTCTCTCACACACAGATGTATTCTTTCTCTCACACACACTTACATTGTATCTCTCTCACACACACGCATTCTCTCTCTCTCACACACATGCAATCACTCCCTCACACACATGCATTCTCTCTCACACACACACATATACATGCATTCTCTCTCACACACACATGCATTCTCTATCTTACACACACAAATGATTTCTCTCTCTCTCACAAATGCATTATTTCTCTCTCACACACATGCATTGTCTCTCTCATACACACGCATTCTGTCTCACACACACATGCATTCTATCTCACACGCACATGCATTCTCTCTCACACACGTGTTCTCTCTCACCCACATATGCATTCTCTCTCTCACAGAAACATGCATTCACTCACTCACACACACGCATTCTCTCTCTCACACACACGCATTCTCTCTCACATACATGCATTGTCGCTGTCTCTCTCACACACACGCAATTTCTCTCTCATAGACACATGCATTCTGTCTCTCATACATGCATTCTCTCTCTCTGAAAAACATAAACATGCTTATCTCTCTCACACACACATATACTTTCTCTCTCTCACACACACAAATGCTTTCTCTCACTCACACAGATGCATTATTTCTCTCTCATACACATGCATTCTCTCTCACACACACACACATGCATTCTCTCTTCCAGACACACGCATTCTCTCTCACACATGTACATCTACATACATTCTCTCTCTATTACACGCCTTCTCTCTCACACACATGCGTTCTCTCTTACACGCGCATGCATTCTATCTCTTACACACACAAATGATTTCTCTCTCTCACAGATGCATTATTTCTCTCTCACACACATGCGTTGTCTCTCTCATACACACGCATTCTGTCTCACACACCCACGCATTCTCTCTCACACACACATGCATTCACTCTCTCACACACATGCATTCTGTCTTTCAGGCACACACACATTCTCTCTCTCACAGAAGCAATGACTCTCTCTCACAGATGTATTTTCTCACACACACACACATGTGTCTGTCTCTCCCACACATGCATTCTCATACACAAACAGACATACATACATTCTTTCTCACACACACATGCATTCTCTCTCTCACACACACATGCATTCTCTCTCACACGCGCATGCATTCTCTCATTCAGACACACACATTCTCTCACACACACACATATACATGCCTTCTCTCTCTCACACACATGCATTCTCTCCCTTACAAACACAAATGATTTCTCTCTCACACAGATGCAGTATTTCTCTCTCACACACACACATTCTCTCTCACACACACACATGCATTCTATCTCACACGCACATGCATGCTCTCTCACACAAACGTGTTCTCTCTCACACACATATGCATTCTCTCTCACACACACATGCATTCTCTCTCTCTCACACACAAATGCTTTCTCTCTCACACACAGATGCATTCTTTCTCTCTCACACGCACATGCATTCTCTCTCTTACACACACAAATATTTTCTTTCTCTCACACAGATGCAATATTTCTCTCTCACACAAATGCATTGTCTCTCATGCACACGCATTCTCTCTCACACACATGCATTCTCTCTCACACACACGTGTTCCCTCTAACACACATATGTATTCTCTCTCTCACACACACATGCATTCACTCTCTCACACACACGTATTCTCTCTCTCACACACACATATACATACATTCTCTCTCACACACACAAATGCATCCCCTCTTACAGACAGATGCATCACTTCTCTCTCAAACACATGCATTCTCTCTCTAACACAATGCATTCTCTCTCTCACACACGCATTCCCTCTCTCTTTCACACACACACACACACATGCATTCTCTCTCTCTTTCTCACACACACGTGGATTCTCTCTCTCACACGTAATCCCTCTCTCACGCACACGCGTATTCTCTCTCTATCACATGCATTCTCTTTCTCTCACACGCACATGCATTCTCTCTCACACACACAGGCATTCTCTCTCTCACACACACGCATTCTCTCTCACACGCATGCATTGTCTCTGTCACACACACATGCATTCTCTCTTTCAGATACGCGCATTCTCTCTCGCACACACACATATACATGCATTCTCTCTCACACACACAAATGCATCCCCTCTTACAGACGGATGCATTACTTCTCTCTCTAACACAATGCATTCTCTCTCTCACACACGCATTCCCTCTCTCTTTCACACACACACACGCACATGCATTCTCTCTCACACACACAGGCATTCTCTCTCTCACAAACACACATTCTCTCTCACATACATGCATTGTCTCTGTATCTCACACACACGTAATTTCTCTCTCATAGACACATGCATTCTGTCTCTCATACATGCATTCTCTCTCTCTCACAAACATATACATGCGTTCTCTCACTCACACAGATGCATATTTCTCTCTCACACACATGCATTCTCTCTCTCACACACACACACATGCATTCACTCTTTCAGACACACGCATTCTCTCTCACACATGCACATCTACATACATTCTCTCTCTCTTACACGCCTTCTCTCTCTCACACACATGATTACTCTCTCTCACACGCACTCATTCTCTCTGACACACACACATGCATTCTCTCTCACACGCGCATGCATTCTCTCATTCAGACACACACATTCTCTCACACACACACATATACATGCCTTCTCTCTCACACACACATGCATTCTCTCCCTTACATACACAAATGATTTCTCTCTCACACAGATGCAGTATTTCTCTCACACACACACATTCTCTCTCTCACACACACACATTCATTCTATCTCACACGCACATGCATGCTCCCTCACACAAACGTGTTCTCTCTCACACACATATGCATTCTCTCTCACACACACATGCATTCTCTCTCTCTCACACACGAATGCTTTCTCTCTCACACACAGATGCATTCTTTCTCTCTCACACATACATGCATTCTCTCTCTTACACACAAATATTTTCTTTCTCTCACACAGATGCAATATTTCTCTCTCACACACATGCATTGTCTCTCATTCACACGCATTCTCTCTCACACACATGCATTCTCTCTCACACACACGTGTTCTCTCTAACACACATATGTATTCTCTCTCTCACACACACATGCATTCACTCTCTCACACACACGTATTCTCTCTCTCACACACACATGCATTCTCTCTCATATACACACAAGCATTCTCTCTTACACACAAAAATGATTTCTCTCTCACACTCAGATGCATTCTTTTTCACACACATGCATTCTCTCTCACACACACATGCATTCTCTCTCTCACACACACATGCATTCACTCTCTCACACACATTCATTCTCTCTCACACACACATGCATTCTCTCTCATACACACACGCATTCTCTCTCACACACACATGCATTCACTCTCTCACACACATGCATTCTGTCTTTCAGGCACACACATTCTCTCTCTCACAGATGCAATGACTCTCTCTCGCAGACGTATTTTCTCTCACACACACACATGTCTCTGTCTCTCCCACACATACATTCTCATACACAAACAGGCATACATACATTCTTTCTCACACACACATGCATTCTCTATCTCACACATGCATTCACTCTCTCTCACACACATGCATTCTCTCTCACACACCCACGCATTATCTCTCACACACACATGCATTCATTCTCTCACACACATGCATTCTGTCTTTCAGGCACACACATTCCCTCTCTCACAGATGCAATGACTCTCTCTCACAGACGTATTTTCTCACACACACACACATGTCTCTGTCACTCCCACACATGCATTCTCATACACAAACAGACATACATACATTCTTTCTCACACACACATGCATTCTCTCTGTCTCATACACATGCATTCTCTCTCTTACACACACAAATGCTTTCTCTCTCACACACAGATGTATTCTTTCTCTCACACACACATGCATTGTATCTCTCACACACACATGCATTGTCTCTCACGCACATGCAGTCTCTCTCTCTCTCACACACACACATGCATACTCACTCTCTCTCAAATGCATTCTCTCTCACATGCACATGCATGTTTTCTCTCTCACACACATGCATTCTGTCTTTCAGGCATACACATTCTCTCTCTCACAAATGAAATGTCTCTCTCTCACAGACGTATTTTCTCACACACACATGCATTCTCTGTCCTTCTCACACATGCATTCTCACACACATACAGACATACATACATTCTCTCTCTCACACGCATGCATTCTCTCTGTCACACACACATGCATTCTCTCTTTCAGATACGCGCATTCTCTCTCGCACACACAAATGCATCTCCTCTCACAGGCAGATGCATTACTTCTCTCTCAAACACATGCATTCTCCCTCTCACACACACGCATTCTCTCTCTCATACACGCATTCTCTCTCTCTTTCACACACACACACATGCATTCTCTCTCTCTTTCAGACACACACATTCTCTCACACACACACATATACATGCCTTCTCTCTGTCACACACATGCATTCTCTCCCTTACATACACAAATGATTTCTCTCTCACATAGATGCAGTATTTCTCTCACACACACACATTCTCTCTCTCACACACACACATGCATTCTATCTCACACGCACATGCATGCTCTCTCACACAAACGTGTTCTCTCTCACACACATATGCATTCTCTCTCACACAACCATGCATTCTCTCTCTCTCACACACAAATGCTTTCTCTCTCACACACAGATGCATTCTTTCTCTCTCACACGCACATGCATTCACTCTCTCACACACACGTATTCTCTCTCTCACACACACATATACATACATTCTCTCTCACACACACAAATGCATCCCCTCTTACAGACAGATGCATTATTCTCTCTCAAACACATGCATTCTCTCTCTAACACAATGCATTGTCTCTCTCACACACGCATTCCCTCTCTCTTTCACACACACACACACACATGCATTCTCTCTCTCTTTCACACACACACGTGGATTCTCTCTCTCACACGTAATCCCTCTCTCATGCACACGCGTATTCTCTCTCTCACACATGCATTCTCTTTCTCTCACACGCACATGCATTCTCTCTCACACGCACAGGCATTCTCTCTCTCACACATACGCATTCTCTCTCACACGCATGCATTGTCTCAGTCACACACACATGCATTCTCTCTTTCAGATACGCGCATTCTCTCTCGCACACACACATATACATGCATTCTCTCTCACACACACAAATGCATCCCCTCTTACAGACAGATGCATTACTTCTCTCTCAAACACATGCATTCTCTCTCTAACACAATGCATTCTCTCTCTCACACACGCATTCTCTCTCTCTTTCACACACACACACACATGCATTCTCTCTCTCTTTCACACACACACGTGGATTCTCTCTCTCACACGTAATCCCTCTCTCACGCACACGCGTATTCTCTCTCTCACACATGCATTCTCTTTCTCTCACACGCACATGCATTCTCTCTCACACACACAGGCATTCTCTCTCTCACACACCCGCATTCTCTCTCACATACATGCATTGTCGCTGTATCTCACACACACGCAATTTCTCTCTCATAGACACATGCATTCTGTCTCTCATACATGCATTCTCTCTCTCTCACAAACATATACATGCGTTCTCTCACTCACACAGATGCATATTTCTCTCTCACACACATGCATTCTCTCTCTCACACACACACACATGCATTCTCTCTTCCAGACACACGCATTCTCTCTCACACATGCACATCTACATACATTCTCTCTCTCTTACACGCCTTCTCTCTCTCACACACATGATTACTCTCTCTCACACGCACTCATTGTCTCTCACACAAACATGCATTCTCTCTCACACGCGCATGCATTCTCTCATTCAGACACACACGTTCTCTCACACATACACATATACATGCCTTCTCTCTCTCACACACATGCATTCTCTCCCTTACATACACAAATGATTTCTCTCTCACACAGATGCAGTATTTCTCTCACACACACACACATTCTCTCTCACACACACACATGCATTCTATCTCACACGCACATGCATGCTCTCTCACACAAACGTGTTCTCTCTCACACACATATGCATTCTCTCTCACACACACATGCATTCTCTCTCTCTCACACACAAATGCTTTCTCTCTCACACACAGATGCATTCTTTCTCTCTCACACACACATGCATTGTCTCTCATGCACACGCATTCTCTCTCTTACACACACAAATATTTTCTTTCTCTCACACAGATGCAATATTTCTCTCTCACACACATGCATTGTCTCTCATGCACACGCATTCTCTCTCACACACATGCATTCTCTCTCACACACACGTGTTCTCTCTAACACACTTATGTATTCACTCTCTCACACACACATGCATTCACTCTCACACACACGCATTCTCTCTCACATACATGCATTGTCGCTGTCTCTCTCACACACACGCAATTTCTCTCTCATAGACACATGCATTCTGTCTCTCATACATGCATTCTCTCTCTCTCAAAAACATATACATGCTTATCTCTCTCACACACATATATACTTTCTCTCTCTCACACACACAAATGCTTTCTCTCACTCACACAGATGCATTATTTCTCTCACACACATGCATTCTCTCTGTCACACACACACACATGCATTCTCTCTTCCAGACACACGCATTCTCTCTCACACATGTACGTCTACTTACATTCTCTCTCTCTTACACGCCTTCTCTCACACACACACATGCATTCTCTCTCACACGCGCATGCATTCTCTCATTCAGACACACACATTCACTCTCTCACACACATATACATGCCTTCTCTCTCACACACACATGCATTCTCTCCCTTACATACACAAACGATTTCTCTCTCACACAGACGCAGTATTTCTCTCACACACGCACATGCATTCTCTCTCTTCCACACACAAATATTTTCTTTCTCTCACACAGATGCAATATTTCTCTCTCACACACATGCATTGTCTCTCATGCACACGCATTCTCTCTCACACACATGCATTCTCTCTCTCACACACGTGTTCTCTCTAACACACATATGTATTCTCTCTCTCACACACACATGCATTCACTCTCTCACACACACGTATTCTCTCTCTCACACACACATATACATACATTCTCTCTCACACACACAAATGCATCCCCTCTTACAGACAGATGCATTACTTCTCTCTCAAACACATGCATTCTCTCTCTAACACAATGCATTCTCTCTCTCACACACGCATTCTCTCTCTCTTTCACACACACACGTGGATTCTCTCTCTCACACGTAATCCCTCTCTCACGCACACGCGTATTCTCTCTCTCACACATGCATTCTCTTTCTCTCACATGCACATGCATTCTCTCTCACACACACAGGCATTCTCTCTCTCACACACCCGCATTCTCTCTCACATACATGCATTGTCGCTGTATCTCACACACACGCAATTTCTCTCTCATAGACACATGCATTCTGTCTCTCATACATGCATTCTCTCTCTCTCACAAACATATACATGCGTTCTCTCACTCACACAGATGCATATTTCTCTCTCACACACATGCATTCTCTCTCTCACACACACACACATGCATTCTCTCTTCCAGTCACACGCATTCTCTCTCACACATGCACATCTACATACATTCTCTCTCTCTTACACGCCTTCTCTCTCTCACACACATGCATTTTCTCTCACACGCGCATGCATTCTCTCATTCAGACACACACATTCTCTCACACACACACATATACATGCCTTCTCTCTCTCACACACATGCATTCTCTCCCTTACATACACAAATGATTTCTCTCTCACACAGATGCAGTATTTCTCTCACACAAACACATTCTCTCTCTCTCACACACACATGCATTCTATCTCACATGCACATGCATGCTCTCTCACACTAACGTGTTCTCTCTCACACACATATGCATTCTCTCTCACACACACATGCATTCTCTCTCTCTCACACACAAATGCTTTCTCTCTCACACACAGATGCATTCTTTCTCTCTCACACACACATGCATTCTCTCTCTTACACACACAAATATTTTCTTTCTCTCACACAGATGCAATATTTCTCTCTCACACACATGCATTGTCTCTCATGCACACGCATTCTCTCTCACACACATGCATTCTCTCTCACACACACGTGTTCTCTCTAACACACATATGTATTCTCTCTCTCACACACACATGCATTCACTCTCTCACACACACGTATTCTCTCTCTCACACACACATATACATACATTCTCTCTCACACACACTAATGCATCCCCTCTTACAGACAGATGCATTACTTCTCTCTCAAACACATGCATTCTCTCTCTAACACAGTGCATTCTCTCTCTCACACACGCATTCTCTCTCTCTTTCACACACACACACACACATGCATTCTCTCTCTCTTTCACACACACACGTGGATTCTCTCTCTCACACGTAATCCCTCTCTCACGCACACGCGTATTCTCTCTCTCACACATGCATTCTCTTTCTCTCACACGCACATGCATTCTCTCTCACACACACAGGCATTCTCTCTCTCACACACACGCATTCTCTCTCACATACATGCATTGTCGCTGTATCTCACACACACGCAATTTCTCTGTCATAGACACATGCATTCTGTCTCTCATACATGCATTCTCTCTCTCTCACAAACATATACATGCGTTCTCTCACTCACACAGATGCATATTTCTCTCTCACACACATGCATTCTCTCTCTCTCTCACACACACATGCATTCTCTCTTCCAGACACACGCATTCTCTCTCACACATGCAGATCTACATACATTCTCTCTCTCTTACACACCTTCTCTCTCTCACACACATGATTACTCTCTCTCACATGCACTCATTCTCTCTGACACACACACATGTATTCTCTCTCACACGCGCATGCATTCTCTCATTCAGACACACACATTCTCTCACACACACACATATACATGCCTTCTCTCTCACACACACATCCATTCTCTCCCTTACATACACAAATGATTTCTCTCTCACACAGATGCAGTATTTCTCTCACACACACACACATTCTCTCTCTCACACACACACATTCATTCTATCTCACACGCACATGCATGCTCCCTCACACAAACGTGTTCTCTCTCACACACATATGCATTCTCTCTCACACACACAAGCATTCTCTCTCTTACAAACAAAAATGATTTCTCTCTCACACTCAGATGCATTCTTTTTCACACACATTCATTCTCTCTCACACACACATGCATTCTCTCTCACACACACACATGCATTCACTCTCTCACACACTATCATTCTCTCTCACACACACATGCATTCTCTCTCATACGCACACGCATTCTCTCTCACACACACATGCATTCACTCTCTCACACACATGCATTCTCTCTCTCACACACACAGGCATTCTCTCTCTCACAGATGCAATGACTCTCTCTCACAGACGTATTTTCTCACACACACACACATGTCTCTGTCTCTCCCACACATGCATTCTCATACACAAACCGACATACATACATTCTTTCTCACACACACATGCATTCTCTCTGTCTCATACACATGCATTCTCTCTCTTACACACACAAATGCTTTCTCTCTCACACACACATGCATTCTCTCCCTTACATACACAAACCATTTCTCTCTCACACAGACGCAGTATTTCTCTCTAACACACATGCATTGTCTCTCTCACACACAACCATTCTCTCTCTCACACGCATGCATTGTCTCTCTCACACACACGTATTCTCTCTCTCACACACATATGCATTCTATCTCATATGCACATGCCTGCTCTCTCACACACACGTGTTCTGTCTGACACACATATGCATTCTCTCACACACACACATGCATTCTCTCTCTCACACACACAAATGCTTTCACTCTCACACACAGATGTATTCGTTCTCTCACACACACATGCATTGTATCTCTCACACACACACGCATTCTCTCTCTCACACCCACATGCAATCACTCTCTCACACACATGCATTCTCTCTCACACACACACATATACATGCATTCTCTCACACACACATGCATTCTCTCTCTCACACATGCATTCACTCTCACACGCACATGCATTCTCTCTCACACACCTACGCATTCTCTCTCACACACACATGCATTCTATCTCACACGCACATGCATGCTCTCTCACACAAACGTGTTCTCTCTCACACACATATGCATTCTCTCTCACACACACATGCATTCTCTCTCCCTCACACACAAATGCTTTCTCTCTCACACACAGATGCATTCATTCTCTCTCACACACACATGCATTCTCTCTCTTACACACACAAATATTTTCTTTTTCTCACACAGATGCAATATTTCTCTCTCACACACATGCATTGTCTCTCATGCACACGCATTCTCTCTCACACACATGCATTCTCTCTCACACACACGTGTTCTCTCTAACACACGTATGTATTCTCTCTCTCACACACACATGCATTCACTCTCTCACACACACGTATTCTCTCTCTCACACACACAGGCATTCTCTCTCTCACACACACGCATTCTCTCTCACACGCATGCATTGTCTCTGTCACACACACATGCGTTCTCTCTTTCAGATACGCGCATTCTCTCTCGCACACACACATATACATGCATTCTCTCACACACACAAATGCATCCCCTCTTACAGACAGATGCATTACTTCTCTCTCAAACACATGCATTCTCTCTCTAACACAATGCATTCTCTCTCTCACACACGCATTCTCTCTCTCTTTCACACACGCACACACACATGCATTCTCTCTCTCTTTCACACACACACGTGGATTCTCTCTCTCACACGTAATCCCTCTCTCACGCACACGCGTATTCTCTCTCTCACACATGCATTCTCTTTCTCTCACACGCACATGCATTCTCTCTCACACACACAGGCATTCTCTCTCTCACAAACACACATTCTCTCTCACATACATGCATTGTCGCAGTATCTCACACACACGCAATTTCTCTGTCATAGACACATGCATTCTGTCTCTCATACATGCATTCTCTCTCTCTCACAAACATATACATGCGTTCTCTCACTCACACAGATGCATATTTCTCTCTCACACACATGCATTCTCTCTCTCTCACACACACACATGCATTCTCTCTTCCAGACACACGCATTCTCTCTCACACATGCACATCTACATACATTCTCTCTCTCTTACACACCTTCTCTCTCTCACACACATGATTACTCTCTCTCACACGCACTCATTCTCTCTGACACACACACATGCATTCTCTCTCACACGCGCATGCCTTCTCTCATTCAGACACACACATTCTCTCACACACACACATATACATGCCTTCTCTCTCACACACACATGCATTCTCTCCCTTACATACACAAATGATTTCTCTCTCACACAGATGCAGTATTTCTCTCACACACACACATTCTCTCTCTCACACACACACATTCATTCTATCTCACACGCACATGCATGCTCCCTCAAAACAAACGTGTTCTCTCTCACACACACATGCATTCTCTCTCCCTCACACACAAATGCTTTCTCTCTCACACACAGATGCATTCTTTCTCTCTCACACATACATGCATTCTCTCTCTTACACACACAAATATTTTCTTTCTCTCACACATACACAAATGATTTCTCTCTCACACAGATGCAGTATTTCTCTCACACACACACATTCTCTCTCTCACACACATGATTACTCTCTCTCACACGCACTCATTCTCTCTGACACACACACATGCATTCTCTCTCACACGCGCATGCATTCTCTCATTCAGACACACACATTCTCTCACACACACACATATACATGCCTTCTCTCTCACACACACATGCATTCTCTCCCTTACATACACAAATGATTTCTCTCTCACACAGATGCAGTATTTCTCTCACACACACACATTCTCTCTCTCACACACACACATTCATTCTATCTCACACGCACATGCATGCTCCCTCACACAAACGTGTTCTCTCTCACACACATATGCATTCTCTCTCACACACACATACATTCACTCTCTCACACCCACGTATTCTCTCTCTCACACACACATGCATTCTCTCTCATATACACACAAGCATTCTCTCTCTTACACACAAAAATGATTTCTCTCTCACACACAGATGCATTCTTTTTCACACACGTGTTCTCTCTCACCCACATATGCATTCTCTCTCTCACAGAAACATGCATTCACTCTCTCACACACACGCATTCTCTCTCTCACACACACATGCATTCTCTCTCTCTTTCACACACACACAGGCATTCTCTCTCACACACACATGCATTCACTCTCTCACACACATGCATTCTGTCTTTCAGGCACACACATTCTCTCTCTGACAGATGCAATGTCTCCCTCTCTCGCAGACGCATTTTCTCACCAACACACACGTCTCTGTCTCTCCCACACATACATTCTCATACACAAACAGACATACATACGCATTCACTCTCTCACACACATACATTCTGTCTTTCAGGCACACACATTCTCTCTCTCACAGAAACAATGACTCTCTCTCACAGATGTATTTTCTCTCACACACACACGTGTCTGTCTCTCCCACACATGCATTCTCATACACAAACAGACATACATACATTCTTTCTCACACACACATGCATTCTCTCTGTATCATACACATGCATTCTCTCTCTTACACACACAAATGCTTTCTCTCTCACACACAGATGTATTCTTTCTCTCACACACACTTACATTGTATCTCTCTCACAAACACGTATTCTCTGTCACACACACATGCAATCATTCCCTCACACACATGCATTCTCTCTCTCACACACACATATACATGCATTCTCTCTCACACACACATGCATTCTCTATCTTACACACACAAATGATTTCTCTCTCTCTCACAAATGCATTATTTCTCTCTCACACACATGCATTGTCTCTCTCATACACACGCATTCTGTCTCACACACACATGCATTCTATCTCACACGCACATGCATTCTCTCTCACACACGTGTTCTCTCTCACCCACATATGCATTCTCTCTCTCACAGAAACATGCATTCACTCTCTCACACACACGCATTCTCTCTCTCACACACACATGCATTCTCTCTCTCTTTCACACACACACAGGCATTCTCTCTCTCACACATGCATTCTCTCTCTCACACGCACATGCATTCTCTCTCACACACACAGGCATTCTCTCTCTCACACACACGCATTCTCTCTCACATACATGCATTGTCGCTGTCTCTCTCACACACACGCAATTTCTCTCTCATAGACACATGCATTCTGTCTCTCATACATGCATTCTCTCTCTCTGAAAAACATAAATATGCTTATCTCTCTCACACACACATATACTTTCTCTCTCTCACACACACAAATGCTTTCTCTCACTCACACAGATGCATTATTTCTCTCTCACACACATGCATTCTCTGTCTCACACACACACATGCATTCTCTCTTCCAGACACACGCATTCTCTCTCACACATGTACATCTACATACATTCTCTCTCTATTACACGCCTTCTCTCTCACACACATGCGTTCTCTCTCACACGCGCATGCATTCTCTCATTTAGACACACACATTCACTCTCTCACACACATATACATGCCTTCTCTCTCACACACACATGCATTCTCTCCCTTACATACACAAACGATTTCTCTCTCACACAGACGCAGTATTTCTCTCTCACACACATGCATTGTCTCTCTCACACACACGCATTCTCTCTCTCAAACACACATATGCATTCTATCTCACACGCACATGCATGCTCTCTCACACACACGTGTTCTGTCTCACACACATATGCATTCTCTCACACACACACATGCATTCACTCTCACACACACACAAATGCTTTCTCTCTCACACACAGATGTATTCGTTCTCTCACACACACATGCATTGTATCTCTCACACACACACACATTCTCTCTCTCACACACACATGCAATCACTCTCTCACACACATGCATTCTCGCTCTCTCACACACATATACATGCATTCTCTCTCACACACATGCATTCTCTCTCTTACACACACAAATGATTTCTCTCTCTCACAGATGCATTATTTCTCTCTCACACACATGCATTCTCTCTCACACACACATGCATTCACTCTCACACACACATGCATTCTGTCTTTCAGGCACACACATTCTCTCTCTCACAGATGCAATGTCTCTCTCTCGCAGACGTATTTTCTCACACACACACACATGTCTCTGTCTCTCCCACACATACATTCTCATACACAAACAGACATACATACATTCTTTCTCACACACAAATGCTTTCTTTCTCTCACAAAGATGCATATTTCTCTCTCACACACATGCATTCTCTGTCTCACACACACACACATGCATTCTCTCTCACACACACATGCATTCTCTCTCACACACACACATGCATTCACTCTCTCACACACCTGCATTCTCTCTCACACACACATGCATTCTCTCTCACACACACATGCATTCACTCTCTCACACACATGCATTCTGTCTTTTAGGCACACACATTCTCTCTCTCACAGATGCAATGTCTCTCTCTCGCAGACGTATTTTCTCACACACACACACACATGTCTCTGTCTACCCCACACATACATTCTCATACACAAACAGACATACATACATTCTTTCTCACACACACATGCATTCTCTCTCTCACACATGCATTCACTCTCTCACACACTTGCATTCTCTCTCTCACACACACATGCATTCTCTCTAACACACCCACGCATTCTCTCTCACACACACATGCATTCACTTTCTCACACACATGCATTCTGTCTTTCAGGCACGCACATTCTCTCTCTCACAAATGCAATGACTCTCTCTACAGACGTATTTTCTCACACACACAAACATGCATCCTCTCTTCCAGACACACGCATTCTCTATCACACATGCACATCTACATACATTCTCTCTCTCTTTCACTCCTTCTCTCTCGCACACACATGCGTACTCTCTCACACGCACTCATTATCTCTCACACACACATGCATTCTCTCTCACACAGATGCAGTATTTCTCTCTCACACACACAAATCTCTCTCTCACACACACACATGCATTCTATCTCACACGCACATGCATGCTCTCTCACACACACGTGTTCTCTCTGACACACATATGCATTCTCTCTCACTCACACACATGCATTCACTCTGACACACACATGCATTCTCTCTCTCACACACACAAATGCTTTCTCTCTCACACACAGATGCATTCTTTCTCTCTCACGCACACATGCATTCTCTCTCTTACACACACAAATATTTTCTTTCTCTCACACAGATGCAATATTTCTCTCTCACACACATGCATTGTCTCTCTCATGCACACACATTCTCTCTCACATACATCGATTCTCTCTCACACACACGTGTTCTCTCTCACACACATGTATTCTCTCTCTCACACACACATGCATTCATTCTCTCACACACACGTCTTCTATCTCTCACACACACATGCATTCTCTCTCATACACACACAAGCATTCTCTCTCTTACACACAAAAATCATTTCTCTCTCTCACACAGATGCATTCTTTTTCACACACATGCATTCTCTCTCTCACACACATGCATTCTCTCTCAAACACACACATGCATTCACTCTCTCACACACATGCATTCTCTCTCACACACACATGCATTCTCTCTCACACACACACGCATTCTCTCTCGCACACACATGCATTCACTCTCTCACACACATGCATTCTGTCTTTCAGGCACACACATTCTCTCTCTCACAGATGCAATGTCTCTCTCTCGCAGACGTTTTTTTCTCACACACACACACACATGTCTCTGTCTCTCCCACACATACATTCTCATACACAAACTGACATACATACATTCCTTCACACACACACATGCATTCTCTCTCTCACACATGCATTCACTCTCTCACACACTTGCATTCTCTCTCTCACACACACACATGCATTCTCTCTCACACACCCACGCATTCTCTCTCACACACACTTGCATTCACTCTCTCACACACATGCATTCTGTCTTTCAGGCACACACATTCTCTCTCTCACAGATGCAATGTCTCTCCCTCACAGACGTATTTTCTCACACACACACACATGTCTCTGTCTCTCCCACACATACATTCTCATACTCAAACAGACATACATACATACTTTCTCACACACACATGCATTCTCTCTGTCTCATACACATGCATTCTTTCTATTACACACACAAATGCTTTCTCTCTCACACACAGATGTATTCTTTCTCTCACACACACATGCATTGTATCTCTCACACACACACGCATTCTCTCTCTCACACACGCATGCAATCACTCCCTCACACACATGCATTCTCTCTCTCACACACACATATACATGCATTCTCTCTCACACACACATGCATTCTCTCTCTTACACACACAAATGATTTCTCTCTCTCCCACAAATGCATTATTTCTCTCTCACACACATGCATTCTCTCACACACACACACACACATGCATTCTATCTCACACGCACATGCATGCTCTCTCACACACACGTGTTCCCTCTCACACACATATGTATTCTCTCTCTCACACACACATGCATTCACTCTCACACACACATGCATTCTCTCTCACACACACACAAATGCTTTCTCTCTCACACACACATGCATTCTCTCTCTCTTTCACACTCACACAGGCTATTTCTCTCTCACACATGTAATCCCTCTCTCACGCACACGCGTATTCTCTCTGTCACACATGCATTCTCTCTCCCACATGCACATGCATTCGCTCTCACACACACATGCATTGTCTCTCTCACACAAGTAATCCCTCTCTCACGCACACGCGTATTCTCTCTCACACATGCATTCTCTCTCTCACACACACGCATTCTCTCTCACAAACATGCATTGTCACTGTCTCTCACACACACGCAATTTCTCTCTCATAGACACATGCATTCTGTCTCTCATACATGCATTCTCTCTCTCTCACAAACATATACATGCTTTCTCTCTCTCACACACACATATACATACCTTCTCTCTCACACACACATGCATTCTCTCCATTACATACACAAACGATTTCTCTCTCACACTGATGCAGTATTTCTCTCTCTCACACATGCATTGTCTCTCTCACCCACACGCATTCTCTCTCACACTTACATATGCATTCTATCTCACACACACATGCATGCTCTCTCACACACACGTGTTCTGTCTCACACACATATGCATTCTCTCACACACACACGCATTCTCTCTATTACACACACAAATGCTTTCTCTCTCACACACAGATGTATTCTTTCTCTCTCACACACATGCATTCTCTCTCTCACACACACATATACATGCATTCTCTCTCACACACACATGCATTCTCTATCTGACACACACAAATGATTTCTCTCTCTCTCACAAATGCATTATTTCTCTCTCACACACATACATTGTCTCTCTCATACACACGCATTCTGTCTCACACACACATGCATTCTATCTCACACGCACATGCATTCTCTCTCACACACGTGTTCTCTCTCACCCACATATGCATTCTCTCTCTCAGACACATGTGCATTCACTCTCTCACACACACGCATTCTCTCTCTCACACACACATGCATTCTCTCTCTTACACACACAAATGATTTCTCTCTCACACACAGATGCATGCGTTCTCACACACTTGCATTCTCTCTCACACATGCATTCTCACTCACACACACATGCATTCTCTCTCTCACACACATGCATTGTCTCTCTCTCACACAACCATTCTCTCTCACACACACATGCATTCTCTCTCACACACATGCAGTCTCTCTCTCTCTCACACACACACACATGCATACTAACTCTCTCTCAAATGCATTCTCTCTCACATGCACATGCATGTTTTCTCTCTCACACACATGCATTCTGTCTTTCAGGCACACACATTCGCTCTCTCACAAATGAAATGTCTCTCTCTAACAGACGCATTTTCTCACACAACCACATGCATTCTCTGTCTCTCTCACACATGCATTCTCACACACATACAGTCATACATACATACTCTCTCTCCCACCCATGCATTGTCTCTGTCACACACACATGCATTCTCTCTTTCAGATACGCGCATTCTCTCTCGCACACACACATATACATACATTCTGTCTCACACACACAAATGCATCCCCTCTTACAGACATGCATTACTTCTCTCTCAAACACATGCATTCTCTCTCTAACACAATGCATTCTCTCTCTCACACACGCATTCTCTCTCTCTTTCACACACACACACACATGCATTCTCTCTCTCTTTCACACACACGTGCATTCTCTCTCTCACACATGTAATCCCTCTCTCACGCACACGCGTATTCTCTCTCTCACACATGCATTCTCTCTCTCACACGCACATGCATTCTCTCTCACACACACAGGCATTCTCTTTCTCACACACACGCATTCTCTCTCACATACATGCATTGTCGCTGTATCTCACACACACACGCAATTTCTCTCTCATAGACACATGCATTCTGTCTCTCATCCATGCATTCTCTCTCACACACAAACATATACATGCTTTCTCTCTCACACACACACAAATGCTTTCTCTCACACACACAGATGCATTATTTGTCTCTCACACACATGCATTCTCTCTCACACACACACACATGCATTCTCTCTTCCAGACACACGCATTCTCTCTCACACATGCACATCTTCATACATGCTCTCTCTCTTACACGCCTTCTCTCTCACACACACATACTTACTCTCTCTCTTACACACTCATTCTCTCTCACACACACATGCATTCTCTCTCACACGCGCATGAATTCTCTCATTCAGACACAGACATTCTCTCTCTCACACACATATACATGCCTTCTCTCTCACACACACATGCATTCTCTCCGTTACATACACAAATGATTTCTCTCTCACACAGATGCAGTATTTCTCTCTCACACACACACATTCTCTCACACACACACACACATGCATTCTATCTCACACGCACATGCATGCTCTCTCACACACACACAAATGCTTTCTCTCTCACACACACATGCATTCTCTCTCTCTTTCACACTCACACAGGCTATCTCTCTCTCACACATGTAATCCCTCTCTCACGCACACGCGTATTCTCTCTGTCACACATGCATTCTCTCTCACACACGCACATGCATTTGCTCTCAAACACACATGCATTGTCTCTCTCACACAAGTAATCCCTCTCTCACGCACATGCGTATTCTCTCTCACACATGCATTCTCTCTCTCACACACACGCATTCTCTCTCACATACATGCATTGTCACTGTCTCTCACACACACGCAATTTCTCTCTCATAGTCACATGCATTCTGTCTCTCATACATGCATTCTCTCTCTCTCACAAACATATACATGCTTTCTCTCTCTCACACACATATATACATACCTTCTCTCTCACACACATATGCATTCTCTCCATTACATACACAAACGATTTCTCTCTCACACTGATGCAGTATTTCTCTCTCTCACACACATGCATTGTCTCTCTCACACACACACATTCTCTCTCACACACACACACATGCATTCTATCTCACACGCACATGCATGCTCGCTCACACACACGTGTTCCCTCTCACACACATATGCATTCTCTCTCACACACACATGCATTCTCTCTTTCACACACACAAATGCTTTCTCTCACACACACACAGATGCATTCTCTCTCTCTTTCACACTCACACAGGCTATCTCTCTCTCACACATGTAATCCCTCTCTCACGCACACGCGTATTCTCTCTGTCACACATGCATTCTCTCTCCCACACGCACATGCATTCGCTCTCACACACACATGCATTGTCTCTCTCACACAAGTAATCCCTCTCTCACGCACACGCTTATTCTCTCTGACACATGCATTCTCTCTCTCACAGACACGCATTCTCTCTCACAAACATGCATTGTCACTGTCTCTCACACACACGCAATTTCTCTCTCATAGACACATGCATTCTGTCTCTCATACATGCATTCTCTCTCTCTCACAAACATATACATGCTTTCTTTCTCTCACACACACGCATTCTCTCTCACACTTACATATGCATTCTATCTCACAGGCACATGCATGCTCTCTCACACACACGTGTTCTGTCTCACACACATATGCATTCTCTCTCACACACACGCATTCTCTCTATTACACACACAAATGCTTTCTCTCTCACACACAGATGTATTCGTTTTCTCACACACACATGCATTGTATCTCAAACACACGCATTCTCTCTCTCACACATACATGCAATCACTCTCTCACACACATGCATTCTCTCTCTCTCACACACATATATACATGCATTCTCTCTCACACACATGCATTCTCTCTCTTACACACACAAATGATTTCTCTCTCATACACACGCATTCTGTCTCACACACACATGCATTCTTTCTCACACGCACATGCATTCTCTCTCTCACACACGTGTTCTCTCACACACATATGCATTCTCTCTCCCACACACACATGCATTCACTCTCTCTCACACACGTATTCTCTCTCTCATACACACATGCATTCTCTCTCTTACACAAACAAATGATTTCTCTCTCACACACAGATGCATTCTTTCTCACTCACTTGCATTTTCTCTCTCGCACACATGTAGTCTGTCTCTCTCACACACACACACATGCATTCTCTCTCTCACACATGTAATCCCGCTCTCACGCACACGCGTATTCTCTCTCTCACACATGCATTCTCTCTCTCACACGCACATGCATTCTCTCTCACACACACAGGCATTCTCTCTCTCTCACACACGCATTCTCTCTCTCACAAACATGCATTGTCACTGCATCTGGCACACACGCAATTTCTCTCTCATAGACACATGCATTCTGTCTCTCATACATGCATTCTCTCTCTCTCACAAACATATACATGCTTATCTCTCTCACACACACATATGCTTTCTCTCTCTATCACACACAAATGCTTTCTCTCTCACACACAGTTGCATATTTCTCTCTCACACACATGCATTCTTTCTCTCACACACACGCACATGCATTCTCTCTTCCAGACACACGCATTCTCTCCCACACATGCACATCTACATACATTCTCTCTCTCACACACATGCTTACTCTCTCTCACACGCACTCATTCTCTCTCACACACACATGCATTGTCTCATTCAGACACACACATTCTATCTCACACACTCATATACATGCCTTCTCTCTCACACACAGATACATTCTCTCCCTTACAAACACAAATGATTTCTCTCTCACACAGATGCAGTATTTCTCTCTCACACACACATTCTCTCTCTCACACACACAAATGCATTCTATCTCACACGCACACACAAATGCTTTCTCACTAACACACAGATGCATTCTTTCTCACTCACACACACATGCATTCTCTCTCTTACACACACAAATATATTCTTTCTCTCACACAGATGCATTATTTCTCTCTCACACACATGCATTGTCTCTCTCATGCACACGCATTCTCTCTCACACACACTTGTTCTCTCTCACACACACGTGTTCTCTCTCACACACATATGCATTCACTCTCTCACACACACGTATTCTCTCTCTCTCTCACACACATGAATGAGTTCTCTGTAACACACAGAAGCATTCTTTTTCACACACATGCATTCTCTCTCACATGCACATGCATGTTTTCTCTCACACACAGATGCATTCTGTCTTTCAGGCACACACATTCTCTCTGTCACAAATGAAATGTTTCTCTCTCACAGACGTATTTTCTCACACACACATGCATTCTCTGTCTCTCTCACAGATGCATTCTCACACACATACAGACATACATACATTCTCTCTCTCACACGCATGCATTCTCTCTGTCACACACACATGCATTCTCTCTTTCAGATACGCGCATTGTCTCTCGCTCACACACATATACATACATTCTCTCTCACACACACAAATGCATCTCCTCTCACAGACAGATGTATTACTCTTCTCTCAAACACATGCATTCTCCCTCTCACACACACACATTCTCTCGCTCACACACGCATTCTCTCTCTCTTTCACACACACACACATGCATTCTCCCTCTCTTTCACACTCACACATGCATTCTCTCTCTCACACATGTAATCCCTCTCTCACGCACACGCGTATTCTCTCTCACACATGCATTCTCTCTCTCTCACACACACGCATTCTCTCTCACAAATATGCATTGTCGCTGTCTCTCACACACACGCAATTTCTCTCTCATAGACACATGCTATCTGTCTCTCATACATGCATTCTCTCTCTCTCTCTCACAAACATATACATGCTTTCTCTCTCTCTCTTACACACATATGTTTTCTCTCTCTCACACACAAATGCTTTCTCTCTCTCACACAGATGCATTATTTCTCATCACACACATGCATTCTCTCTTCCAGACACACGCATTCTCTCTCACACATGCACATCTACATACATTCTCTTTCTCTTACATGCCTTCTCTCTCTCACACACATGTTTACTCTCTCTCACACACACATTCTCTCTCATGCACACATGCAGTCTCTCTCACACGCGCATGCATAATCTCATTCAGACACACACATTCTCTCTCATACACACATATACATGCCTTCTCTCTCCCACACACATGCATTCTCTCCCTTATATACACAAATGATTTCTCTCTCACACTGATGCAGTATTTCTCTCACACACACACTGATTCTCTCTCACACATACACATGCATTCTATCTCACACGCACATGCATGCTCTCTCACACACACGTGTTCTCTCTCACACAAATATGCTTTCTCTCTCACACACAGATGCATTCTATCTCTCTCACACATATGCATTGTATCTCTCTCACACACACGCATTCTCTCTCTCACACACACATGCAATCACTCTCTCACACACACAAATGATTTCTCGCTCTCAGACAGATGCATTATTTCTCTCTCACACACATGCATTGTCACTCTCATGCACACGCATTCTCTCTCACACACATGCATTCTCTCTCTCACACACACATGCATTCTCTCTCTCACGCACACATACAATCACTCTCTCACACACATGCATTTTCTCTCTCACACACACATATACATGCATTCCCTCTCTCACACACATGCATTCTCTCTCTTACACACACAAATATTTTCTCTCTCTCACACAGATGCATTATTTCTCTCTCACACACATGCATTGTCTCTCATGCACACGCATTCTCTCTCACACACGTGCATTCTCTCTCTCTCACACACACATGCATTCTCTCTCTTACACACACAAATGATTTCTCTCTCACACACAGATGCATTCTTTTTCACACACATGCATTCTCTCTCACACACACATGCATTCTCTCTCACACACTCACATGCATTCACTCTCACACGCAAATGCGTTCTCTCTCTCACACACACATGCATTCAGTCTCTCACACACATGCATTCTCTCTCTCACACACACATGCATTCTCTCTCTTACACACACAAATGATTTCTCTCTCACACACAGATGCATTCTTTTTCACACACATGCATTCTCCCTCACACACACACATGCATTCACTTTCTCACACACAGATGCATTCTTTTTCACACACATGCATTCTCCCTCACACACACACATGCATTCTCTCTCTCTCACACATGCATTCCCTCTCACAAACATGCATTGTCGCTGTCTCTCCCTCACGCGCAATTGCTCTCTCATAGACACATGAATTCTGTCTCTCATACATGCATTCTCTCTCTTACACACACTAATGATTTCTCTCTCTCACACAGATGCATTGTCTCTCTCATACACGCGCATTGTCTCTCACACACAGGTGCATTCTGTCTCACACACATATGCATTCTCTCTCTCACACACACACATGCATTCACTCTCACACACACATGCATTCTCTGTCGCACACACATGCATTCTCTCTGTCTCTCACACATGCATTCTCTCTCTTACACAAGCAAATGCTTTCTCTCTCACACGCAGATGTATTCTTTCTCTCAAACACTCCTGCATTGTATCTCTCACACACACACGCATTTTCTCTCTCACACACACATGCAATCTCTCTCTCACACACATGCATTCTCTCGCACACACACACATATGCATGCATTCTCTCTCTCACACACATGCATTCTCTCTCTTACACATACAACTGATTTCTCTCTCTCACACAGATGCATAATTTCTCTCTCACACACTTGCATTGTCTCTCTCATACACACGCATTCTGTCTCACACACACATGCATTCTCTCTCACACACATGTAATCCCTCTCTCACGCACACGCGTCTTCTCTCACTCACACATGCATTCTCTCTCCCACACGCACATGCATTCTCTGTCACACACAGATGCATTCTCTCTCTCACACATGTAATCCCTCTCTCACGCACACGCGTATTCTCTCTCACACATGCATTCTCTCTCTCACACACACACATGCATTCTCTCTCACGAACATGCATTGTCACTGTCTCTCCCACACACACACAATATGTCTCTCATAGACACATGCATTCTGTCTCTCATACATGCATTCTCTCTCTCTCACAAACATATATATGCTTTCTCTCTCTCACACACACATATGCTTTCTCTCTCTCACACAGATGAATTATTTTTCTCACACAGATGCATTCTCTCTTCCAGACACACGCATTCTCTCTCACACATGCACATCTACATAAATTCTCTCTCTTTTACACGCCTTCTCTCTCTCACAAACATGCTTACTCTCTCTCACACGCACTCATTCTCTCTCACACACACATGCATTCTCTCTCACACGCGCATGCATTCTCTCATTCAGACACACACATTCTCTCTCACACACACATATACATGCCTTCTCTCTCACACACACATGCATTCTCTCCCTTACATACTCAACTGATTTCTCTCTCTCACAGATGCAGTATTTCTCTCTCACACACACACATTCTCTCTGTCTCACACACATGCATTCTCTCTCTTACACGCACAAATGCTTTCTCTCTCACACAGAGATGCATTCTTTTTCACACACATGCATTCTCTCTGTCTCACACACATGCCTACTCACTCTCTCTCAAATGCATTCTCTCTCACATGCACATGCATGTTTTCTCTCTCACACACATGCAATCTGTCTTTCAGACACACACATTCTCTCTCTCACAGATGCAATGTCTCTCTCTCACAGTCGTATTTTCTCACACTCACACATGCATTCTCTGTCTCTCTCACACATGCATTCTCACACACATACAGACATACATACATTTTCTCTCACACACACATGCATTCTCTCTCTCACACATTCATTCTCTCTCACATACACATATACATACTTTCTCTGTCTCACACACACGTGCATTATCTCTCTGACACACACTCAAATGCATTCTCTCTGTCACACAGATGCATTATTTCTCTCTCACACGCATGCATTCTCACTCTCAAATACACATGCATTCTCTCTTTCAGATACGCACATTCTCTCTCACACACAAATGCATTATTTCTCTCTCTAACACATGCATACTCTCTCTTACACATACAAATGATTTCTCTCTCACACACAGATGCATTCAATCTCTCAAACGCATGCATTCTCTCTCACACACACATACAGTCTGTCTCTCACACACACACGCATTCTCTCTCACACACACACATGCATTCACTCTCTCTCACACATGCATTCTCTCTCACACGCACATGCATTCTCTCTCACACACACATGCATACTCACTCTCTCTCAAATGCATTCTCTCTCACATGCACATGCATGTTTTCTCTCTCATACACATGCATTCTGTCTTTCAGTCACACACATTCTCTCTCTCACAAATGAAATGCCTCTCTCTCACAGACGTATTTTCTCACACACACACATGCATTCTCTGTCTCTCTCACACATGCGTTCTCACACACACACAGACAGACATACATTCTCCCTCTCATACACACGCATTCTCTCTCTCACACACGCATTCTCTCTCTCTTTCACACACACACACGCATTCTCTCTCTCTTTCACACACACATGCATTCTCTCTCTCACACATGCATTCTCTCTCTCACACATGTAATCTCTCTCTCACGCACATGCGTATTCTCTCTCACACATGCATTCTCGATCTCACACACACGCATTCTCTCTCACAAACATGCATTGTCGCTGTCTCTCACAACACGCAATTTCTCTCTCATAGACACATGCATTCTGTCTCTCATACATGCATTCTCTCTCTCTCTCTCGCAAACATATACATGCTTTCTCTCTCTCACACAGATGCATTATTTCCCTCTCACACACATGCATTCTCGCTTCCAGACACACGCATTCTCTCTCACACATGCACATCTTCATACATTTTCTTTCTCTTACACGCCTTCTCTCTCTCACACACATGCTTACTCTCTCTCTCACGCACACATGCATTCCTCTCACACGCGCATGCATTCTCTCATTCAGACACACACATTCTCTCTCACACACCCATATGCATGCCTTCTCTCACACACACACATGCATTCTCTCCCTAACATACACAAATGATTTTTCTCTCACACCGATGCAGTATTTCTCTCTCACACACACGCATTCTTTCTCACACATTCACGTGCATTCTATCTCACACGCACATGCATGCTCTCTCACACACACGTGTTCTCTCTCACACACATATGCATTGTCTCTCTCTCACACACATGCATTCACTCTCACACACAGATGCATTCTTTCTCTCTCACACACATGCATTGTATGTCTCTCACACACACGCATTCTCTCTCTCACACACATGCAATCACTCTCTTACACACACAAATGATTTCTCGCTCTCACACAGATGCATTATTTCTCTCTCACACACATGCATTGTCTCTCTCATACACACGCATTGTCTCTCACGCACACATGCATTCTATGTCATACGCACATGCATTCTCTCTCACACACACGTGCTCTCTCATGCACACATGCAGTCTCTCTCACACGCGCATGCATTCTCTCATTCAGACACACACATTCTCTCTCATACACACATATACATGCCTTCTCTCTCCCACACACATGCATTCTCTCCCTTATATACACAAATGATTTCTCTCTCACACTGATGCAGTATTTCTCTCACACACACACTGATTCTCTCTCACACATACACATGCATTCTATCTCACACGCACATGCATGCTCTCTCACACACACGTGTTCTCTCTCACACAAATATGCTTTCTCTCTCACACACAGATGCATTCTATCTCTCTCACACATATGCATTGTATCTCTCTCACACACACGCATTCTCTCTCTCACACACACATGCAATCACTCTCTCACACACACAAATGATTTCTCGCTCTCAGACAGATGCATTATTTCTCTCTCACACACATGCATTGTCACTCTCATGCACACGCATTCTCTCTCACACACATGCATTCTCTCTCTCACACACACATGCATTCTCTCTCTCACGCACACATACAATCACTCTCTCACACACATGCATTTTCTCTCTCACACACACATATACATGCATTCCCTCTCTCACACACATGCATTCTCTCTCTTACACACACAAATATTTTCTCTCTCTCACACAGATGCATTATTTCTCTCTCACACACATGCATTGTCTCTCATGCACACGCATTCTCTCTCACACACGTGCATTCTCTCTCTCTCACACACACATGCATTCTCTCTCTTACACACACAAATGATTTCTCTCTCACACACAGATGCATTCTTTTTCACACACATGCATTCTCTCTCACACACACATGCATTCTCTCTCACACACTCACATGCATTCACTCTCACACGCAAATGCGTTCTCTCTCTCACACACACATGCATTCAGTCTCTCACACACATGCATTCTCTCTCTCACACACACATGCATTCTCTCTCTTACACACACAAATGATTTCTCTCTCACACACAGATGCATTCTTTTTCACACACATGCATTCTCCCTCACACACACACATGCATTCACTTTCTCACACACAGATGCATTCTTTTTCACACACATGCATTCTCCCTCACACACACACATGCATTCTCTCTCTCTCACACATGCATTCCCTCTCACAAACATGCATTGTCGCTGTCTCTCCCTCACGCGCAATTGCTCTCTCATAGACACATGAATTCTGTCTCTCATACATGCATTCTCTCTCTTACACACACTAATGATTTCTCTCTCTCACACAGATGCATTGTCTCTCTCATACACGCGCATTGTCTCTCACACACAGGTGCATTCTGTCTCACACACATATGCATTCTCTCTCTCACACACACACATGCATTCACTCTCACACACACATGCATTCTCTGTCGCACACACATGCATTCTCTCTGTCTCTCACACATGCATTCTCTCTCTTACACAAGCAAATGCTTTCTCTCTCACACACAGATGTATTCTTTCTCTCAAACACTCCTGCATTGTATCTCTCACACACACACGCATTTTCTCTCTCACACACACATGCAATCTCTCTCTCACACACATGCATTCTCTCGCACACACACACATATGCATGCATTCTCTCTCTCACACACATGCATTCTCTCTCTTACACATACAACTGCTTTCTCTCTCTCACACAGATGCATAATTTCTCTCTCACACACTTGCATTGTCTCTCTCATACACACGCATTCTGTCTCACACACACATGCATTCTCTCTCACACACATGTAATCCCTCTCTCACGCACACGCGTCTTCTCTCACTCACACATGCATTCTCTCTCCCACACGCACATGCATTCTCTGTCACACACAGATGCATTCTCTCTCTCACACATGTAATCCCTCTCTCACGCACACGCGTATTCTCTCTCACACATGCATTCTCTCTCTCACACACACACATGCATTCTCTCTCACGAACATGCATTGTCACTGTCTCTCCCACACACACACAATATGTCTCTCATAGACACATGCATTCTGTCTCTCATACATGCATTCTCTCTCTCTCACAAACATATATATGCTTTCTCTCTCTCACACACACATATGCTTTCTCTCTCTCACACAGATGAATTATTTTTCTCACACAGATGCATTCTCTCTTCCAGACACACGCATTCTCTCTCACACATGCACATCTACATAAATTCTCTCTCTTTTACACGCCTTCTCTCTCTCACAAACATGCTTACTCTCTCTCACACGCACTCATTCTCTCTCACACACACATGCATTCTCTCTCACACGCGCATGCATTCTCTCATTCAGACACACACATTCTCTCTCACACACACATATACATGCCTTCTCTCTCACACACACATGCATTCTCTCCCTTACATACTCAACTGATTTCTCTCTCTCACAGATGCAGTATTTCTCTCTCACACACACACATTCTCTCTGTCTCACACACATGCATTCTCTCTCTTACACGCACAAATGCTTTCTCTCTCACACAGAGATGCATTCTTTTTCACACACATGCATTCTCTCTGTCTCACACACATGCCTACTCACTCTCTCTCAAATGCATTCTCTCTCACATGCACATGCATGTTTTCTCTCTCACACACATGCAATCTGTCTTTCAGACACACACATTCTCTCTCTCACAGATGCAATGTCTCTCTCTCACAGTCGTATTTTCTCACACTCACACATGCATTCTCTGTCTCTCTCACACATGCATTCTCACACACATACAGACATACATACATTTTCTCTCACACACACATGCATTCTCTCTCTCACACATTCATTCTCTCTCACATACACATATACATACTTTCTCTGTCTCACACACACGTGCATTATCTCTCTGACACACACTCAAATGCATTCTCTCTGTCACACAGATGCATTATTTCTCTCTCACACGCATGCATTCTCACTCTCAAATACACATGCATTCTCTCTTTCAGATACGCACATTCTCTCTCACACACAAATGCATTATTTCTCTCTCTAACACATGCATACTCTCTCTTACACATACAAATGATTTCTCTCTCACACACAGATGCATTCAATCTCTCAAACGCATGCATTCTCTCTCACACACACATACAGTCTGTCTCTCACACACACACGCATTCTCTCTCACACACACACATGCATTCACTCTCTCTCACACATGCATTCTCTCTCACACGCACATGCATTCTCTCTCACACACACATGCATACTCACTCTCTCTCAAATGCATTCTCTCTCACATGCACATGCATGTTTTCTCTCTCATACACATGCATTCTGTCTTTCAGTCACACACATTCTCTCTCTCACAAATGAAATGCCTCTCTCTCACAGACGTATTTTCTCACACACACACATGCATTCTCTGTCTCTCTCACACATGCGTTCTCACACACACACAGACAGACATACATTCTCCCTCTCACACACACGCATTCTCTCTCTCACACACGCATTCTCTCTCTCTTTCACACACACACATGCATTCTCTCTCTCACACATGCATTCTCTCTCTCACACATGTAATCTCTCTCTCACGCACACGCGTATTCTCTCTCACACATGCATTCTCTATCTCACACACACGCATTCTCTCTCACAAACATGCATTGTCGCTGTCTCTCACAACACGCAATTTCTCTCTCATAGACACATGCATTCTGTCTCTCATACATGCATTCTCTCTCTCTCTCTCGCAAACATATACATGCTTTCTCTCTCTCACACAGATGCATTATTTCCCTCTCACACACATGCATTCTCGCTTCCAGACACACGCATTCTCTCTCACACATGCACATCTTCATACATTTTCTTTCTCTTACACGCCTTCTCTCTCTCACACACATGCTTACTCTCTCTCTCACGCACACATGCATTCCTCTCACACGCGCATGCATTCTCTCATTCAGACACACACATTCTCTCTCACACACCCATATGCATGCCTTCTCTCACACACACACATGCATTCTCTCCCTAACATACACAAATGATTTTTCTCTCACACCGATGCAGTATTTCTCTCTCACACACACGCATTCTTTCTCACACATTCACGTGCATTCTATCTCACACGCACATGCATGCTCTCTCACACACACGTGTTCTCTCTCACACACATATGCATTGTCTCTCTCTCACACACATGCATTCACTCTCACACACAGATGCATTCTTTCTCTCTCACACACATGCATTGTATGTCTCTCACACACACGCATTCTCTCTCTCACACACATGCAATCACTCTCTTACACACACAAATGATTTCTCGCTCTCACACAGATGCATTATTTCTCTCTCACACACATGCATTGTCTCTCTCATACACACGCATTGTCTCTCACGCACACATGCATTCTATGTCATACGCACATGCATTCTCTCTCACACACACATGCATTCACTCTCACACACACATGCATTCTCTCTCTCACACACACAAATGCTTTCTCTCTCACACACAGATGCATTCTTTCTCTCTCACACACATGCATTGTATCTCTCTCACACACACGCATTCTCTCTCTCACACACACATGCAATCACTCTCTTACACACACAAATGATTTCTCACTCTCACACAGATGCATTATTTCTCTCTCACACACATGCATTGTCTCTCTCATACACACGCATTGTCTCTCACGCACACATGCATTCTATCTCACACGCACATGCATTCTCTCTCACACACACGTGTTCTCTCTCACACACATATGCATTCTCTCTCACACACACACATGTATTCTCTCTCACACACACACTCAAATGCATTCTCTCTGTCGCACAGATACATTATTTCTCTCTCACACGTATGCATTCCCTCTGTCACACACGCATGCATTCTCTCTTTCAGATATGAGCATTCTCTCTCGCACACACACATGTACATACATTCTCTCACACACAAGTGCATCCCCTCTCATACACAGACGCATTACTTCTCTCTCTAACACATGAATTCTCTCTCACACACACGCATTCTCCCTCTCTTTCACACACACACATGCATTGTCACTGTCTTTGACACACACACATGCATTCTCTCTCTCACACATGTAATCCCTCTTCACGCACACGCGTATTCTCTCTCTCACACATGCATTCTCTCTCACACGCACATGCATTCTCTCTCGCACACACGCATTCTCTCTCACAAACATGCATTGTCTCTGTCTCTCACACACACACATGCATTCTCTCTCACACACACACAAATGCGTTCTCTCTCACACAGAGATGCATTCTTTCTCTCACACACACATGCATTGTATCTCTCACACACACACGCATTCTCTCTCTCTCTCACACACATGCAATCACTCTCTCACACACATGCTTTCTCTCTCTCTCTCACACACATATACATGCATTCCCTCCCACACACACATGCATTCTCTCTCTTAAACACACAAATGATTTCTCTCTCTCACACAGGTGCATTATTTCTCTATCACACACATGCATTGTCTCTCTCATACACACGCTCTCTGTCTAACACACACATGCATTCTATGTCACACACACATGCATTCACTCTCTCACACACACGCGTTCTCTCTGTTACACACACATGCATTCTCTCTCTTACACACACAATTGATTTCTCTCTCACACACAGATGCATTCTTTCTCACACACACATTTATGGTCTCTCTGACACACATGCATTGTCTCTCTCTCACACACATGCATTCTCTCTCTCACACACACGCATTCTCTCTCACACACACATGCCTACTCACTCTCTCTCAAATGCATTCTCTCTCACATGCACATGCATGTTTTCTCTCTCACACACACATGCAATCTGTCTTTCAGACACACACATTCTCTCTCTCACAGATGCAATGTCTCTCTCTCACAGACGTACTTTCTCACACTCACACATGCATTCTCACACACATACAGACATACATACATTTTCTCTCACACACGCATTCTCTCTCACACACATTCATTCTTTCTCACATACACATATACATACTTTCTCTGTCTCACACACACGTGCATTCTAACTCTGACAGACACTCAAATGCATTCTCTCTGTCGCACAGATGCATTATTTCTCTCTCACACGCATGCATTCTCACTCTCACACACACATGCATTCTCTCTTTCAGATACGCACATTCTCTCTCACACACAGATGCATTATTTCTCTCTCTAACACATGCATACTCTCTCTTACACATACAAATGATTTCTCTCTCACAGACAGATGCATTCAATCTCTCAAACTCATGCATTCTCTCACACACACCTACAGTCTCTCTCTCACACACACATGCATTCTCTCTCTCTCACACACATGCATTGTCTCTCTCATACGCACACATTCTGTCTCACATACACATGCATTCTATCTCAAATGCACATGCATTCTCTCTCACACACACGTGTTCTCTCTCACACACACACATGCATTCACTCCCTTATACACAGAGATGATTTCTCTCTCACACACAGATGCATTCTTTCTCACGCACATGCATTCTATCTCACACACACATGCATTCTCTCTCACACGCACATGCATTCTCACTCTCTCACACACGCCTTCTCTCACACACACATGCATTGTCCCTCTCTCACACACGCATTCTCTCTCACACACACATACAGTCTCTCTCTCACACACACACACATTCTCTCTCTCTCACACACATGCATTGTCTCTCTCATACGCACGCATTCTGTCTCACATACACATGCATTCTATCTCAAACGCACATGCATTCTCTCTCACACACACGTGTTCTCTCTCACACACACACATGCATTCACTCCCTTATACACAGAGATGATTTCTCTCTCACACACAGATGCATTTTTTCTCACGCACATGCATTCTCACTCTCTCACACACGCCTTCTCTCTCACACACATGCATTGTCTCTCTCTCACACACGCATTCTCTCTCACACACACATGCATTCTCTCTCTCACACACACATGCATTCACTCTCTCACACACATGCATTCTGTCTTTCAGGCACACACATTCTCTCTCTCACAGATGCAATGTCTCTCTCTCACAGACGTATTTTCTCACACACACACACATGTCTCTGTCTCTCCCACACATGCATGTGCGTGTGAGATAGAATGTATGTGTGTGTGAGACAGAATGCGTGTGTATGAGGGAGACAATGCATGTGTGTGAGAGAGAAATAATGCATTTGTGAGAGAGAGAGAAATCATTTGTGTGTGTAAGAGAGAGAATGCATGTGTGTGTGAGAGAGAATGCATGTATATGTGTGTGTGAGAGAGAGAATGCATGTGTGTGAGGGAGTGATTGCATGTGTGTGAGAGAGAGAGAATGCGTGTGTGTGAGAGAGATACAATGCATGTGTGTGTGAGAGAAAGAATACATCTGTGTGTGAGAGAGAAAGCATTTGTGTGTGTAAGAGAGAGAATGCATGTGTATGAGACAGAGAGAATGCATGTGTGTGTGAGAAAGAATGTATGTATGTCTGTTTGTGTATGAGAATGCATGTGTGGGAGAGACAGAGACATGTGTGTGTGTGTGAGAAAATACGTCTGTGAGAGAGAGTCATTGTTTCTGTGAGAGAGAGAATGCATGTGTGTGTGAGAGAGAGAATGCACGTGTGTGAGAGAGTGAATGCATGTGTGAGAGAGAGAATGCATGTGTGTGTGAGAAAGAATGTATGTATGTCTGTTTGTGTATGAGAATGTATGTGTGGGAGAGACAGAGACATGTGTGTGTGAGAAAATACGTCTGCGAGAGAGAGAGACATTGCATCTGTGAGAGAGAGAATGTCTGTGCCTGAAAGACAGAATGCATGTGTGTGAGAGAGTGAATGCATGTGTGTGTGAGAGAGAATGCGTGTGTGTATGAGAGAGAATGCATGTGTGTGTGAGAGAGAATGCATGTGTGTGAGAGAGAATGCATGTGTGAGAGAGAGAATGCATGTGTGTGTGAGAAAGAATGTATGTATGTCTGTTTGTGTATGAGAATGTATGTGTGGGAGAGACAGAGACATGTGTGTGTGTGAGAAAATACGTCTGCGAGAGAGAGAGACATTGCATCTGTGACAGAGAGAATGTGTGTGCCTGAAAGACAGAATGCATGTGTGTGAGAGAGTGAATGCATGTGTGTGTGAGAGAGAATGCGTGTGTGTATGAGAGAGAATGCATGTGTGTGTGAGAGAGAATGCGTGTGTGAGAGAGAATGCATGTGTGTGAAAAAGAATGCATCTGTGTGTGAGAGAGAAATCATTTTTGTGTGTAAGAGAGAATGCTTGTATGTATATGAGAGAGAATGCATGTGTGTGTGAGAGAGAGAATATATGTGTGTGAGAGAGTGAATGCATGTGTGTGTGAGAGAGAGAATACATATGTGTGTTAGAGAGAACACGTGTGTGTGAGAGAGAATGCATGTGTGTGAGAGAGAATGCGTGTGCAAGAGAGACAATGCATGTGTGTGAGAGAGAAATACTGCGTCTGTGTGAGAGAGAAATTGTTTGTGTGTGTAAGGGAGAGAATGCATGTGTGTGTGAGAGAGAAGGCATGTATATGTGTGTGAGAGAGTGAATGTGTGTGTCTGAATGAGAGAATGCATGCGCGTGTGAGAGAGAATGCATGTGTGTGTGAGAGAGAAGGCGTGTAAGAGAGAGAGAATGTAAGTAGACGTACATGTGTGAGAGAGAATGCGTGTGTCTGGAAGAGAGAATGCATGTGTGTGTATGTGAGAGAGAGAATGCATGTGTGTGAGAGAAATAATGCATCTGTGTGAGTGAGAGAAAGCATTTGTGTGTGTGTGAGAGAGAAAGTATATGTGTGTGTGAGAGAGATAAGCATGTATATGTTTTTGAGAGAGAGAGAATGCATGTATGAGAGACAGAATGCATGTGTCTATGAGAGAGAAATTGCGTGTGTGTGAGAGAGACAGCGACAATGCATGTATGTGAGAGAGAATGCGTGTGTGTGAGAGAGAGAATGCCTGTGTGTGTGAGAGAGAATGCATGTGTGTGTGTGAAAGAGAGAGAGAATGCATGTGTGTGTGTGTGAAAGAGAGAGAGAATGCGTGTATGAGAGAGAGAATGCGTGTGTGTGAGAGGGAGAATGCATGTGTTTGAGAGAGAAGTAATGCATCTGTGAGAGGGGATGCATTTGTGTGTGCGAGAGAGAATGCGCGTATCTGAAAGAGAGAATGCATGTGTGTGTGACAGAGAGAATGCATGCGTGTGTGAGAGAGAATGTATGTATGTCTGTATGTGTGTGAGAATGCATGTGTGAGAAGGACAGAGAATGCATGTGTGTGTGAGAAAATACGTCTGTGAGAGAGAGACATTTCATTTGTGAGAGAGAGAATGTGTATGCCTGAAAGGCAGAATGCGTGTGTGTGAGAGAGAAAACATGCATGTGCATGTGAGAGAGAATGCATTTGAGAGAGAGTGAGTATGCATGTGTGTGTGTGTGAGAGAGAGAGAGACTGCATGTGTGTGAGAGAGAATGCATGTGTGTGTGAGAGAGAATGGTTGTGTGAGAGAGAGACAATGCATGTGTGTGAGAGAGAGAATGCATGTGTCTGTGAGAGAGAATGCATGTTTGAGAGAGAATGCAAGTTTGTGAGAAAGAATGCATCTGTGTGTGAGAGAGAAATCATTTGTGTGTGTAAGAGAGAGAATGCATGTGTGTGAGAGAGAGGGAATGCGTGTGTGTGAGAGACAATGCATATGTGGGTCAGAGAGAACACGTGTGTGTGAGAGAGAATGCATGTGCGTGTGAGATAGAATGCATGTGTGTGTCAGACAGAATGCGTGTGTATGAGAGAGACAATGTGAGAGATTGAAAGCATATGTGTGTGTGCGAGAGAGAAAGCATGTATATGTTTGTGAGAGAGAGAGAATACATGTATGAGAGACAGAATGCATGTGTATGTGAGAGAGAAATTGCGTGTGTGAGAGAGGCAGTGACAATGCATGTTTGTGAGAGAGAATGCGTGTGTGTGAGAGAGAGAATGCCTGTGTGCGTGAGAGAGAATGCATGTGCGTGTGAGAGAGAGAATGCATGTGTGAGAGAGAGAACATGCGTGTGCGTGAGAGACGGACTACATGTGTGAGAGAGAGAATACATGTGTCTGTGTGAAAGAGAGAGAGAATGCATGTGTGTGTGAAAGAGAGAGAGAATGCATCTGTGTGAGTGTGAAAGAGAGAGAGAATGCGTGTGTGAGAGAGAGAATGCGTGTGTGTGAGAGAGAGAATGCATGTGTTTGAGAGAGAAGTAATGCATCAGTCTGGGAGAGGGGATGCATTTGTGTGTGTGAGAGAGAATGTATGTATATGTGTGTGTGCGAGAGAGAATGCGCGTATCTGAAAGAGACAATGCATGTGTGTGTGACAGAGAGAATGTATGTATGTCTGTATGTGTGTGAGAATGCATGTGTGAGATAGACAGAGAAGGCATGTGTGTGTGAGAAAATACGTCTGTGAGAGAGAGACATTTCATTTGTGAGAGAGAGAATGTGTGTGCCTGAAAGACAGAATGCATGTGTGTGAGAGAGAAAACATGCATGTGCATGTGAGAGAGAATGCATTTGAGAGAGAGTGAGTATGCATGTGTGTGTGAGAGAGAGAGAGTGCATGTGGGAGAGAGAGAATGCATGTGTGTGTGAGAAAGAATGTATGTATGTCTGTTTGTGTATGACCCACATATGCATTCTCTCTCACACACAAACATTCATTCACTCTCTCACACACACGCATTCTCTCTCTCACACACACATGCATTCCCTCTCTTACACACACAAATGATTTCTCTATCACACACAGATGCATTCTTTCTCACACACTTGCATTCTCTCTCACACATGCATTCTCTCTCTCACACACATGCATTCTCTCTCTCACACACATGCATTGTCTCTCTCTCACACAACCATTCTCTCTCACACACACATGCAGTCTATCTCTCTCTCTCACACACACACACATGCATACTCGCTCTCTCTCAAATGCATTCTCTCTCACATGCACATGCATGTTTTCTCTCTCACACACATGCATTCTGTCTTTCAGGCACACACATTCTCTCTCTCACAAATGAAATGTCTCTCTCTCACAGACGTATTTTCTCACACACACATGCATTCTCTGTCCTTCTCACACATGCATTCTCACACACATACAGACATACATACATTCTCTCTCTCACACGCATGCATTCTCTCTGTCACACACACATGCATTCTCTCTTTCAGATACGCGCATTCTCTCTCGCACACACACATATACATACATTCTCTCTCACATACACAAATGCATCTCCTCTCACAGACAGATGCATTACTTCTCTCTCAAACACATGCATTCTCCCTCTCACACACACGCATTCTCTCTCTCACACACGCATTCTCTCTCTCTTTCACACACACACACATGCATTATCTCTCTCTTTCACACACACACAGGCATTCTCTCTCTCACACATGCATTCTCTCTCTCACACGCACATGCATTCTCTCTCACACACACAGGCATTCTCTCTCTCACACACATGCATTCTCTCTCAATAAAAGCATTGTCGCTGTCTCTCACACACACGCAATTTCTCTCTCATAGACACATGCATTCTGCCTCTCATACATGCATTCTCTCTCTCTCAAAAATATAAACATGCTTATCTCCCTCACACACACATATACTTTCTCTCTCTCACACACACAAATGCTTTTTCTCTCTCACACAGATGCATTATTTCTCTCACACACACATGCATTCTCTCTCACACACACACACATGCATTCTCTCTTCCAGACACACGCATTCTCTCTCACACATGTACATCTACATACATTCTCTCTCTATTACACGCCTTCACTCTCACACACATGCGTTCTCTCTCACACGCGCATGCATTCTCTCATTCAGACACACACATTCACTCTCTCACACACATATACATGCCTTCTCTCTCACACACACATGCATTCTCTCCCTTACATACACAAACGATTTCTCTCTCACACAGACGCAGTATTTCTCTCTCACACACATGCATTGTCTCTCTCACACACACGCATTCTCTCTCTCAAACACACATATGCATTCTATCTCACACGCACATGCATGCTCTCTCACACACACGTGTTCTGTCTCACACACATATGCATTCTCTCACACACACACATGCATTCACTCTCACACACACACAAATGCTTTCTCTCTCACACACAGATGTATTCGTTCTCTCTCACACACATGCATTGTATCCCTCACACACACTTGCATTCTCTCTCACACACCCATATGCAATCACTCTCTCACACACATGCATTCTCTCTCTCACACACACATACACATGCATTCTCTCTCACACACATGCATTCTCTCTCTTACACACACAAATGATTTCTCTCTCTCACAGATGCATTATTTCTCTCTCACACACTTGCGTTGTCTCTCTCATACACACGCATTCTGTCTCTCACACACATGCATTATATCTCACACGCACATGCATTCTCTCTCTCACACACGTGTTCTCTCTCACACACATATGCATTCTCTCTTCCACACGCACATGCATTCACTCTCTCTCACACACGCATTCTCTCTCTCATACACACATGCATTCTCTCTCTGACACAAACAAATGATTTCTCTCTCACACACAGATGCATTCTTTCTCACACACTTGCATTCTCTCTCACACACACATGCATTCTCTCTCTCACACACACATGCAATCACTCATTCAGACACACACATTCACTCTCTCACACACATATACAGGCCTTCTCTGTCACACACACATGCATTCTCTCCCTTACATACACAAACCATTTCTCTCTCACACAGACGCAGTATTTCTCTCTAACACACATGCATTGTCTCTCTCTCACACAACCATTCTCTCTCTCACACACATGCATTGTCTCTCTTACACACACGTATTCTCTCTCTCACACACATATGCATTCTATCTCACATGCACATGCCTGCTCTCTCACACACACGTGTTCTGTCTGACACACATATGCATTCTCTCTCACACACACATGCATTCTCTCTCTTACACACACAAATGATTTCTCTCTCACACACAGATGCATGCGTTCTCACACACTTGCATTCTCTCTCACACATGCATTCTCTCTCACACACACATGCATTCTCTCTCACACACATGCATTGTCTCTCTCTCACACAACCATTCTCTCTCACACACACATGCATTCTCTCTCACACACATGCAGTCTCTCTTTCTCTCACGCACACACACATGCATACTCACTCTCTCTCAAATGCATTCTCTCTCACATGCACATGCATGTTTTCTCTCTCACACACATGCATTCTGTCTTTCAGGCACACACATTCTCTGTCTCACAAATGAAATGTCTCTCTCTAACAGACGCATTTTCTCACACACACACATGCATTCTCTGTCTCTCTCACACATGCATTCTCACACACATACAGTCATACATACATTCTCTCTCTCCCACGCATGCATTGTCTCTGTCACACACACATGCATTCTCTCTTTCAGATACGCGCATTCTCTCTCGCACACACACATATACATACATTCTGTCTCACACACACATATGCATCCCCTCTTATAGACATGCATTACTTCTCTCTCAAACACATGCATTCTCTCTCTAACACACACATGCAATCACTCTCTCACACACATGCATTCACTCTCTCACACACACGCATTCTCTCTCACACACACACATGCATTCTCTCTCTTACACACACAAATGATTTCTCTCTCACACACAGATGCATTCTTTCTCACACACTTGCATTCTCTCTCACACACACATGCATTCTCTCTCTCACACTCATGCATTGTCTCTCTTTCACACAACCATTCTCTCTCTCACACACATGCATTCTCTCTCACGCACACATGCAGTCTCTCTCTCTCACACACGCATTCTCTCTCACACACACACATGCATACTCACTTTCAAATGCATTCTCTCTCACATGCACATGCATGTTTTCTCTCTCACACATATGCATTCTGTCTTGCAGGCACACACATTCTCTCTCTCGCAAATGAAATATCTCTCTCTCACAGACGTATTTTCTCACACACACATGCATTCTCTGTCTCTCTCACACATGCACTCTCACACACATACAGACATACATACATTCTCTCTCTCACACGCATGCATTCTCTCTGTCACACACACATGCATTCTCTCTTTCAGATACGCGCATTCTCTCTCGCAAACACACATATACATACATTCTCTCTCTCACACACAAATGCATCCCCTCTCACAGACTGATGCATCACTTCTCTCACAAACACATGCATTCTCTCTCTCGCACACACGCATTCTGTCTCTCACACACGCATTCTCTCTCTCTTTCACACACATACACATGCATTCTCTCTCTCTTTCACACACACAAATGCATTCTCTCTCTCTTTCACACACACACATGGATTCTCTCTCTCACACATGTAGTCCGTCTCTCACGCACACGCGTATTCTCTCTCTCACACATGCATTCTCTCTCTCACACGCACATGCATTCTCTCTCACACACACATTCATTCTCTCTCTTACACACACAAATGATTTCTCTCTCTCACACAGATGCATTATTTCCCTCTCACACACATGCATTGTCTCTCTCATACACACGCATTCTGTCACGCTCACACATGCATTCTATCTCACACGCACATGCATTCTCACACACATATGCATTCTCTCTCTCACACACACATGCATTCACTCTCTCACACACACGCATTCTCTCTCTCACACACACACGCATTCTCTCTCTCACACACACATGCATTCTCTCTCTCTTTCACACACACACATGCATTCACTTTCTCACACACACGTCTTCCCTCTCTCACACACACATGCATTCTCTCTCATACACACACAAGCATTCTCTCTCTTACACACAAAAATCATTTCTCTCTCTCACACAGATGCATTCTTTTTCACACACATGCATTCTCTCTCACACACACATGCATTCTCTCTCAAACACACGCATGCATTCACTCTCTCACACACATGCATTCTCTCTCACACACACATGCATTCTCTCTCACACACACACGCATTCTCTCTCACACACACATGCATTCACTCTCTCACACACATGCATTCTCTCTTTCAGGCACACACATTCTCGCTCTCACAGATGCAATGTCTCTCTCTCGCAGACGTTATTTTCACACACACACACACACATGTCTCTGTCTCTCCCACACATGCATTCTCATACACAAACAGACATACATACATTCTTTCTCACACACACATGCATTCTCTCTGTCTCATACATATGCATTCTCTCTCTTACACACACAAATGCTTTCTCTCTCACACACAGATGTATTCTTTCTCTCACACACACATGCATTGTATCTCTCACACACACACGCATTCTCTCTCTCACACACACATGCAATCACTCCCTCACACACATGCATTCTCTCTCTCACACACACATATACATGCATTCTCTCTCACACACACATGCATTCTCTCTCTTACACACACAAATGATTTCTCTCTCTCTCACAAATGCATTATTTCTCTCTCACACACATGCATTGTCTCTCTCATACACACGCATTCTGTCTCTCACACACATGCATTCTATCTCACACGCACATGCATTCTCTCACACACACGTGTTCTCTCTCACCCACATATGCATTCTCTCTCTCAGACACACATGCATTCACTCTCTCACACACGCGCATTCTCTCTCTCACACACACGTGCATTCTCTCTCTTACACACACAGATGATTTCTCTCTCACACACAGATGCATGCGTTCTCACACACTTGCATTCTCTCTCACACATGCATTCTCTCTCACACACACATGCATTCTCTCTCTCACACACATGCATTGTCTCTCTCTCACACAACCATTCTCTCTCACACTCACATGCATTCTCTCTCACACACATGCAGTATCTCTCTCTCTCACACACACACACATGCATACTCACTCTCTCTCAAATGCATTCTCTCTCACATGCACATGCATGTTTTCTCTCTCACACACATGCATTCTGTCTTTCAGGCACACACATTCTCTCTCTCACAAATGAAATGTCTCTCTCTAACAGACGCATTTTCTCACACACACACATGCATTCTCTGTCTCTCTCACACATGCATTCTCACACATATACAGTCATACATACATTCTCTCTCTCCCACGCATGCATTGTCTCTGTCACACACACATGCATTCTCTCTTTCAGATACGCGCATTCTCTCTCGCACACACACATATACATACATTCTGTCTCACACACACATATGCATCCCCTCTTACAGACATGCATTTCTTCTCTCTCAAACACATGCATTCTCTCTCTAACACACATGCATTCTCTCTCTCACACACGCATTCTCTCTCTCTTTCACACACATGCATTGTATCTCTCACACACACACGCATTCTCTCTCTCACACACACATGCAATCACTCTCTCACACACATGCATTCTCTCTCACACACACGCATATACATGCATTCTCTCTCACACACATGCATTCTCTCTCTTACACACACAAATGATTTCTCTCTCACAGATGCATTATTTCTCTCTCACACACATGCGCTGTCTCTCACATACACACGCATTCTGTCTCACACACACATGCATTCTATCTCACACGCACATGCATTCTCTCTCTCACACCCATGTTCTCTCTCACACACATATGCATTCTCTCTTCCGCACACACATGCATTCACTCTCTCTCACACTCGCATTCTCTCTCTCATACACACATGCAATCTCTCTCTGACACAAACAAATGATTTCTCTCTCACACACAGATGCATTCTTTCTCACACACTTGCATTCTCTCTCACACACACATGCATTCTCTCTCCAACACACATGCATTGTCTCTCTCTCACACAACCATTCTCTCTCTCACACACATGCATTCTCTCTCACGCACACATGCAGTCTCTCTCTCTCACACACACACATATGCATTCTCTCTGTCACACAAGTAATCCCTCTCTCACGCACACACGTATTCTCTCTCTCACACATGCATTCTCTCTCTCACACGCACATGCATTCTATCTCACACACACATGCATTCACTATCTCACACACATGCATTCTGTCTTTCAGGCACACACATTCTCTCTCACACAGATGCAATGTCTCTCTCTCGCAGACGTATTTTCTCTCACACACACACATGTCTCTGTCTCTCCCACACATACATTCTCATACACAAACAGACATACATACATTCTTTCTCACACACACATGCATTCTCTCTCTCACACATGCATTCACTCTCTCACACACTTGCATTCTCTCTCTCACACACACATGCATTCTCTCTCACACACCCACGCAATCTCTCTCACACACACATGCATTCACTTTCTCACACACATGCATTCTGTCTTTCAGGCACACACATTCTCTCTCTCACAAATGCAATGACTCTCTCTACAGACGTATTTTCTCACACACACAAACATGCATTCTCTCTTCCAGACACACGCATTCTCTCTCACACATGCACATCTACATACATTCTCTCTCTCTTACGCTCCTTCTCTCTCTCACACACATGCATACTCTCTCACACGCACTCATTATCTCTCACACACACATGCATTCTCTCTCAGACAGATGCAGTATTTCTCTCTCACAAACCCACATTCTCTCTCACACACACACACATGCATTCTATCTCACATGCACATGCATGCTCTCTCACACACACGTGTTCTCTCTCACACACACACATGCATTCACTCTCACACACACATGCATTCTCTCTCTCACACACACAAATGCTTTCTCTCTCACACACAGATGCATTCTTTCTCTCTCACGCACCCATGCATTCTCTCTCTTACACACAAATATTTTCTTTCTCTCACACAGATGCAATATTTCTCTCTCACACACATGCATTGTCTCTCTCATGCACACACATTCTCTCTCACACACATCGATTCTCTCTCTCACACACGTGTTCTCTCTCACACACATGTATTCTCTCTCTCTCACACACATGCATTCACTCTCTCACACACATGTCTTCCCTCTCTCACACACACATGCATTCTCTCTCATACACACACAAGCATTCTCTCTCTTACACACAAAAATCATTTCTCTCTCTCACACAGATGCATTCTTTTTCACACACATGCATTCTCTCTCACACACACATGCATTCTCTCCCAAACACACACATGCATTCACTCTCTCAAACACATGCATTCTCTCTCACACACACATGCATTCTCTCTCACACACACACGCATTCTCTCTCACACACACATGCATTCACACTCTCACACACATGCATTCTGTCTTTCAGGCACACACATTCTCTCTCTCACAGATGCAATGTCTCTCTCTCGCAGACGTTATTTTCTCACACACACACACATGTCTCTGTCTCTCCCACACATACATTCTCATACACAAACAGACATACATACATTCTTTCTCACACACACATGCATTCTCTCTGTCTCATACACATGCATTCTCTCTCTTACACACACAAATGCTTTCTCTCTCACACACAGATGTATTCTTTCTCTCACACACACATGCATTGTATCTCTCACACACACACGCATTCTCTCTCTCACACACACATGCAATCACTCCCTCACACACATGCATTCTCTCTCTCACACACACAGATACATGCATTCTCTCTCACACACACATGCATTCACTCTCTTACACACACAAATGATTTCTCTCTCTCTCACAAATGCATTATTTCTCTCTCACACACATGCATTGTCTCTCTCATACACACACATTCTGTCTCACACACACATGCATTCTATCTCACACGCACATGCATTCTCTCACACACACGTGTTCTCTCTCACCCACATATGCATTCTCTCTCTCAGACACACATGCATTCACTCTCTCACACACACGCATTCTCTCTCTCACACACCCGTGCATTCTCTCTCTTACACACACAAATGATTTCTCTCTCACACACAGATGCATGCGTTCTCACACACTTGCATTCTCTCTCACACATGCAATCTCTCTCACACACACATGCATTCTCTCTCTCACACACATGCATTGTCTCTCTCTCACACAACCATTCTCTCTCACACACACATGCATTCTCTCTCACACACATGCAGTCTCTCTCTCTCTCACACACACACACATGCATACTCACTCTCTCTCAAATGCATTCTCTCTCACATGCACATGCATGTTTTCTCTCTCACACACATGCATTCTGTCTTTCAGGCACACACATTCTCTCTCTCACAAATGAAATATGTCTCTCAAACAAACGCTTTTACTCACACACACACATGCATTCTCTGTCTCTCTCACACATGCATTCTCACACACATACAGTCATACATACATTCTCTCTCTCCCACGCATGCATTGTCTCTGTCACACACACATGCATTCTCTCTTTCAGATACGCGCATTCTCTCTCGCACACACACATATACATACATTCTGTCTCACACACACAAATGCATCCCCTCTTACAGTCATGCATTACTTCTCTCTCAAACACATGCATTCTCTCTCTAACACACATGCATTCTCTCTCTCACACACGCATTCTCTCTCTCTTTCACACACACACATGCATTCTCTCTCTCTTTCACACACACACGTGCATTCTCTCTCTCACACATGTAATCCCTCTCTCACGCACACGCGTATTCTCTCTCTCACACATGCATTCTCTCTCTCACACGCACATGCATTCTCTCTCACACACACAGGCATTCTCTCTCTCACACACACGCATTCTCTCTCACATACATGCATTGTCGCTGTATCTCACACACACGCAATTTCTCTCTCATAGACGCATGCATTCTGTCTCTCATACATGCATTCTCTCTCACACACAAACATATACATGCTTATCTCTCACACACATAGGCTTTCTCTCTCACACACACACAAATGCTTTCTCTCACACACACAGATGCATTATTTCTCTCTCACACACATGCATTCTCTCTCACACACACACATGCATTCTCTCTTCCAGACACATGCATTCTCTCTCACACATGCACATCTTCATACATTCTCTCTCTCTTACACGCCTTCTCTCTCACACACACATACTTACTCTCTCTCTTACACACTCATTCTCTCTCACACACACATGCATTCTCTCTCACACGCGCATGCATTCTCTCATTCAGACACACACATTCTCTCTCTCACACACATATACATGCCTTCTCTCTCACAGACACATGCATTCTCTCCGTTACATACACAAATGATTTCTCTCTCACACAGATGCAGTGTTTCTCTCTCACACACACACATTCTCTCTCACACACACACATGCATTCCATCTCACACGCACATGCATGCTCTCTCACACACACGTGTTCCCTCTCACACACATATACATTCTCTCTCACACACACACATGCATTCACTCTCACACACACATGCATTCTCTCTCACACACACACAAATGCTTTCTCTCTCACACACACATGCATTCTCTCTCTCTGTCACACTCACACAGGCTATCTCTCTCTCACACATGTAATCCCTCTCTCACGCACACATGTATTCTCTCTGTCACACATGCATTCTCTCTCCCACACGCATATGCATTCGCTCTCACACACACATGCATTGTCTCTCTCACACAAGTAATCCCTCTCTCACGCACACGCGTATTCTCTCTCACACATGCATTCTCTCTCTCACACACACGCATTCTCTCTCACAAACATGCATTGTCACTGTCTCTCACACACACGCAATTTCTCTCTCATAGACACATGCATTCTGTCTCTCATACATGCATTATCTCTCTCTCACAAACATATACATGCTTTCTCTCTCTCACACACATATACATACCTTATCTCTCACACACACATGCATTCTCTCCATTACATACACAAACGATTTCTCTCTCACACTGATGCAGTATTTCTCTCTCTCACACATGCATTGTCTCTCTCACACACACATGCATTCTCTCTCACACACATGTCATCCCTCTCTCACGCACACGCGTCTTCTCTCACTCACACATGCATTCTCTCTCCCACACGCACATGCATTCTCTCTCACACACATGCAGTCTCTCTCTCTCTCACACACACACATGCATTCTCTCTCACGAACATGCATTGTCACTGTCTCTCCCACACACACACAATATGTCTCTCATAGACACATGCATTCTGTCTCTCATACATGCATTATCTCTCTTTCACAAACATATACATGCTTTCTCTCTCTCACACACATATACATACCTTATCTCTCACACACACATGCATTCTCTCCATTACATACACAAACGATTTCTCTCTCACACTGATGCAGTATTTCTCTCTCTCACACATGCATTGTCTCTCTCACACACACGCATTCTCTCTCACACTTACATATGCATTCTATCTCACACGCACATGCATGCTCTCTCACACACACGTGTTCTGTCTCACACACATATGCATTCTCTCACACACACACGCATTCTCTCTATTACACACACAAATGCTTTCTCTCTCACACACAGATGTATTCGTTTTCTCACACACACATGCATTGTATCTCTCTCAAACACACGAATTCTCTCTCTCACACATACATGCAATCACTCTCTCACACACATGCATTCTCTCTCTCTCACACAGATATATACATGCATTCTCTCTCACACACATGCATTCTCTCTCTTACACACACAAATGATTTCTCTCTCTCTCACAAATGCATTATTTCTCTCTCACACACATGCATTGTCTCTCTCATACACACGCATTCTGTCTCACACACACATGCATTCTATCTCACACGCACATGCATTCTCTCTCACACACGCGTTCTCTCTCACCCACATATGCATTCTCTCTCTCAGACACACATGCATTCACTCTCTCACACACGCGCATTCTCTCTCTCACACACACATGCATTCTCTCTCTCACACACACAAATGATTTCTCTCTCACACACAGATGCATGCGTTCTCACACACTTGCATTCTCTCTCACACATGCATTCTCTCTCACACACACATGCATTCTCTCTCACACACATGCATTGTCTCTCTCTCACACAACCATTCTCTCTCACACACACATGCATTCTCTCTCACACACATGCAGTCTCTCTTTCTCTCACGCACACACACATGCATACTCACTCTCTCTCAAATGCATTCTCTCTCACATGCACATGCATGTTTTCTCTCTCACACACATGCATTCTGTCTTTCAGGCACACACATTCTCTGTCTCACAAATGAAATGTCTCTCTCTAACAGACGCATTTTCTCACACACACACATGCATTCTCTGTCTCTCTCACACATGCATTCTCACACACATACAGTCATACATACATTCTCTCTCTCCCACGCATGCATTGTCTCTGTCACACACACATGCATTCTCTCTTTCAGATACGCGCATTCTCTCTCGCACACACACATATACATACATTCTGTCTCACACACACAAATGCATCCCCTCTTATAGACATGCATTACTTCTCTCTCAAACACATGCATTCTCTCTCTAACACACACATGCAATCACTCTCTCACACACATGCATTCACTCTCTCACACACACGCATTCTCTCTCACACACACACATGCATTCTCTCTCTTACACACACAAATGATTTCTCTCTCACACACAGATGCATTCTTTCTCACACACTTGCATTCTCTCTCACACACACATGCATTCTCTCTCTCACACTCATGCATTGTCTCTCTTTCACACAACCATTCTCTCTCACACACACATGCATTCTCTCTCACACACACATGCAGTCTCTCTCTCTCACACACGCATTCTCTCTCACACACACACATGCATACTCACTTTCAAATGCATTCTCTCTCACATGCACATGCATGTTTTCTCTCTCACACATATGCATTCTGTCTTGCAGGCACACACATTCTCTCTCTCGCAAATGAAATATCTCTCTCTCACAGACGTATTTTCTCACACACACATGCATTCTCTGTCTCTCTCACACATGCACTCTCACACACATACAGACATACATACATTCTCTCTCTCACACGCATGCATTCTCTCTGTCACACACACATGCATTCTCTCTTTCAGATACGCGCATTCTCTCTCGCAAACACACATATACATACATTCTCTCTCTCACACACAAATGCATCCCCTCTCACAGACTGATGCATCACTTCTCTCACAAACACATGCATTCTCTCTCTCGCACACACGCATTCTGTCTCTCACACACGCATTCTCTCTCTCTTTCACACACATACACATGCATTCTCTCTCTCTTTCACACACACAAATGCATTCTCTCTCTCTTTCACACACACACATGGATTCTCTCTCTCACACATGTAGTCCGTCTCTCACGCACACGCGTATTCTCTCTCTCACACATGCATTCTCTCTCTCACACGCACATGCATTCTCTCTCACACACACATTCATTCTCTCTCTTACACACACAAATGATTTCTCTCTCTCACACAGATGCATTATTTCCCTCTCACACACATGCATTGTCTCTCTCATACACACGCATTCTGTCACGCTCACACATGCATTCTATCTCACACGCACATGCATTCTCACACACATATGCATTCTCTCTCTCACACACACATGCATTCACTCTCTCACACACACGCATTCTCTCTCTCACACACACATGCATTCTCTCTCTCTTTTACACACACACATGCATTCACTTTCTCACACACACGTCTTTCCTCTCTCACACACACATGCATTCTCTCTCATACACACACAAGCATTCTCTCTCTTACACACAAAAATCATTTCTCTCTCTCACACAGATGCATTCTTTTTCACACACATGCATTCTCTCTCACACACACATGCATTCTCTCTCAAACACACGCATGCATTCACTCTCTCACACACATGCATTCTCTCTCACACACACATGCATTCTCTCTCACACACACACGCATTCTCTCTCACACACACATGCATTCACTCTCTCACACACATGCATTCTGTCTTTCAGGCACACACATTCTCTCTCTCACAGATGCAATGTCTCTCTCTCGCAGACGTTATTTTCTCACACACACACACATGTCTCTGTCTCTCCCACACATACATTCTCATACACAAACAGACATACATACATTCTTTCTCACACACACATGCATTCTCTCTGTCTCATACACATGCATTGTCTCTCTTACACACACAAATGCTTTCTCTCTCACACACAGATGTATTCTTTCTCTCACACACACATGCATTGTATCTCTCACACACACACGCATTCTCTCTCTCACACATACATGCAATCACTCTCTCACACACATGCATTCTCTCTCTCTCACACAGATATATACATGCATTCTCTCTCACACACATGCATTCTCTGTCTTAAACACACAAATGACTTCTCTCTCTCTCACAAATGCATTATTTCTCTCTCACACACATGCATTGTCTCCCTCATACACACGCATTCTGTCTCACACACACATGCATTCTTTCTCACACGCACATGCATTCTCTCACACACACGTGTTCTCTCTCACCCACATATGCATTCTCTCTCTCAGACACACATGCATTCACTCTCTCACACACGCGCATTCTCTCTCTCACACACACATGCATTCTCTCTCTTACACACACAAATGATTTCTCTCTCACACACAGATGCATGCGTTCTCACACACTTGCATTCTCTCTCACACATGCATTCTCTCTCACACACACATGCATTCTCTCTCACACACATGCATTGTCTCTCTCTCACACAACCATTCTCTCTCACACACACATGCATTCTCTCTCACACACATGCAGTCTCTCTCTCTCTCTCACACACACACATGCATACTCACTATCTCTCAAATGCATTCTCTCTCACATGCACATGCATGTTTTCTCTCTCACACACATGCATTCTGTCTTTCAGGCACACACATTCTCTCTCTCACAAATGAAATGTCTCTCTCTAACAGACGCATTTTCTCACACACACACATGCATTCTCTGTCTCTCTCACACATGCATTCTCACACACATACAGTCAAACATACATTCTCTCTCTCCCACGCATGCATTGTCTCTCTCACACGCACATGCATTTTCTCTCACACACACATTCATTCTCTCTCTTACACACACATATGATTTCTCTCTCTCACACAGATGCATTATTTCCCTCTCACACACATGCATTGTCTCTCTCATACACACGCATTCTGTCACGCTCACACATGCATTCTATCTCACACGCACATGCATTCTCACACACATATGCATTCTCTCTCTCACACACACATGCATTCACTCTCTCACACACACGCATTCTCTCTCTCACACACACATGCATTCTCTCTCTCTTTTACACACACACATGCATTCACTTTCTCACACACACGTCTTTCCTCTCTCACACACACATGCATTCTCTCTCATACACACACAAGCATTCTCTCTCTTACACACAAAAATCATTTCTCTCTCTCACACAGATGCATTCTTTTTCACACACATGCATTCTCTCTCACACACACATGCATTCTCTCTCAAACACACGCATGCATTCACTCTCTCACACACATGCATTCTCTCTCACACACACATGCATTCTCTCTCACACACACACGCATTCTCTCTCACACACACATGCATTCACTCTCTCACACACATGCATTCTGTCTTTCAGGCACACACATTATCTCTCTCACAGATGCAATGTCTCTCTCTCGCAGACGTTATTTTCTCACACACACACACATGTCTCTGTCTCTCCCACACATACATTCTCATACACAAACAGACATACATACATTCTTTCTCACACACACATGCATTCTCTCTGTCTCATACACATGCATTCTCTCTCTTACACACACAAATGCTTTCTCTCTCACACACAGATGTATTCTTTCTCTCACACACACATGCATTGTATCTCTCACACACACACGCATTCTCTCTCTCACACATACATGCAATCACTCTCTCACACACATGCATTCTCTCTCTCTCACACAGATATATACATGCATTCTCTCTCACACACATGCATTCTCTCTCTTAAACACACAAATGATTTCTCTCTCTCTCACAAATGCATTATTTCTCTCTCACACACATGCATTGTCTCCCTCATACACACGCATTCTGTCTCACACACACATGCATTCTTTCTCACACGCACATGCATTCTCTCACACACACGTGTTCTCTCTCACCCACATATGCATTCTCTCTCTCAGACACACATGCATTCACTCTCTCACACACGCGCATTCTCTCTCTCACACACACATGCATTCTCTCTCTTACACACACAAATGATTTCTCTCTCACACACAGATGCATTCTTTTTCACACACATGCATTCTCTCTCACACACGTGCATTCTCTCTCACACACACACATGCATTCACTCTCACACACATGCATTCTCTCTCACACACACAGGCATTCTCTCTCTCACACATGTATTGTCTTTGTTTCACACAACCATTCTCTCTCACACACACATGCATTCTCTCTCTCACACACATGCATTCTCTCTCACACACACATGCATTCTCTCTTTCACACACACATGCAATCACTCTCTCACACACGTGCATTCTCTCTCTCACACACACATGCATTCTCTCTCTTACACACACAAATATGTTCTCTCTCACACAGATGCATTATTTCTATCTCACACACATGCATTGTCTCTCTCATGCACACGCATTCTCTCTCACACACACGCATTTTCTCTCAAACAAACGTGTTCTCTCTCACACACATATGCATTCTCTCTCTCACACACTCACGCATTCACTCTCTCACACACACGCATTCTCTCTCTCACACACACATGCATTCTCTCTCTTACACGCACAAATGATTTCTCTCTCTCACACAGATGCATTCTTTTTCACACACATGCATTCTCTCTGTCACACACGCATGCATTCTCTCTTTCAGATATGCACATTCTCTCTCGCACACATACATATACATACATTCTCTCACACACAAGTGCATCCCCTCTCACACACAGATGCATTACTTCTCTCTCTGACACATGGATTCTCTCTCACACACACGCATTCTCTCTCACACACATTCATTCTCTCTCTCTTTCACACACACACATGCATTCACACTCTCTTTGACACACACACATGCATTCTCTCTCTCACACATGTAATCCCTCTTCACGCACACGCGTATTCTCTCTCACACATGCATTCTCTCTCACACACTCATGCATTCACTCTCTCACACACACGCATTCTCTCTCACACACACATGCATTCTCTCTCTTACACGCACAAATGATTTCTCTCTCACACACAGATGCATTCTTTTTCACACACATGCATTCTCTCTGTCACACACGCATGCATTCTCTCTTTCAGATATGCACATTCTCTCTCGCACACACACATATACATACAATCTCTCACACACAAGTGCATCCCCTCTCACACACAGATGCATTCCTTCTCTCTCTGACACATGAATTCTCTCTCACACACACGCATTCTCTCTCACACACATTCATTCTCTCTCTCTTTCACACACACACATGCATTCACACTCTCTTTGACACACACACATGCATTCTCTCTCTCACACATGTAATCCCTCTTCACGCACACGCGTATTCTCTCTCACACATGCATTCTCTCTCTCTCACACATGCATTCTCTCTCACACACATGCATTGTCCCTCCCTCACACACGCATTCTTTCTCACACACACATGCATTCTCTCTCTCACACACACATGCATTCACTCTCACACACATGCATTCTCTCTGTCACACAGATACATTATTTCTCTCTCAGACGTATGCATTCGCTCTGTCACACACGCATATACATTAATTCTCTCACACACAAGTGCATCCCCTCTCACACACAGATGCATTAATTCTCTCTCTAACACATGAATTCTCTCTCTCACACACGCATTCTCTCTCACACACATGCATTCTCACTCTCTCACACACGCCTTCTCTCTCACACACATGCATTGTCCCTCTCTCACACACGCATTCTCTCTCACACACACATGCATTCACTCTCTCACACACATGCATTCTGTCTTTCAGGCACACACATTCTCTCTCTCACAGATGCAATGTCTCTCTCTCACAGACGTATTTTCTCTCACACACACACATGTCTCTGTCTGTCCCACACATGCATTCTCATACACAGACTTTCTTTCTCACACACACATGGATTCTCTCTCTCACACATGCATTCTCTCTCACACAAACATATACATACTTTCTCTGTCTCACACACATGCATTCTCTCTCTCACACACGTGTTCTCTCTCACACACATATGCATTCTCTCTCACACACACACATGCATTCACTCACACACACACATGCATTCTCTCTCACACACATTCATTCTCTCTGTCTCACACACATGCATTCTCTCTCTCACACACAAATGCTTTCTCTCTCACACACACATGCATTGTATCTCTCTCACACACACGCATTCTCTCTCTCACAAACACATGCATTCACTCTCACACACACATGCATTCTCTCTCTCACACACATGCATTCTCTCTGTCTCACACACATGCATTCTCACTCTCTCTCACACAAATGCTTTCTCTCACACACACAGATGTATTCTTTCTCACACACACACATGCATTCTCTCTCTCACACACACATGCATTCTCTCTCTTACACACACAAATGATTTCTCTCTCTCACACAGATGCATTATTTCTCGCTCACACGCATGCATTGTCTCTCTCATACACACGCATTCTGTCTCACACACACATGCATTCTATCTCACATGCACATGCATTCTCTCTCACACACACGTGTTCTCTCTCACGCACATATGCATTCTCTCTCTTACCCACACATTCATTCACTCTGTCACACACACGCATTCTTTCTCTCTCACACACATTCATTCTCTCTCTTACACACACAAATGATTTCTCTCTCACACACAGATGCATTCTTTCTCACACACATACATTCTCTCTCACACACACATGCATTCTCTCTCTCACACATTCATTCTCTCTCACACACACATATACATACTTTCTCTGTCTCACACACACGTGTATTCTCTCTCTGACACACACTCAATGCATTCTCTCTGTCACACAGATGCATTATTTCTCTCTCACACGCATGCATTCTCACTCACACACACACATGCATTCTCTCTTTCAGATAAGCACATTCTCTCTCACACACAGATGCATTATTTCTCTGTCTAACACATGCATTCTCTCTCTTACACATACAGATGATGTCTCTCTCACACACAGATGCATTCTTTTTCACATACATGAATTCTTACTCACACAAACACACATGCATTCACTCTCTCACACACACATGCATTCTCTCTCACACACACGGGCATTCTCTCACACACATGCATTGTCTCTCTCACACACACATGCATTCTCTCTCACACACACACATGCATTCTCTCTCACACACGCACGCATTCAATCTCTCACACGCACGCCTTCTCTCTCACACACATATGCAGTCTCTCTCTCACACACACACGCATTCTCTCTCTTACACACACATGCATTCTCTCTCTTACACACACACATGATTTCTCTCTCACACACAGATGCATTCTTTCTCACACACATGCCTTCTCTCTCACCCACGTATTCTCTCTCACACACATGCATTCTCTCTCCACACACACATGGAGTCACTGTCTCACACACATTCATTCTCTCTCACACACGAAGTCTCTGTCTCACACACACACGCATTCTCTCCCTCACACACACATGCATTCTCTCCCTTTAACACAGAAATGATTTCTCCCTCACACACAGATGCATTCTTTCTCACGCACATGCATTCTCTCTCACACACACATGCATTCTCTCTGTCACACAGATGCATTAATTCTCGCTCACACACATGCATTGTCTCTCTCATACACACGCATTCTGTCTCACACACACATGCATTCTATCTCACACGCACATGCATTCTCTCTCACACACACGTGTTCTCTCTCATACACATATGCATTCTCTCTCTCACACACACATGCATTCACTCTCACACACACACATGCATTCGCTCTCTCACACACATGCATTCTCTCTCTCACACACACACACACATGCATTCTCTCTCTTACACACACAAATATTTTCTCTCTCTCACACAGATGCATTATTTCTCTCTCACACACATGCATTGTTTCTCACACACATGCATTCTCTCTCACACACACGTGTTCCCTCTCACACACATATGGTTTCTCTCTCTCACACACACATGCATTCACTCTCTCACACACACAGGCATTCTCTCTCTTCCACACACAAATGATTTCTCTCTCACACACAGATGCATTCTTTTTCAGACACATGCATTCTCTCTCACACACACATGCATTCTCTCTCACACACGCACATGCATTCACTCTCTCACACACATGCATTCTCTCTCACACAAACAGGCATTCTCTCACATACACACAGGCATTGTCTCTCACACACACACAGGCATTGACTCTCTCTCACACAACCATTCTCTCTCACACACACATGCATTCTCTCTCTCACACACACATGCATTCTCTCTCACACACACACATGCATTCTCTCTCACACACACATGCATTCTCTCTCTCACTCACACATATACATACATTCTGTCTCACACACACATGCATTCTCTCTCTTACACACACAAATATTTTCTCTCTCACACAGATGCATTATTTCTCTCCCACTCACATGCATTGTCTCTCTCATGCACACGCATTCTTTTTCACACACACATGCATTCACTCTCTCACACACAGGTATTCTCTCTCACACACACACATGCATTCTCTCTTTTACACACACAAATGATTTCTCTCTCACACACAGATGCATTCTTTCTCACACACATACATTCTCTCTCACACACACATGCATTCTCTCTCTCTCACATTCATTCTCTCTCACACACACATATACATACTTTCTCTGTCTCACACACACGTGTATTCTCTCTCTGACACACACTCAATGCATTCTCTCTGTCACACAGATGCATTATTTCTCTCTCACACGCATGCATTCTCACTCTCACACACACAAATGCATTCTCTCTTTCAGATACGCACATTCTCTCTCACACACAGATGCATTATTTCTCTGTCTAACACATGCATTCTCTCTCTTACACATACAGATGATGTCTCTCTCACACACAGATGCATTCGTTCTCTCTCACACACATGCATTGTATCTCTCACACACACGCAATCTCTCTCTCACACACACACGCATTCTCTCTCACACACACACATGCTTTCAATCTCTCACACACGCCTTCTCAGTCTCACACACATGCTTATTCTCTCTCACACACATTCATTCTCTCTCTCACACACACATGCATTCTCTCTCACACACACACATGCATTCTCTCACACACACACATGCATTCTGTCTCTTACACACACAAATATTTTCTCTCTCTCACACAGAAGCATTATTTCTCTCCCACTCACATGCATTGTCTCTTACACACATAAATGATTTCTCTCTCACACACAGATGCATTCTTTTTCACACACATGAATTCTTACTCACACAAACGCACATGCATTCACTCTCTCACACACACATGCATTCTCTCTCACACACACCGGCATTCTCTCACACACATGCATTGTCTCTCTCACACACACATGCATTCTCTCTCACACACACACATGCATTCTCTCTCACACACGCACGCATTCTCTCTCACACACGCACGCATTCAATCTCTCACACGCATGCCTTCTCTCTCACACACATATGCAGTCTCTCTCTCACACACACACGCATTCTCTCTCTTACACACACATGCATTCTCTCTCTTACACACACACATGATTTCTCTCTCACACACAGATGCATTCTTTCTCACACACACGCCTTCTCTCTCACCCACGTATTCTCTCTCACACACATGCATTCTCTCTCCACACACACATGGATTCACTGTCTCACAAACATTCATTCTCTCTCACACACGTAGTCTCTGTCTCACACACACACGCATTCTCTCCCTCACACACACATGCATTCTTTCTCACGCACATGCATTCTCTCTCACACACACATGCATTCACTCTGTCACACAGATACATTATTTCTCTCTCACATGTATGCATTCACTCTGTCACACACGCATGCATTCTCTCTTTCAGATATGCGCATTCTCTCTCGCACACACACATATACATACATTCTCTCGCACACAAGTGCATCCCCTCTCACACACAGATGCATTACTTCTCTCTCTAACACATGAATTCTCTCACACACACACGCATTCTCTCTCTTACACACACATGCATTCTCTCTCTTTCACACACACATGATTTCTCTCTCACACACAGATGCATTCTTTCTCACACACACGCCTTCTCTCTCACCCACGTATTCTCTCTCACACACACACATTCTCTCTCTCACACACACACACATGCATTCTATCTCACACGCACATGCATGCTCTCTCACACACACGTGTTCTGTCTCACACACATATGCATTCTCTCACACACACACATGCATTCTCTCTCTCTTTCACACACACATATGCTTTCTCTCTCACACACAAATGCTTTCTCTCTCTCACGCAGATGCATTATTTCTCTCTCACACAGATGCATCGTCTCTCTCATGCACACGTATTCTCTCTCACACATGCACATCTACATAGATTCTCTCTCTCTTACATGCCTTCTCTCTCACACACATATGCTTTCTCTCTCACACACACACATGCATTCACTCTCTCACACACGCATTCTCTCTCTCACACACGTGCATTCTCTCTCTTACACACACAAATGATTTCTCTCCCACACACAGATGCATTCTTTTTCACACACATGCATTCTCTCTCACACACACATGCATTCTATCTCACACACGCACATGCATTCACTCTCTCACACACATGCATTCTCTCTCACACACACATGCATTCTCTCACACACACACAGACATTCTCTCTCACACACACAGGCATTCTCTCTCACACACACAGGCATTCTCTCACATACACACAGGCATTGTCTCTCTCACACACACACAGGAATTGTCTCTCTCTCACACAACAATTCTCTCTCACACACATGCATTCTCTCTCTCACACACACATGCATTCTCTCTCACACACAGACATGCATTCTCTCTCACACACACATGCATTCTCTCTCTCACTCACACATATACATACATTCTGTCTCACACACACATGCATTCTCTCTCTTACACACACAAATATTTTCTCTCTCACACAGATGCATTATTTCTCTCCCACTCACATGCATTGTCTCTCTCATGCACACGCATTCTTTTTCACACACACATGCATTCACTCTCTCACACACAGGTATTCTCTCTCACACACACACATGCATTCTCTCTTTTACACACACAAATGATTTCTCTCTCACACACAGATGCATTCTTTCTCACACACATACATTCTCTCTCACACACACATGCATTCTCTCTCTCTCACATTCATTCTCTCTCACACACACATATACATACTTTCTCTGTCTCACACACACGTGTATTCTCTCTCTGACACACACTCAATGCATTCTCTCTGTCACACAGATGCATTATTTCTCTCTCACACGCATGCATTCTCACTCTCACACACACAAATGCATTCTCTCTTTCAGATACGCACATTCTCTCTCACACACAGATGCATTATTTCTCTGTCTAACACATGCATTCTCTCTCTTACACATACAGATGATGTCTCTCTCACACACAGATGCATTCGTTCTCTCTCACACACATGCATTGTATCTCTCACACACACGCAATCTCTCTCTCACACACACACGCATTCTCTCTCACACACACACATGCTTTCAATCTCTCACACACGCCTTCTCAGTCTCACACACATGCTTATTCTCTCTCACACACATTCATTCTCTCTCTCACACACACATGCATTCTCTCTCACACACACATGCATTCTCTCTGTCACACAGATACATTATTTCTCTCTCAGACGTATGCATTCGCTCTGTCACACATGCATATACATACATTCTCTCACACACAAGTGCATCCCCTCTCCCACACAGATGCATTACTTCTCTCTCTAACACATGAATTCTCTCTCTCACACACGCATTCTCTCTCACACACATGCATTCTCACTCTCTCACACATGCCTTCTCTCTCACACACATATATTGTCCCTCTCTCACACACGCATTCTCTCTCACACACACATGCATTCTCTCTCTCACACACACATGCATTCACTCTCTCACACACATGCATTCTCTCTGTCACACAGATACATTATTTCTCTCTCAGACGTATGCATTCGCTCTGTCACACACGCATATACATACATTCTCTCACACACAAGTGCATCCCCTCTCACACACAGATGCATTACTTCTCTCTCTAACACATGAATTCTCTCTCTCACACACGCATTCTCTCTCACACACATGCATTCTCACTCTCTCACACACGCCTTCTCTCTCACACACATGCATTGTCCCTCTCTCACACACGCATTCTCTCTCACACACACATGCATTCACTCTCTCACACACATGCATTCTGTCTTTCAGGCACACACATTCTCTCTCTCACAGATGCAATGTCTCTCTCTCACAGACGTATTTTCTCTCACACACACACATGTCTCTGTCTGTCCCACACATGCATTCTCATACACAGACTTTCTTTCTCACACACACATGGATTCTCTCTCTCACACACGCATTCTCTCTCACACACACATGCATTCTCTCTCTCACACACACATGCATTCACTCTCTCACACACATGCATTCTCTCTGTCACACAGATACATTATTTCTCTCTCAGACGTATGCATTCGCTCTGTCACACACGCATATACATACATTCTCTCACACACAAGTGCATCCCCTCTCACACACAGATGCATTACTTCTCTCTCTAACACATGAATTCTCTCTCTCACACACGCATTCTCTCTCACACACATGCATTCTCACTCTCTCACACACGCCTTCTCTCTCACACACATGCATTGTCCCTCTCTCACACACGCATTCTCTCTCACACACACATGCATTCACTCTCTCACACACATGCATTCTGTCTTTCAGGCACACACATTCTCTCTCTCACAGATGCAATGTCTCTCTCTCACAGACGTATTTTCTCTCACACACACACATGTCTCTGTCTGTCCCACACATGCATTCTCATACACAGACTTTCTTTCTCACACACACATGGATTCTCTCTCTCACACATGCATTCTCTCTCACACAAACATATACATACTTTCTCTGTCTCACACACATGCATTCTCTCTCTCACACACATGTTCTCTCTCACACACATATGCATTCTCTCTCACACACACACATGCATTCACTCACACACACACATGCATTCTCTCTCACACACATTCATTCTCTCTGTCTCACACACATGCATTCTCTCTCTCACACACAAATGCTTTCTCTCTCACACACAGATGCATTGTATCTCTCTCACACACACGCATTCTCTCTCTCACAAACACATGCATTCACTCTCACACACACATGCATTCTCTCTCTCACACACATGCATTCTCTCTGTCTCACACACATGCATTCTCACTCTCTCTCACACAAATGCTTTCTCTCTCACACACAGATGTATTCTTTCTCACACACACACATGCGTTCTCTCTCTTACACACACACATGATTTCTCTCTCACACACAGATGCATTCTTTCTCACACACACGCCTTCTCTCTCACCCACGTATTCTCTCTCACACACATGCATTCTCTCTCCACACACACATGGATTCACTGTCTCACAAACATTCATTCTCTCTCACACACGTAGTCTCTGTCTCACACACACATGCATTCTCTCCCTCACACACACATGCATTCTCTCCCTTTAACACAGAAATGATTTCTCTCTCACACACAGATGCATTCTTTCTCATGCACATGCATTCTCTCTCACACACACATGCATTCACTCTGTCACACAGATACATTATTTCTCTCTCACACGTATGCATTCACTCTGTCACACACGCATGCATTCTCTCTTTCACATATGCGCATTCTCTCTCGCACACACACATATACATACATTCTCTCACACACAAGTGCATCCCCTCTCACACACAGATGCATTACTTCTCTCTCTAACACATGAATTCTCTCTCACACACACGCATTCTCTCTCACACACATGCAGTCTCTCTCTCTTTCACACACACACATGCATTCTCACTCTCTTTGACACACACATTCTCTCTCCCACACATGTAATCCCTCTTCATGCACACGCGTATTCTCTCTCTCACACATGCCTTATTCTCTCTCACACGCATGTGCATTCTCTCTCTCTCAGACACGCAATCTCTCTCACAAACATGCATTGTGTCTGTCTCTCACACACACGCAATTTCTCTCTCATAGACACATGCATTCTGTCTCTCATACATGCATTCTCTCTCTCACACACACATATGCATGCTTTCTCTCTCTCTCACACACACAAATTGTTTCTCTCTCTCACATAGATGCATATTTCTCTCTCACACACATGCATTTTCTCTCTCACACACACACATGCATTCTCTCTTCCAGACACAGGCGTTCTCTCTCACACATGCACATCTACATACATTCTCTCTCTCTCTCACACGCCTTCTCCGTCTCACACACATGCTTACTCTCTCTCACACACATTCATTCTCTCTCTCACACAAATGCATTCTCTCTCACACGCGCATGCAGTCTCTCATTCAGACACACACATTCTCTCTCTCACACACACATATACATGCATTCTCTCTCTCACACACATGCATTCTCTCTCTTACACACACAAATGATTTCTCTCTCACAAAGATGCATTATTTCTCTCTCACACACATGCATTGTCTCTCTCATACACACGCATCCTGTCTCACACACACATGCATTCTATCTCACACGCACATGCATTCTCTCTCTCACACACGTGTTCTCTCTCACACACACATGCATTCACTCACACACACACATGCATTCTCTCTCACACACATGCATTCTCTCTGTCTCACACACGTGCATTCTCTCTCTCGCACACAAATGCTTTCTCTCTCACACACACATGCATTGTATCTCTCTCTCACACACGCATTCTCTCTCACACACACACATGCAATCACTCTCTCACTCACATGCACTCTCTCTCTCACACAAACATATACATGCATTCTCTCTCACACACACATGCATTCTCTCTTACACACAGAAATGATTTCTCTCTCTCACACAGATGCATTATTTCTCTCTCATACACATGCATTCTGTCTCACACACACATGCATTCTATCTCACACGCACATGCATTCTCTCACACACACACGTGTTCTCTCTCACACACATATGCATTCTCTCTCTCACACACACATGCATTCACTCTCTCACACACACGCATTCTCTCTCTGTCATTCTATTTCACACGCACATGCATTCTCTCGCACACACACGTGTTCTCTCTCACACACATATGCATTCTCTCTCACACACACACATGCATTCACTCTCACACACACATGCATTCTCTCTCTCACACACATGCATTCTCTCTGTCTCACACACATGCATTCCCACTCTCTCTCACACAAATGCTTTCTCTCTCACACACAGATGTATTCTTACTCTCACACACTCATGCATTGTATCTCTCACACACACACGCATTCTCTCTCTCACGCACACATGCATTCTCTCTCTTATACACACAAATGATTTATCTCTCTCACACAGATGCATTATTTCTCGCTCACACACATGCATTGTCTCTCTCATACACATGCATTCTGTCTCACACACACATGCATTCTATCTCACATGCACATGCATTCTCTCTCACACACACGTGTTCTCTCTCATACACATATGCATTCTCTCTCTCACACACACATGCATTCCACTGTCACACACACGCATTCTCTCTCTTACACACACAAATGATTTCTCTATCACACACAGATGCATTCTTTTTCACACACATGAATTCTTACTCACACAAACACACATGCATTCTCTCTCTTACACATACAGATGATGTCTCTCTCACACACAGATGCATTCTTTTTCACACACATGAATTCTTACTCACACAAACACACATGCATTCACTCTCTCACACACACATGCATTCTCTCTCACGCACACAGGCATTCTCTCACACACATGCATTGTCTCTCTCACACACACATGCATTCTCTCTCACACACACACATGCATTCTCTCTCACACACACACACGTTCTCTCTCACACACGCACGCATTCGATCTCTCACACGCATGCCTTCTCTCTCACACACATATGCAGTCTCTCTCTCACGCACATGCATTCTCTCTCCACACACACATGGAGTCACTGTCTCACACACATTCATTCTCTCTCACACACGAAGTCTCTGTCTCACACACACACGCATTCTCTCCCTCACACACACATGCATTCTCTCCCTTTAACACAGAAATGATTTCTCCCTCACACACAGATGCATTCTTTCTCACGCACATGCATTCTCTCTCACACACACATGCATTCTCTCTGTCACACAGATGCATTATTTCTCGCTCACACACATGCATTGTCTCTCTCATACACACGCATTCTGTCTCACACACACATGCATTCTATCTCACACGCACATGCATTCTCGCACACACACGTGTTCTCTATCATACACATATGCATTCTCTCTCTCACACACACATGCATTCACTCTCACACACACACATGCATTCGCTCTCTCACACACATGCATTCTCTCTCTCTCACACACACACACATGCATTCTCTCTCTTACACACACAAATATTTTCTCTCTCTCACACACATGCATTATTTCTCTCTCACACACATGCATTGTTTCTCACACACATGCATTATCTCTCACACACACGTGTTCCCTCTCACACACATATGGTTTCTCTCTCTCACACACACATGCATTCACTCTCTCACACACGTGCATTCTCTCTCTTACAGACACAAATAATTTCTCTCTCACACACAGATGCATTATTTTTCACACACATGCATTCTCTCTCACACACACATGCATTTTCTCTCTCACACACGCATTCTCTCTCACACACACATGCATTCACTCTCTCACACACATGCATTCTGTCGTTCAGGCACACAAATTCTCTCTCTCACAGATGTAATGTCTCTCTCTCACAGACATATTTTCTCTCTCACACACACATGTCTCTGTCTGTCCCACACATGCATTCTCATACACAGACTTTCTTTCTCACACACACACATGCATTCCCTCTCACACACACACGCATTCTCTCTCACACACACACGCATTCTCTCTCTTACACACACATGCATTCTCTCTCTTACACACACACATGATTTCTCTCACACACAGATGCATTCTTTCTCACACACACGTATTCTCTCTCACCCACGTATTCTCTCTCACGCACATGCATTCTCTCTCTCACACACACATGGATTCACTGTCTCACACACATTCATTCTCTCTCACACACATGTAGTCTCTGTCTCACACACACCCACATTCTCTCTCTCACACACACATGCATTCTCTCTCACACACACATGCATTCTCTCTGTCACACAGATACATTATTTCTCTCTCAGACGTATGCATTCGCTCTGTCACACATGCATATACATACATTCTCTCACACACAAGTGCATCCCCTCTCCCACACAGATGCATTACTTCTCTCTCTAACACATGAATTCTCTCTCTCACACACGCATTCTCTCTCACACACATGCATTCTCACTCTCTCACACATGCCTTCTCTCTCACACACATATATTGTCCCTCTCTCACACACGCATTCTCTCTCACACACACATGCATTCTCTCTCTCACACACACATGCATTCACTCTCTCACACACATGCATTCTCTCTGTCACACAGATACATTATTTCTCTCTCAGACGTATGCATTCGCTCTGTCACACACGCATATACATACATTCTCTCACACACAAGTGCATCCCCTCTCACACACAGATGCATTACTTCTCTCTCTAACACATGAATTCTCTCTCTCACACACGCATTCTCTCTCACACACATGCATTCTCACTCTCTCACACACGCCTTCTCTCTCACACACATGCATTGTCCCTCTCTCACACACGCATTCTCTCTCACACACACATGCATTCACTCTCTCACACACATGCATTCTGTCTTTCAGGCACACACATTCTCTCTCTCACAGATGCAATGTCTCTCTCTCACAGACGTATTTTCTCTCACACACACACATGTCTCTGTCTGTCCCACACATGCATTCTCATACACAGACTTTCTTTCTCACACACACATGGATTCTCTCTCTCACACATGCATTCTCTCTCACACAAACATATACATACTTTCTCTGTCTCACACACATGCATTCTCTCTCTCACACACATGTTCTCTCTCACACACATATGCATTCTCTCTCACACACACACATGCATTCACTCACACACACACATGCATTCTCTCTCACACACATTCATTCTCTCTGTCTCACACACATGCATTCTCTCTCTCACACACAAATGCTTTCTCTCTCACACACACATGCATTGTATCTCTCTCACACACACGCATTCTCTCTCTCACAAACACATGCATTCACTCTCACACACACATGCATTCTCTCTCTCACACACATGCATTCTCTCTGTCTCACACACATGCATTCTCACTCTCTCTCACACAAATGCTTTCTCTCTCACACACAGATGTATTCTTTCTCACACACACACATGCATTCTCTCTCTTACACACACACATGATTTCTCTCTCACACACAAATGCATTCTTTCTCACACACACGCCTTCTCTCTCACCCACGTATTCTCTCTCACACACATGCATTCTCTCTCCACACACACATGGATTCACTGTCTCACAAACATTCATTCTCTCTCACACACGTAGTCTCTGTCTCACACACACATGCATTCTCTCCCTCACACACACATGCATTCTCTCCCTTTAACACAGAAATGATTTCTCTCTCACACACAGATGCATTCTTTCTCATGCACATGCATTCTCTCTCACACACACATGCATTCACTCTGTCACACAGATACATTATTTCTCTCTCACACGTATGCATTCACTCTGTCACACACGCATGCATTCTCTCTTTCACATATGCGCATTCTCTCTCGCACACACACATATACATACATTCTCTCACACACAAGTGCATCCCCTCTCACACACAGATGCATTACTTCTCTCTCTAACACATGAATTCTCTCTCACACACACGCATTCTCTCTCACACACATGCAGTCTCTCTCTCTTTCACACACACACATGCATTCTCACTCTCTTTGACACACACATTCTCTCTCCCACACATGTAATCCCTCTTCATGCACACGCGTATTCTCTCTCTCACACATGCCTTATTCTCTCTCACACGCATGTGCATTCTCTCTCTCTCAGACACGCAATCTCTCTCACAAACATGCATTGTGTCTGTCTCTCACACACACGCAATTTCTCTCTCATAGACACATGCATTCTGTCTCTCATACATGCATTCTCTCTCTCACACACACATATGCATGCTTTCTCTCTCTCTCACACACACAAATTGTTTCTCTCTCTCACATAGATGCATATTTCTCTCTCACACACATGCATTTTCTCTCTCACACACACACATGCATTCTCTCTTCCAGACACAGGCGTTCTCTCTCACACATGCACATCTACATACATTCTCTCTCTCTCTCACACGCCTTCTCCATCTCACACACATGCTTACTCTCTCTCACACACATTCATTCTCTCTCTCACACAAATGCATTCTCTCTCACACGCGCATGCAGTCTCTCATTCAGACACACACATTCTCTCTCTCACACACACATATACATGCATTCTCTCTCTCACACACATGCATTCTCTCTCTTACACACACAAATGATTTCTCTCTCACAAAGATGCATTATTTCTCTCTCACACACATGCATTGTCTCTCTCATACACACGCATCCTGTCTCACACACACATGCATTCTATCTCACACGCACATGCATTCTCTCTCTCACACACGTGTTCTCTCTCACACACACATGCATTCACTCACACACACACATGCATTCTCTCTCACACACATGCATTCTCTCTGTCTCACACACGTGCATTCTCTCTCTCGCACACAAATGCTTTCTCTCTCACACACACATGCATTGTATCTCTCTCTCACACACGCATTCTCTCTCACACACACACATGCAATCACTCTCTCACTCACATGCACTCTCTCTCTCACACAAACATATACATGCATTCTCTCTCACACACACATGCATTCTCTCTTACACACAGAAATGATTTCTCTCTCTCACACAGATGCATTATTTCTCTCTCATACACATGCATTCTGTCTCACACACACATGCATTCTATCTCACACGCACATGCATTCTCTCACACACACACGTGTTCTCTCTCACACACATATGCATTCTCTCTCTCACACACACATGCATTCACTCTCTCACACACACGCATTCTCTCTCTGTCATTCTATTTCACACGCACATGCATTCTCTCGCACACACACGTGTTCTCTCTCACACACATATGCATTCTCTCTCACACACACACATGCATTCACTCTCACACACACATGCATTCTCTCTCTCACACACATGCATTCTCTCTGTCTCACACACATGCATTCCCACTCTCTCTCACACAAATGCTTTCTCTCTCACACACAGATGTATTCTTACTCTCACACACTCATGCATTGTATCTCTCACACACACACGCATTCTCTCTCTCACACACACATGCATTCTCTCTCTTATACACACAAATGATTTATCTCTCTCACACAGATGCATTATTTCTCGCTCACACACATGCATTGTCTCTCTCATACACACGCATTCTGTCTCACACACACATGCATTCTATCTCACATGCACATGCATTCTCTCTCACACACACGTGTTCTCTCTCATACACATATGCATTCTCTCTCTCACACACACATGCATTCCACTGTCACACACACGCATTCTCTCTCTTACACACACAAATGATTTCTCTATCACACACAGATGCATTCTTTTTCACACACATGAATTCTTACTCACACAAACACACATGCATTCTCTCTCTTACACATACAGATGATGTCTCTCTCACACACAGATGCATTCTTTTTCACACACATGAATTCTTACTCACACAAACACACATGCATTCACTCTCTCACACACACATGCATTCTCTCTCACGCACACAGGCATTCTCTCACACACATGCATTGTCTCTCTCACACACACATGCATTCTCTCTCACACACACACATGCATTCTCTCTCACACACACACACGTTCTCTCTCACACACGCACGCATTCGATCTCTCACACGCATGCCTTCTCTCTCACACACATATGCAGTCTCTCTCTCACACACATGCATTCTCTCTCCACACACACATGGAGTCACTGTCTCACACACATTCATTCTCTCTCACACACGAAGTCTCTGTCTCACACACACACGCATTCTCTCCCTCACACACACATGCATTCTCTCCCTTTAACACAGAAATGATTTCTCCCTCACACACAGATGCATTCTTTCTCACGCACATGCATTCTCTCTCACACACACATGCATTCTCTCTGTCACACAGATGCATTATTTCTCGCTCACACACATGCATTGTCTCTCTCATACACACGCATTCTGTCTCACACACACATGCATTCTATCTCACACGCACATGCATTCTCGCACACACACGTGTTCTCTATCATACACATATGCATTCTCTCTCTCACACACACATGCATTCACTCTCACACACACACATGCATTCGCTCTCTCACACACATGCATTCTCTCTCTCTCTCACACACACACATGCATTCTCTCTCTTACACACACAAATATTTTCTCTCTCTCACACACATGCATTATTTCTCTCTCACACACATGCATTGTTTCTCACACACATGCATTATCTCTCACACACACGTGTTCCCTCTCACACACATATGGTTTCTCTCTCTCACACACACATGCATTCACTCTCTCACACACGTGCATTCTCTCTCTTACAGACACAAATAATTTCTCTCTCACACACAGATGCATTATTTTTCACACACATGCATTCTCTCTCACACACACATGCATTTTCTCTCTCACACACGCATTCTCTCTCACACACACATGCATTCACTCTCTCACACACATGCATTCTGTCGTTCAGGCACACAAATTCTCTCTCTCACAGATGCAATGTCTCTCTCTCACAGACATATTTTCTCTCTCACACACACATGTCTCTGTCTGTCCCACACATGCATTCTCATACACAGACTTTCTTTCTCACACACACACATGCATTCCCTCTCACACACACACGCATTCTCTCTCTCACACACACGCATTCTCTCTCTTACACACAGATGCATTCTCTCTCTTACACACACACATGATTTCTCTCACACACAGATGCATTCTTTCTCACACACACGTATTCTCTCTCACCCACGTATTCTCTCTCACGCACATGCATTCTCTCTCTCACACACACATGGATTCACTGTCTCACACACATTCATTCTCTCTCACACACATGTAGTCTCTGTCTCACACACACCCACATTCTCTCTCTCACACACACATGCATTCTCTCTCACACACACATGCATTCTCTCTGTCACACAGATACATTATTTCTCTCTCAGACGTATGCATTCGCTCTGTCACACATGCATATACATACATTCTCTCACACACAAGTGCATCCCCTCTCCCACACAGATGCATTACTTCTCTCTCTAACACATGAATTCTCTCTCTCACACACGCATTCTCTCTCACACACATGCATTCTCACTCTCTCACACATGCCTTCTCTCTCACACACATATATTGTCCCTCTCTCACACACGCATTCTCTCTCACACACACATGCATTCTCTCTCTCACACACACATGCATTCACTCTCTCACACACATGCATTCTCTCTGTCACACAGATACATTATTTCTCTCTCAGACGTATGCATTCGCTCTGTCACACACGCATATACATACATTCTCTCACACACAAGTGCATCCCCTCTCACACACAGATGCATTACTTCTCTCTCTAACACATGAATTCTCTCTCTCACACACGCATTCTCTCTCACACACATGCATTCTCACTCTCTCACACACGCCTTCTCTCTCACACACATGCATTGTCCCTCTCTCACACACGCATTCTCTCTCACACACACATGCATTCACTCTCTCACACACATGCATTCTGTCTTTCAGGCACACACATTCTCTCTCTCACAGATGCAATGTCTCTCTCTCACAGACGTATTTTCTCTCACACACACACATGTCTCTGTCTGTCCCACACATGCATTCTCATACACAGACTTTCTTTCTCACACACACATGGATTCTCTCTCTCACACATGCATTCTCTCTCACACAAACATATACATACTTTCTCTGTCTCACACACATGCATTCTCTCTCTCACACACATGTTCTCTCTCACACACATATGCATTCTCTCTCACACACACACATGCATTCACTCACACACACACATGCATTCTCTCTCACACACATTCATTCTCTCTGTCTCACACACATGCATTCTCTCTCTCACACACAAATGCTTTCTCTCTCACACACACATGCATTGTATCTCTCTCACACACACGCATTCTCTCTCTCACAAACACATGCATTCACTCTCACACACACATGCATTCTCTCTCTCACACACATGCATTCTCTCTGTCTCACACACATGCATTCTCACTCTCTCTCACACAAATGCTTTCTCTCTCACACACAGATGTATTCTTTCTCACACACACACATGCATTGTATCTCCCACACACACACGCATTCTCTCTCTCACACACACATGCATTCTCTCTCTTACACACACAAATGATTTCTCTCTCTCACACAGATGCATTACTTCTCGCTCACACACATGCATTCTCTCTCTCATACACACGCATTCTGTCTCACACACACATGCATTCTATCTCACATGCACATGCATTCTCTCTCACACACACGTGTTCTCTCTCACGCACATATGCATTCTCTCTCTCACCCACACATTCATTCACTCTGTCACACACACGCATTCTTTCTCTCTCACACACATGCATTCTCTCTCTTACACACACAAATGATTTCTCTCTCACACACAGATGCATTCTTTCTCACACACATACATTCTCTCTCACACACACATGCATTCTCTCTCTCACACATTCATTCTCTCTCACACACACATATACATACTTTCTCTGTCTCACACACACGTGTATTCTCTCTCTGACACACACTCAATGCATTCTCTCTGTCACACAGATGCATTATTTCTCTCTCACACGCATGCATTCTCACTCACACACACACATGCATTCTCTCTTTCAGATAAGCACATTCTCTCTCACACACAGATGCATTATTTCTCTGTCTAACACATGCATTCTCTCTCTTACACATACAGATGATGTCTCTCTCACACACAGATGCATTCTTTTTCACATACATGAATTCTTACTCACACAAACACACATGCATTCACTCTCTCACACACACATGCATTCTCTCTCACACACACGGGCATTCTCTAACACACATGCATTGTCTCTCTCACACACACATTCATTCTCTCTCACACACACACATGCATTCTCTCTCACACACGCACGCATTCAATCTCTCACACGCACACCTTCTCTCTCACACACATATGCAGTCTCTCTCTCACACACACACGCATTCTCTCTCTTACACACACATGCATTCTCTCTCTTACACACACACATGATTTCTCTCTCACACACAGATGCATTCTTTCTCACACACACGCCTTCTCTCTCACCCACGTATTCTCTCTCACACACATGCATTCTCTCTCCACACACACATGGAGTCACTGTCTCACACACATTCATTCTCTCTCACACACGAAGTCTCTGTCTCACACACACACGCATTCTCTCCCTCACACACACATGCATTCTCTCCCTTTAACACAGAAATGATTTCTCCCTCACACACAGATGCATTCTTTCTCACGCACATGCATTCTCTCTCACACACACATGCATTCTCTCTGTCACACAGATGCATTAATTCTCGCTCACACACATGCATTGTCTCTCTCATACACACGCATTCTGTCTCACACACACATGCATTCTATCTCACACGCACATGCATTCTCTCTCACACACACGTGTTCTCTCTCATACACATATGCATTCTCTCTCTCACACACACATGCATTCACTCTCTCACACACACATGCATTCGCTCTCTCACACACATGCATTCTCACTCTCACACACACACACATGCATTCTCTCTCTTACACACACAAATATTTTCTCTCTCTCACACAGATGCATTATTTCTCTCTCACACACATGCATTGTTTCTCACACACATGCATTCTCTCTCACACACACGTGTTCCCTCTCACACACATATGGTTTCTCTCTCTCACACACACATGCATTCACTCTCTCACACACACAGGCATTCTCTCTCTTCCACACACAAATGATTTCTCTCTCACACACAGATGCATTCTTTTTCAGACACATGCATTCTCTCTCACACACACATGCATTCTCTCTCACACACGCACATGCATTCACTCTCTCACACACATGCATTCTCTCTCACACAAACAGGCATTCTCTCACATACACACAGGCATTGTCTCTCACACACACACAGGCATTGACTCTCTCTCACACAACCATTCTCTCTCACACACACATGCATTCTCTCTCTCACACACACATGCATTCTCTCTCACACACACACATGCATTCTCTCTCACACACACATGCATTCTCTCTCTCACTCACACATATACATACATTCTGTCTCACACACACATGCATTCTCTCTCTTACACACACAAATATTTTCTCTCTCACACAGATGCATTATTTCTCTCCCACTCACATGCATTGTCTCTCTCATGCACACGCATTCTTTTTCACACACACATGCATTCACTCTCTCACACACAGGTATTCTCTCTCACACACACACATGCATTCTCTCTTTTACACACACAAATGATTTCTCTCTCACACACAGATGCATTCTTTCTCACACACATACATTCTCTCTCACACACACATGCATTCTCTCTCTCTCACATTCATTCTCTCTCACACACACATATACATACTTTCTCTGTCTCACACACACGTGTATTCTCTCTCTGACACACACTCAATGCATTCTCTCTGTCACACAGATGCATTATTTCTCTCTCACACGCATGCATTCTCACTCTCACACACACAAATGCATTCTCTCTTTCAGATACGCACATTCTCTCTCACACACAGATGCATTATTTCTCTGTCTAACACATGCATTCTCTCTCTTACACATACAGATGATGTCTCTCTCACACACAGATGCATTCGTTCTCTCTCACACACATGCATTGTATCTCTCACACACACGCAATCTCTCTCTCACACACACACGCATTCTCTCTCACACACACACATGCTTTCAATCTCTCACACACGCCTTCTCAGTCTCACACACATGCTTATTCTCTCTCACACACATTCATTCTCTCTCTCACACACACATGCATTCTCTCTCACACACACACATGCATTCTCTCACACACACACATGCATTCTGTCTCTTACACACACAAATATTTTCTCTCTCTCACACAGAAGCATTATTTCTCTCCCACTCACATGCATTGTCTCTTACACACATAAATGATTTCTCTCTCACACACAGATGCATTCTTTTTCACACACATGAATTCTTACTCACACAAACGCACATGCATTCACTCTCTCACACACACATGCATTCTCTCTCACACACACCGGCATTCTCTCACACACATGCATTGTCTCTCTCACACACACATGCATTCTCTCTCACACACACACATGCATTCTCTCTCACACACGCACGCATTCTCTCTCACACACGCACGCATTCAATCTCTCACACGCATGCCTTCTCTCTCACACACATATGCAGTCTCTCTCTCACACACACACGCATTCTCTCTCTTACACACACATGCATTCTCTCTCTTACACACACACATGATTTCTCTCTCACACACAGATGCATTCTTTCTCACACACACGCCTTCTCTCTCACCCACGTATTCTCTCTCACACACATGCATTCTCTCTCCACACACACATGGATTCACTGTCTCACAAACATTCATTCTCTCTCACACACGTAGTCTCTGTCTCACACACACACGCATTCTCTCCCTCACACACACATGCATTCTTTCTCACGCACATGCATTCTCTCTCACACACACATGCATTCACTCTGTCACACAGATACATTATTTCTCTCTCACATGTATGCATTCACTCTGTCACACACGCATGCATTCTCTCTTTCAGATATGCGCATTCTCTCTCGCACACACACATATACATACATTCTCTCGCACACAAGTGCATCCCCTCTCACACACAGATGCATTACTTCTCTCTCTAACACATGAATTCTCTCACACACACACGCATTCTCTCTCTTACACACACATGCATTCTCTCTCTTTCACACACACATGATTTCTCTCTCACACACAGATGCATTCTTTCTCACACACACGCCTTCTCTCTCACCCACGTATTCTCTCTCACACACACACATTCTCTCTCTCACACACACACACATGCATTCTATCTCACACGCACATGCATGCTCTCTCACACACACGTGTTCTGTCTCACACACATATGCATTCTCTCACACACACACATGCATTCTCTCTCTCTTTCACACACACATATGCTTTCTCTCTCACACACAAATGCTTTCTCTCTCTCACGCAGATGCATTATTTCTCTCTCACACAGATGCATCGTCTCTCTCATGCACACGTATTCTCTCTCACACATGCACATCTACATAGATTCTCTCTCTCTTACATGCCTTCTCTCTCACACACATATGCTTTCTCTCTCACACACACACATGCATTCACTCTCTCACACACGCATTCTCTCTCTCACACACGTGCATTCTCTCTCTTACACACACAAATGATTTCTCTCCCACACACAGATGCATTCTTTTTCACACACATGCATTCTCTCTCACACACACATGCATTCTATCTCACACACGCACATGCATTCACTCTCTCACACACATGCATTCTCTCTCACACACACATGCATTCTCTCACACACACACAGACATTCTCTCTCACACACACAGGCATTCTCTCTCACACACACAGGCATTCTCTCACATACACACAGGCATTGTCTCTCTCACACACACACAGGAATTGTCTCTCTCTCACACAACAATTCTCTCTCACACACATGCATTCTCTCTCTCACACACACATGCATTCTCTCTCACACACAGACATGCATTCTCTCTCACACACACATGCATTCTCTCTCTCACTCACACATATACATACATTCTGTCTCACACACACATGCATTCTCTCTCTTACACACACAAATATTTTCTCTCTCACACAGATGCATTATTTCTCTCCCACTCACATGCATTGTCTCTCTCATGCACACGCATTCTTTTTCACACACACATGCATTCACTCTCTCACACACAGGTATTCTCTCTCACACACACACATGCATTCTCTCTTTTACACACACAAATGATTTCTCTCTCACACACAGATGCATTCTTTCTCACACACATACATTCTCTCTCACACACACATGCATTCTCTCTCTCTCACATTCATTCTCTCTCACACACACATATACATACTTTCTCTGTCTCGCACACACGTGTATTCTCTCTCTGACACACACTCAATGCATTCTCTCTGTCACACAGATGCATTATTTCTCTCTCACACGCATGCATTCTCACTCTCACACACACAAATGCATTCTCTCTTTCAGATACGCACATTCTCTCTCACACACAGATGCATTATTTCTCTGTCTAACACATGCATTCTCTCTCTTACACATACAGATGATGTCTCTCTCACACACAGATGCATTCGTTCTCTCTCACACACATGCATTGTATCTCTCACACACACGCAATCTCTCTCTCACACACACACGCATTCTCTCTCACACACACACATGCTTTCAATCTCTCACACACGCCTTCTCAGTCTCACACACATGCTTATTCTCTCTCACACACATTCATTCTCTCTCTCAAACACACATGCATTCTCTCTCACACACACATGCATTCTCTCTGTCACACAGATACATTATTTCTCTCTCAGACGTATGCATTCGCTCTGTCACACATGCATATACATACATTCTCTCACACACAAGTGCATCCCCTCTCCCACACAGATGCATTACTTCTCTCTCTAACACATGAATTCTCTCTCTCACACACGCATTCTCTCTCACACACATGCATTCTCACTCTCTCACACATGCCTTCTCTCTCACACACATATATTGTCCCTCTCTCACACACGCATTCTCTCTCACACACACATGCATTCTCTCTCTCACACACACATGCATTCACTCTCTCACACACATGCATTCTCTCTGTCACACAGATACATTATTTCTCTCTCAGACGTATGCATTCGCTCTGTCACACACGCATATACATACATTCTCTCACACACAAGTGCATCCCCTCTCACACACAGATGCATTACTTCTCTCTCTAACACATGAATTCTCTCTCTCACACACGCATTCTCTCTCACACACATGCATTCTCACTCTCTCACACACGCCTTCTCTCTCACACACATGCATTGTCCCTCTCTCACACACGCATTCTCTCTCACACACACATGCATTCACTCTCTCACACACATGCATTCTGTCTTTCAGGCACACACATTCTCTCTCTCACAGATGCAATGTCTCTCTCTCACAGACGTATTTTCTCTCACACACACACATGTCTCTGTCTGTCCCACACATGCATTCTCATACACAGACTTTCTTTCTCACACACACATGGATTCTCTCTCTCACACACGCATTCTCTCTCACACACACATGCATTCTCTCTCTCACACACACATGCATTCACTCTCTCACACACATGCATTCTCTCTGTCACACAGATACATTATTTCTCTCTCAGACGTATGCATTCGCTCTGTCACACACGCATATACATACATTCTCTCACACACAAGTGCATCCCCTCTCACACACAGATGCATTACTTCTCTCTCTAACACATGAATTCTCTCTCTCACACACGCATTCTCTCTCACACACATGCATTCTCACTCTCTCACACACGCCTTCTCTCTCACACACATGCATTGTCCCTCTCTCACACACGCATTCTCTCTCACACACACATGCATTCACTCTCTCACACACATGCATTCTGTCTTTCAGGCACACACATTCTCTCTCTCACAGATGCAATGTCTCTCTCTCACAGACGTATTTTCTCTCACACACACACATGTCTCTGTCTGTCCCACACATGCATTCTCATACACAGACTTTCTTTCTCACACACACATGGATTCTCTCTCTCACACATGCATTCTCTCTCACACAAACATATACATACTTTCTCTGTCTCACACACATGCATTCTCTCTCTCACACACATGTTCTCTCTCACACACATATGCATTCTCTCTCACACACACACATGCATTCACTCACACACACACATGCATTCTCTCTCACACACATTCATTCTCTCTGTCTCACACACATGCATTCTCTCTCTCACACACAAATGCTTTCTCTCTCACACACAGATGCATTGTATCTCTCTCACACACACGCATTCTCTCTCTCACAAACACATGCATTCACTCTCACACACACATGCATTCTCTCTCTCACACACATGCATTCTCTCTGTCTCACACACATGCATTCTCACTCTCTCTCACACAAATGCTTTCTCTCTCACACACAGATGTATTCTTTCTCACACACACACATGCGTTCTCTCTCTTACACACACACATGATTTCTCTCTCACACACAGATGCATTCTTTCTCACACACACGCCTTCTCTCTCACCCACGTATTCTCTCTCACACACATGCATTCTCTCTCCACACACACATGGATTCACTGTCTCACAAACATTCATTCTCTCTCACACACGTAGTCTCTGTCTCACACACACATGCATTCTCTCCCTCACACACACATGCATTCTCTCCCTTTAACACAGAAATGATTTCTCTCTCACACACAGATGCATTCTTTCTCATGCACATGCATTCTCTCTCACACACACATGCATTCACTCTGTCACACAGATACATTATTTCTCTCTCACACGTATGCATTCACTCTGTCACACACGCATGCATTCTCTCTTTCACATATGCGCATTCTCTCTCGCACACACACATATACATACATTCTCTCACACACAAGTGCATCCCCTCTCACACACAGATGCATTACTTCTCTCTCTAACACATGAATTCTCTCTCACACACACGCATTCTCTCTCACACACATGCAGTCTCTCTCTCTTTCACACACACACATGCATTCTCACTCTCTTTGACACACACATTCTCTCTCCCACACATGTAATCCCTCTTCATGCACACGCGTATTCTCTCTCTCACACATGCCTTATTCTCTCTCACACGCATGTGCATTCTCTCTCTCTCAGACACGCAATCTCTCTCACAAACATGCATTGTGTCTGTCTCTCACACACACGCAATTTCTCTCTCATAGACACATGCATTCTGTCTCTCATACATGCATTCTCTCTCTCACACACACATATGCATGCTTTCTCTCTCTCTCACACACACAAATTGTTTCTCTCTCTCACATAGATGCATATTTCTCTCTCACACACATGCATTTTCTCTCTCACACACACACATGCATTCTCTCTTCCAGACACAGGCGTTCTCTCTCACACATGCACATCTACATACATTCTCTCTCTCTCTCACACGCCTTCTCCATCTCACACACATGCTTACTCTCTCTCACACACATTCATTCTCTCTCTCACACAAATGCATTCTCTCTCACACGCGCATGCAGTCTCTCATTCAGACACACACATTCTCTCTCTCACACACACATATACATGCATTCTCTCTCTCACACACATGCATTCTCTCTCTTACACACACAAATGATTTCTCTCTCACAAAGATGCATTATTTCTCTCTCACACACATGCATTGTCTCTCTCATACACACGCATCCTGTCTCACACACACATGCATTCTATCTCACACGCACATGCATTCTCTCTCTCACACACGTGTTCTCTCTCACACACACATGCATTCACTCACACACACACATGCATTCTCTCTCACACACATGCATTCTCTCTGTCTCACACACGTGCATTCTCTCTCTCGCACACAAATGCTTTCTCTCTCACACACACATGCATTGTATCTCTCTCTCACACACGCATTCTCTCTCACACACACACATGCAATCACTCTCTCACTCACATGCACTCTCTCTCTCACACAAACATATACATGCATTCTCTCTCACACACACATGCATTCTCTCTTACACACAGAAATGATTTCTCTCTCTCACACAGATGCATTATTTCTCTCTCATACACATGCATTCTGTCTCACACACACATGCATTCTATCTCACACGCACATGCATTCTCTCACACACACACGTGTTCTCTCTCACACACATATGCATTCTCTCTCTCACACACACATGCATTCACTCTCACACACACGCATTCTCTCTCTGTCATTCTATTTCACACGCACATGCATTCTCTCGCACACACACGTGTTCTCTCTCACACACATATGCATTCTCTCTCACACACACACATGCATTCACTCTCACACACACATGCATTCTCTCTCTCACACACATGCATTCTCTCTGTCTCACACACATGCATTCCCACTCTCTCTCACACAAATGCTTTCTCTCTCACACACAGATGTATTCTTACTCTCACACACTCATGCATTGTATCTCTCACACACACACGCATTCTCTCTCTCACACACACATGCATTCTCTCTCTTATACACACAAATGATTTATCTCTCTCACACAGATGCATTATTTCTCGCTCACACACATGCATTGTCTCTCTCATACACACGCATTCTGTCTCACACACACATGCATTCTATCTCACATGCACATGCATTCTCTCTCACACACACGTGTTCTCTCTCATACACATATGCATTCTCTCTCTCACACACACATGCATTCCACTGTCACACACACGCATTCTCTCTCTTACACACACAAATGATTTCTCTATCACACACAGATGCATTCTTTTTCACACACATGAATTCTTACTCACACAAACACACATGCATTCTCTCTCTTACACATACAGATGATGTCTCTCTCACACACAGATGCATTCTTTTTCACACACATGAATTCTTACTCACACAAACACACATGCATTCACTCTCTCACACACACATGCATTCTCTCTCACGCACACAGGCATTCTCTCACACACATGCATTGTCTCTCTCACACACACATGCATTCTCTCTCACACACACACATGCATTCTCTCTCACACACACACACGTTCTCTCTCACACACGCACGCATTCGATCTCTCACACGCATGCCTTCTCTCTCACACACATATGCAGTCTCTCTCTCACACACATGCATTCTCTCTCCACACACACATGGAGTCACTGTCTCACACACATTCATTCTCTCTCACACACGAAGTCTCTGTCTCACACACACACGCATTCTCTCCCTCACACACACATGCATTCTCTCCCTTTAACACAGAAATGATTTCTCCCTCACACACAGATGCATTCTTTCTCACGCACATGCATTCTCTCTCACACACACATGCATTCTCTCTGTCACACAGATGCATTATTTCTCGCTCACACACATGCATTGTCTCTCTCATACACACGCATTCTGTCTCACACACACATGCATTCTATCTCACACGCACATGCATTCTCGCACACACACGTGTTCTCTATCATACACATATGCATTCTCTCTCTCACACACACATGCATTCACTCTCACACACACACATGCATTCGCTCTCTCACACACATGCATTCTCTCTCTCTCACACACACACACATGCATTCTCTCTCTTACACACACAAATATTTTCTCTCTCTCACACACATGCATTATTTCTCTCTCACACACATGCATTGTTTCTCACACACATGCATTATCTCTCACACACACGTGTTCCCTCTCACACACATATGGTTTCTCTCTCTCACACACACATGCATTCACTCTCTCACACACGTGCATTCTCTCTCTTACAGACACAAATAATTTCTCTCTCACACACAGATGCATTATTTTTCACACACATGCATTCTCTCTCACACACACATGCATTTTCTCTCTCACACACGCATTCTCTCTCACACACACATGCATTCACTCTCTCACACACATGCATTCTGTCGTTCAGGCACACAAATTCTCTCTCTCACAGATGCAATGTCTCTCTCTCACAGACATATTTTCTCTCTCACACACACATGTCTCTGTCTGTCCCACACATGCATTCTCATACACAGACTTTCTTTCTCACACACACACATGCATTCCCTCTCACACACACACGCATTCTCTCTCACACACACACGCATTCTCTCTCTTACACACAGATGCATTCTCTCTCTTACACACACACATGATTTCTCTCACACACAGATGCATTCTTTCTCACACACACGTATTCTCTCTCACCCACGTATTCTCTCTCACGCACATGCATTCTCTCTCTCACACACACATGGATTCACTGTCTCACACACATTCATTCTCTCTCACACACATGTAGTCTCTGTCTCACACACACCCACATTCTCTCTCTCACACACACATGCATTCTCTCTCACACACACATGCATTCTCTCTGTCACACAGATACATTATTTCTCTCTCAGACGTATGCATTCGCTCTGTCACACATGCATATACATACATTCTCTCACACACAAGTGCATCCCCTCTCCCACACAGATGCATTACTTCTCTCTCTAACACATGAATTCTCTCTCTCACACACGCATTCTCTCTCACACACATGCATTCTCACTCTCTCACACATGCCTTCTCTCTCACACACATATATTGTCCCTCTCTCACACACGCATTCTCTCTCACACACACATGCATTCTCTCTCTCACACACACATGCATTCACTCTCTCACACACATGCATTCTCTCTGTCACACAGATACATTATTTCTCTCTCAGACGTATGCATTCGCTCTGTCACACACGCATATACATACATTCTCTCACACACAAGTGCATCCCCTCTCACACACAGATGCATTACTTCTCTCTCTAACACATGAATTCTCTCTCTCACACACGCATTCTCTCTCACACACATGCATTCTCACTCTCTCACACACGCCTTCTCTCTCACACACATGCATTGTCCCTCTCTCACACACGCATTCTCTCTCACACACACATGCATTCACTCTCTCACACACATGCATTCTGTCTTTCAGGCACACACATTCTCTCTCTCACAGATGCAATGTCTCTCTCTCACAGACGTATTTTCTCTCACACACACACATGTCTCTGTCTGTCCCACACATGCATTCTCATACACAGACTTTCTTTCTCACACACACATGGATTCTCTCTCTCACACATGCATTCTCTCTCACACAAACATATACATACTTTCTCTGTCTCACACACATGCATTCTCTCTCTCACACACATGTTCTCTCTCACACACATATGCATTCTCTCTCACACACACACATGCATTCACTCACACACACACATGCATTCTCTCTCACACACATTCATTCTCTCTGTCTCACACACATGCATTCTCTCTCTCACACACAAATGCTTTCTCTCTCACACACACATGCATTGTATCTCTCTCACACACACGCATTCTCTCTCTCACAAACACATGCATTCACTCTCACACACACATGCATTCTCTCTCTCACACACATGCATTCTCTCTGTCTCACACACATGCATTCTCACTCTCTCTCACACAAATGCTTTCTCTCTCACACACAGATGTATTCTTTCTCACACACACACATGCATTGTATCTCCCACACACACACGCATTCTCTCTCTCACACACACATGCATTCTCTCTCTTACACACACAAATGATTTCTCTCTCTCACACAGATGCATTACTTCTCGCTCACACACATGCATTCTCTCTCTCATACACACGCATTCTGTCTCACACACACATGCATTCTATCTCACATGCACATGCATTCTCTCTCACACACACGTGTTCTCTCTCACGCACATATGCATTCTCTCTCTCACCCACACATTCATTCACTCTGTCACACACACGCATTCTTTCTCTCTCACACACATGCATTCTCTCTCTTACACACACAAATGATTTCTCTCTCACACACAGATGCATTCTTTCTCACACACATACATTCTCTCTCACACACACATGCATTCTCTCTCTCACACATTCATTCTCTCTCACACACACATATACATACTTTCTCTGTCTCACACACACGTGTATTCTCTCTCTGACACACACTCAATGCATTCTCTCTGTCACACAGATGCATTATTTCTCTCTCACACGCATGCATTCTCACTCACACACACACATGCATTCTCTCTTTCAGATAAGCACATTCTCTCTCACACACAGATGCATTATTTCTCTGTCTAACACATGCATTCTCTCTCTTACACATACAGATGATGTCTCTCTCACACACAGATGCATTCTTTTTCACATACATGAATTCTTACTCACACAAACACACATGCATTCACTCTCTCACACACACATGCATTCTCTCTCACACACACGGGCATTCTCTAACACACATGCATTGTCTCTCTCACACACACATTCATTCTCTCTCACACACACACATGCATTCTCTCTCACACACGCACGCATTCAATCTCTCACACGCACACCTTCTCTCTCACACACATATGCAGTCTCTCTCTCACACACACACGCATTCTCTCTCTTACACACACATGCATTCTCTCTCTTACACACACACATGATTTCTCTCTCACACACAGATGCATTCTTTCTCACACACACGCCTTCTCTCTCACCCACGTATTCTCTCTCACACACATGCATTCTCTCTCCACACACACATGGAGTCACTGTCTCACACACATTCATTCTCTCTCACACACGAAGTCTCTGTCTCACACACACACGCATTCTCTCCCTCACACACACATGCATTCTCTCCCTTTAACACAGAAATGATTTCTCCCTCACACACAGATGCATTCTTTCTCACGCACATGCATTCTCTCTCACACACACATGCATTCTCTCTGTCACACAGATGCATTAATTCTCGCTCACACACATGCATTGTCTCTCTCATACACACGCATTCTGTCTCACACACACATGCATTCTATCTCACACGCACATGCATTCTCTCTCACACACACGTGTTCTCTCTCATACACATATGCATTCTCTCTCTCACACACACATGCATTCACTCTCTCACACACACATGCATTCGCTCTCTCACACACATGCATTCTCACTCTCACACACACACACATGCATTCTCTCTCTTACACACACAAATATTTTCTCTCTCTCACACAGATGCATTATTTCTCTCTCACACACATGCATTGTTTCTCACACACATGCATTCTCTCTCACACACACGTGTTCCCTCTCACACACATATGGTTTCTCTCTCTCACACACACATGCATTCACTCTCTCACACACACAGGCATTCTCTCTCTTCCACACACAAATGATTTCTCTCTCACACACAGATGCATTCTTTTTCAGACACATGCATTCTCTCTCACACACACATGCATTCTCTCTCACACACGCACATGCATTCACTCTCTCACACACATGCATTCTCTCTCACACAAACAGGCATTCTCTCACATACACACAGGCATTGTCTCTCACACACACACAGGCATTGACTCTCTCTCACACAACCATTCTCTCTCACACACACATGCATTCTCTCTCTCACACACACATGCATTCTCTCTCACACACACACATGCATTCTCTCTCACACACACATGCATTCTCTCTCTCACTCACACATATACATACATTCTGTCTCACACACACATGCATTCTCTCTCTTACACACACAAATATTTTCTCTCTCACACAGATGCATTATTTCTCTCCCACTCACATGCATTGTCTCTCTCATGCACACGCATTCTTTTTCACACACACATGCATTCACTCTCTCACACACAGGTATTCTCTCTCACACACACACATGCATTCTCTCTTTTACACACACAAATGATTTCTCTCTCACACACAGATGCATTCTTTCTCACACACATACATTCTCTCTCACACACACATGCATTCTCTCTCTCTCACATTCATTCTCTCTCACACACACATATACATACTTTCTCTGTCTCACACACACGTGTATTCTCTCTCTGACACACACTCAATGCATTCTCTCTGTCACACAGATGCATTATTTCTCTCTCACACGCATGCATTCTCACTCTCACACACACAAATGCATTCTCTCTTTCAGATACGCACATTCTCTCTCACACACAGATGCATTATTTCTCTGTCTAACACATGCATTCTCTCTCTTACACATACAGATGATGTCTCTCTCACACACAGATGCATTCGTTCTCTCTCACACACATGCATTGTATCTCTCACACACACGCAATCTCTCTCTCACACACACACGCATTCTCTCTCACACACACACATGCTTTCAATCTCTCACACACGCCTTCTCAGTCTCACACACATGCTTATTCTCTCTCACACACATTCATTCTCTCTCTCACACACACATGCATTCTCTCTCACACACACACATGCATTCTCTCACACACACACATGCATTCTGTCTCTTACACACACAAATATTTTCTCTCTCTCACACAGAAGCATTATTTCTCTCCCACTCACATGCATTGTCTCTTACACACATAAATGATTTCTCTCTCACACACAGATGCATTCTTTTTCACACACATGAATTCTTACTCACACAAACGCACATGCATTCACTCTCTCACACACACATGCATTCTCTCTCACACACACCGGCATTCTCTCACACACATGCATTGTCTCTCTCACACACACATGCATTCTCTCTCACACACACACATGCATTCTCTCTCACACACGCACGCATTCTCTCTCACACACGCACGCATTCAATCTCTCACACGCATGCCTTCTCTCTCACACACATATGCAGTCTCTCTCTCACACACACACGCATTCTCTCTCTTACACACACATGCATTCTCTCTCTTACACACACACATGATTTCTCTCTCACACACAGATGCATTCTTTCTCACACACACGCCTTCTCTCTCACCCACGTATTCTCTCTCACACACATGCATTCTCTCTCCACACACACATGGATTCACTGTCTCACAAACATTCATTCTCTCTCACACACGTAGTCTCTGTCTCACACACACACGCATTCTCTCCCTCACACACACATGCATTCTTTCTCACGCACATGCATTCTCTCTCACACACACATGCATTCACTCTGTCACACAGATACATTATTTCTCTCTCACATGTATGCATTCACTCTGTCACACACGCATGCATTCTCTCTTTCAGATATGCGCATTCTCTCTCGCACACACACATATACATACATTCTCTCGCACACAAGTGCATCCCCTCTCACACACAGATGCATTACTTCTCTCTCTAACACATGAATTCTCTCACACACACACGCATTCTCTCTCTTACACACACATGCATTCTCTCTCTTTCACACACACATGATTTCTCTCTCACACACAGATGCATTCTTTCTCACACACACGCCTTCTCTCTCACCCACGTATTCTCTCTCACACACACACATTCTCTCTCTCACACACACACACATGCATTCTATCTCACACGCACATGCATGCTCTCTCACACACACGTGTTCTGTCTCACACACATATGCATTCTCTCACACACACACATGCATTCTCTCTCTCTTTCACACACACATATGCTTTCTCTCTCACACACAAATGCTTTCTCTCTCTCACGCAGATGCATTATTTCTCTCTCACACAGATGCATCGTCTCTCTCATGCACACGTATTCTCTCTCACACATGCACATCTACATAGATTCTCTCTCTCTTACATGCCTTCTCTCTCACACACATATGCTTTCTCTCTCACACACACACATGCATTCACTCTCTCACACACGCATTCTCTCTCTCACACACGTGCATTCTCTCTCTTACACACACAAATGATTTCTCTCCCACACACAGATGCATTCTTTTTCACACACATGCATTCTCTCTCACACACACATGCATTCTATCTCACACACGCACATGCATTCACTCTCTCACACACATGCATTCTCTCTCACACACACATGCATTCTCTCACACACACACAGACATTCTCTCTCACACACACAGGCATTCTCTCTCACACACACAGGCATTCTCTCACATACACACAGGCATTGTCTCTCTCACACACACACAGGAATTGTCTCTCTCTCACACAACAATTCTCTCTCACACACATGCATTCTCTCTCACACACACACATGCATTCTCACTCACACACACACATGCATTCTCCCTCACACACACATGCATTCTCACTCTCACACACATGCATTCTCTCTCTCACACACACATATACATGCATTCTGTCTCACACACACATGCATTCTCTCTCTTACACACACAAATATTTTATCTCTCTCACACAGATGCATTATTTCTCCCTCACACACATGCATTGTCTCTTTCATGCACACGTATTCTCTCTCTCACACACACATGCATTCTCTCTCTTACACACATAAATGATTTCTCTCTCACGCACAGATGCATTCTTTTTCACACACATGAATTCTCACTCACACAAACACACATGCATTCACTCTCTCACACACACAGGCATTCTCTCTCACACATACAGGCATTCTCTCACACACATGTATTGTATCTCTCTCACACACATGCATTCTCTCTCACACACACACATGCATTCCCTTTCACACACACACGCATTCTCTCTCACACACACACGCATTCTCTCTCTTACACACACATGCATTCTCTCTCTTACACACACACATGATTTCTCTCTCACACACAGATGCATTCTTTCTCACACACACTTATTCTCTCTCACACACATGCATTCTCTCTCCACACACACATGGTTTCACTGTCTCACACACATTCATTCTCTCTCACACACACGCATTCTCTCTCTTACACACACACATGCATTCCCTTTCACACACACACGCATTCTCTCTCACACACACACGCATTCTCTCTCTTACACACACATGCATTCTCTCTCTTACACACACACATGATTTCTCTCTCACACACAGATGCATTCTTTCTCACACACACTTATTCTCTCTCACACACATGCATTCTCTCTCCACACACACATGGATTCACTGTCTCACACACATTCATTCTCTCTCACACACACGCATTCTCTCTCTTACACACACATGCATTCTCGCTCTTACACACACACATGATTTCTCTCTCACACACAGATGCATTCTTTCTCACACACATACATTCTCTCTCACACACACATGCATTCTCTCTCTCTCACATTCATTCTCTCTCACACACACATATACATACTTTCTCTGTCTCACACACACGTGTATTCTCTCTCTGACACACACTCAATGCATTCTCTCTGTCACACAGATGCATTATTTCTCTCTCACACGCATGCATTCTCACTCTCACACACACAAGTGCATTCTCTCTTTCAGATACGCACATTCTCTCTCACACACAGATGCATTATTTCTCTGTCTAACACATGCATTCTCTCTCTTACACATACAGATGATGTCTCTCTCACACACAGATGCATTCGTTCTCTCTCACACACATGCATTGTATCTCTCACACACACGCAATCTCTCTCTCTCACACACACGCATTCTCTCTCACACACACACATGCTTTCAATCTCTCACACACGCCTTCTCCGTCTCACACACATGCTTATTCTCTCTCACACACATTCATTCTCTCTCTCACACACACATGCATTCTCTCTCTCACACACACATGCATTCTCTCACACACACACATGCATTCTGTCTCTTACACACACAAATATTTTCTCTCTCTCACACAGAAGCATTATTTCTCTCCCACTCACATGCATTGTCTCTTACACACATAAATGATTTCTCTCTCACACACAGATGCATTCTTTTTCACACACATGAATTCTTACTCACACAAACGCACATGCATTCACTCTCTCACACACACATGCATTCTCTCTCACACACACCGGCATTCTCTCACACACATGCATTGTCTCTCTCACACACACATGCATTCTCTCTCACACACACACATGCATTCTCTCTCACACACGCACGCATTCTCTCTCACACACGCACGCATTCAATCTCTCACACGCATGCCTTCTCTCTCACACACATATGCAGTCTCTCTCTCACACACACACGCATTCTCTCTCTTACACACACATGCATTCTCTCTCTTACACACACACATGATTTCTCTCTCACACACAGATGCATTCTTTCTCACACACACGCCTTCTCTCTCACCCACGTATTCTCTCTCACACACATGCATTCTCTCTCCACACACACATGGATTCACTGTCTCACAAACATTCATTCTCTCTCACACACGTAGTCTCTGTCTCACACACACACGCATTCTCTCCCTCACACACACATGCATTCTTTCTCACGCACATGCATTCTCTCTCACACACACATGCATTCACTCTGTCACACAGATACATTATTTCTCTCTCACATGTATGCATTCACTCTGTCACACACGCATGCATTCTCTCTTTCAGATATGCGCATTCTCTCTCGCACACACACATATACATACATTCTCTCACACACAAGTGCATCCCCTCTCACACACAGATGCATTACTTCTCTCTCTAACACATGAATTCTCTCACACACACACGCATTCTCTCTCTTACACACACATGCATTCTCTCTCTTTCACACACACATGATTTCTCTCTCACACACAGATGCATTCTTTCTCACACACACGCCTTCTCTCTCACCCACGTATTCTCTCTCACACACACACATTCTCTCTCTCACACACACACACATGCATTCTATCTCACACGCACATGCATGCTCTCTCACACACACGTGTTCTGTCTCACACACATATGCATTCTCTCACACACACACATGCATTCTCTCTCTCTTTCACACACACATATGCTTTCTCTCTCACACACAAATGCTTTCTCTCTCTCACGCAGATGCATTATTTCTCTCTCACACAGATGCATCGTCTCTCTCATGCACACGTATTCTCTCTCACACATGCACATCTACATAGATTCTCTCTCTCTTACATGCCTTCTCTCTCACACACATATGCTTTCTCTCTCACACACACACATGCATTCACTCTCTCACACACGCATTCTCTCTCTCACACACGTGCATTCTCTCTCTTACACACACAAATGATTTCTCTCCCACACACAGATGCATTCTTTTTCACACACATGCATTCTCTCTCACACACACATGCATTCTATCTCACACACGCACATGCATTCACTCTCTCACACACATGCATTCTCTCTCACACACACATGCATTCTCTCACACACACACAGACATTCTCTCTCACACACACAGGCATTCTCTCTCACACACACAGGCATTCTCTCACATACACACAGGCATTGTCTCTCTCACACACACACAGGAATTGTCTCTCTCTCACACAACAATTCTCTCTCACACACATGCATTCTCTCTCACACACACACATGCATTCTCACTCACACACACACATGCATTCTCCCTCACACACACATGCATTCTCACTCTCACACACATGCATTCTCTCTCTCACACACACATATACATGCATTCTGTCTCACACACACATGCATTCTCTCTCTTACACACACAAATATTTTATCTCTCTCACACAGATGCATTATTTCTCCCTCACACACATGCATTGTCTCTTTCATGCACACGTATTCTTTCTCACACACACATCCATTCACTCTCTCACACACACGTATTCTCTCTCTCACACACACATGCATTCTCTCTCTTACACACATAAATGATTTCTCTCTCACGCACAGATGCATTCTTTTTCACACACATGAATTCTCACTCACACAAACACACATGCATTCACTCTCTCACACACACAGGCATTCTCTCTCACACATACAGGCATTCTCTCACACACATGTATTGTATCTCTCTCACACACATGCATTCCCTCTCACACACACACATGCATTCCCTTTCACACACACACGCATTCTCTCTCACACACACACGCATTCTCTCTCTTACACACACATGCATTCTCTCTCTTACACACACACATGATTTCTCTCTCACACACAGATGCATTCTTTCTCACACACACGTATTCTCTCTCACACACATGCATTCTCTCTCCACACACACATGCATTCCCTTTCACACACACACGCATTCTCTCTCACACACACACGCATTCTCTCTCTTACACACACATGCATTCTCTCTCTTACACACACACATGATTTCTCTCTCACACGCAGATGCATTCTTTCTCACACACACACCTTCTCTCTCACCCACGTATTCTCTCTCACACACATGCATTCTCTCTCCACACACTCATGGATTCACTGTCTCACACGCATTCATTCTCTCGCACACACATGTAGTCTCTGTCTCACACACACACGCATTCTCTCTCTCACACACACATGCATTCTCTCCCTTTAACACAGAAATGATTTCTCTCTCACACACAGATGCATTCTTTCTCACGCACATGCATTCTCACTCACACACACACATGCATTCTCCCTCACACACACATGCATTCTCACTCTCACACACATGCATTCTCACTCTCTCACACACGCCTTCTCTCTCACACACATGCATTGTCCCTCTCTCACACACGCATTCTCTCTCACACACACATGCATTCACTCTCTCACACACATGCATTCTGTCGTTCAGGCACACAAATTCTCTCTCTCACAGATGCAATGTCTCTCTCTCACAGACATATTTTCTCTCTCACACACACATGTCTCTGTCTGTCCCACACATGCATTCTCATACACAGACTTTCTTTCTCACACACACACATGCATTCCCTCTCACACACACACGCATTCTCTCTCACACACACACGCATTCTCTCTCTTACACACACATGCATTCTCTCTCTTACACACACACATGATTTCTCTCACACACAGATGCATTCTTTCTCACACACACGTATTCTCTCTCACCCACGTATTCTCTCTCACGCACATGCATTCTCTCTCTCACACACACATGGATTCACTGTCTCACACACATTCATTCTCTCTCACACACATGTAGTCTCTGTCTCACACACACCCACATTCTCTCTCTCTCACACACATGCATTCTCTCCCTTTAAGACAGAAATGATTTCTCTCTCACACACAGATGCATTCTTTCTCACGCACATGCATTCTCTCTCACACACACATGCATTCTCTCTGTCACACAGATACATTATTTCTCTCTCAGACGTATGCATTCGCTCTGTCACACATGCATATACATACATTCTCTCACACACAAGTGCATCCCCTCTCCCACACAGATGCATTACTTCTCTCTCTAACACATGAATTCTCTCTCTCACACATGCATTCTCTCTCACACACATGCATTCTCACTCTCTCACGCATGCCTTCTCTCTCACACACATATATTGTCCCTCTCTCACACACGCATTCTCTCTCACACACACATGCATTCTCTCTCTCACACACACATGCATTCACTCTCTCGCACACATGCATTCTCTCTGTCACACAGATACATTATTTCTCTCTCAGACGTATGCATTCGCTCTGTCACACACGCATATACATACATTCTCTCACACACAAGTGCATCGCCTCTCACACACAGATGCATTACTTCTCTCTCTAACACATGAATTCTCTCTCTCACAAACGCATTCTCTCTCACACACATGCATTCTCACTCTCTCACACACGCCTTCTCTCTCACACACATGCATTGTCCCTCTCTCACACACGCATTCTTTCTCACACACACACATGCATTCTCTCTCTCACACACACATGCATTCACTCTCACACACATGCATTCTCTCTGTCACACAGATACATTATTTCTCTCTCAGACGTATGCATTCGCTCTGTCACACACGCATATACATACATTCTCTCACACACAAGTGCATCCCCTCTCACACACAGATGCATTACTTCTCTCTCTAACACATGAATTCTCTCTCTCACACACGCATTCTCTCTCACACACATGCATTCTCACTCTCTCACACACGCCTTCTCTCTCACACACATGCATTGTCCCTCTCTCACACACGCATTCTCTCTCACACACACATGCATTCACTCTCTCACACACATGCATTCTGTCTTTCAGGCACACACATTCTCTCTCTCACAGATGCAATGTCTCTCTCTCACAGACGTATTTTCTCTCACACACACACATGTCTCTGTCTGTCCCACACATGCATTCTCATACACAGACTTTCTTTCTCACACACACATGGATTCTCTCTCTCACACATGCATTCTCTCTCACACAAACATATACATACTTTCTCTGTCTCACACACATGCATTCTCTCTCTCACACACGTGTTCTCTCTCACACACATATGCATTCTCTCTCTCACACACACATGCATTCACTCACACACACACATGCATTCTCTCTCACACACATTCATTCTCTCTGTCTCACACACATGCATTCTCTCTCTCACACACAAATGCTTTCTCTCTCACACACACATGCATTGTATCTCTCTCACACACACGCATTCTCTCACTCACAAACACATGCATTCACTCTCACACACACATGCATTCTCTCTCTCACACACATGCATTCTCTCTGTCTCACACACATGCATTCTCACTCTCTCTCACACAAATACTTTCTCTCTCACACACAGATGTATTCTTTCTCACACACACACATGCATTGTATCTCTCACACACACACGCATTCTCTGTCTCACACACACATGCATTCTCTCTCTTACACACACAAATGATTTCTCTCTCTCACACAGATGCATTATTTCTCGCTCACACACATGCATTGTCTCTCTCATACACACGCATTCTGTCTCACACACACATGCATTCTATCTCACATGCACATGCATTCTCTCTCACACACACGTGTTCTCTCTCACGCACATATGCATTCTCTCTCTCACCCACACATTCATTCACTCTGTCACACACACGCATTCTTTCTCTCTCACACACATGCATTCTCTCTCTTACACACACAAATGATTTCTCTCTCACACACAGATGCATTCTTTCTCACACACATACATTCTCTCTCACACACACATGCATTCTCTCTCTCACACATTCATTCTCTCTCACACACACATATACATACTTTCTCTGTCTCACACACACGTGTATTCTCTCTCTGACACACACTCAATGCATTCTCTCTGTCACACAGATGCATTATTTCTCTCTCACACGCATGCATTCTCACTCACACACACACATGCATTCTCTCTTTCAGATAAGCACATTCTCTCTCACACACAGATGCATTATTTCTCTGTCTAACACATGCATTCTCTCACTTACACATACAGATGATGTCTCTCTCACACACAGATGCATTCTTTTTCACATACATGAATTCTTACTCACACAAACACACATGCATTCACTCTCTCACACACACATGCATTCTCTCTCACACACACGGGCATTCTCTCACACACATGCATTGTCTCTCTCACACACACATGCATTCTCTCTCACACACACACATGCATTCCCTCTCACACACGCACGCATTCAATCTCTCACACGCACGCCTTCTCTCTCACACACATATGCAGTCTCTCTCTCTCACACACACACATTCTCTCTCTTACACACACATGCATTCTCTCTCTTACACACACACATGATTTCTCTCTCACACACAGATGCATTCTTTCTCACACACACGCCTTCTCTCTCACCCACGTATTCTCTCTCACACACATGCATTCTCTCTCCACACACACATGGAGTCACTGTCTCACACACATTCATTCTCTCTCACACACGAAGTCTCTGTCTCACACACACACGCATTCTCTCCCTCACACACACATGCATTCTCTCCCTTTAACACAGAAATGATTTCTCCCTCACACACAGATGCATTCTTTCTCACGCACATGCATTCTCTCTCACACACACATGCATTCTCTCTGTCACACAGATGCATTAATTCTCGCTCACACACATGCATTGTCTCTCTCATACACACGCATTCTGTCTCACACACACATGCATTCTATCTCACACGCACATGCATTCTCTCTCACACACACGTGTTCTCTCTCATACACATATGCATTCTCTCTCTCACACACACGCATTCACTCTCACACACACACATGCATTCGCTCTCTCACACACATGCATTCTCTCTCTCACACACACACACACATGCATTCTCTCTCTTACACACACAAATATTTTCTCTCTCTCACACAGATGCATTATTTCTCTCTCACACACATGCATTGTTTCTCACACACATGCATTCTCTCTCACACACACGTGTTCCCTCTCAAACACATATGGTTTCTCTCTCTCACACACACATGCATTCACTCTCTCACACACGTGCATTCTCTCTCTTCCACACACAAATGATTTCTCTCTCACACACAGATGCATTCTTTTTCAGACACATGCATTCTCTCTCACACACACATGCATTCTCTCTCACACACGCACATGCATTCACTCTCTCACACACATGCATTCTCTCTCACACACACAGGCATTCTCTCACATACACACAGGCATTGTCTCTCTCTCTCACACACAGGCATTGTCTCTCTCTCACACAACCATTCTCTCTCTCACACACATGCATTCTCTCTCACACACACACATGCATTCTCTCTCACACACACACATGCATTCTCTCTCACACACACATGCATTCTCTCTCTCACACACACATATACATACATTCTGTCTCACACACACATGCATTCTCTCTCTTACACACACAAATATTTTCTCTCTCACACAGATGCATTATTTCTCTCCCACTCACATGCATTGTCTCTCTCACACACACGTATTCTCTCTCACACACACACATGCATTCTCTCTCTTACACACACAAATGATTTCTCTCTCACACACAGATGCATTCTTTCTCACACACATACATTCTCTCTCACACACACATGCATTCTCTCTCTCTCACATTCATTCTCTCTCACACACACATATACATACTTTCTCTGTCTCACACACACGTGTATTCTCTCTCTGACACACACTCAATGCATTCTCTCTGTCACACAGATGCATTATTTCTCTCTCACACGCATGCATTCTCACTCTCACACACACAAGTGCATTCTCTCTTTCAGATACGCACATTCTCTCTCACACACAGATGCATTATTTCTCTGTCTAACACATGCATTCTCTCTCTTACACATACAGATGATGTCTCTCTCACACACAGATGCATTCGTTCTCTCTCACACACATGCATTGTATCTCTCACACACACGCAATCTCTCTCTCACACACACACGCATTCTCTCTCACACACACACATGCTTTCAATCTCTCACACACGCCTTCTCCGTCTCACACACATGCTTATTCTCTCTCACACACATTCATTCTCTCTCTCACACACACATGCATTCTCTCTCACACACACACATGCATTCTCTCACACACACACATGCATTCTGTCTCTTACACACACAAATATTTTCTCTCTCTCACACAGAAGCATTATTTCTCTCCCACTCACATGCATTGTCTCTTACACACATAAATGATTTCTCTCTCACACACAGATGCATTCTTTTTCACGCACATGAATTCTTACTCACACAAACGCACATGCATTCAATCTCTCACACACACATGCATTCTCTCTCACACACACCGGCATTCTCTCACACACATGCATTGTCTCTCTCACACACACATGCATTCTCTCTCACACACACACATGCATTCTCTCTCACACACGCACGCATTCAATCTCTCACACGCATGCCTTCTCTCTCACACACATATGCAGTCTCTCGCTCACACACACACGCATTCTCTCTCTTACACACACATGCATTCTCTCTCTTACACACACACATGATTTCTCTCTCACACACAGATGCATTCTTTCTCACACACACGCCTTCTCTCTCACCCATGTATTCTCTCTCACACACATGCATTCTCTCTCCACACACACATGGATTCACTGTCTCACAAACATTCATTCTCTCTCACACACGTAGTCTCTGTCTCACACACACACGCATTCTCTCCCTCACACACACATACATTCTCTCCCTTTAACACAGAAATGATTTCTCTCTCACACACAGATGCATTCTTTCTCACGCACATGCATTCTCTCTCACACACACATGCATTCACTCTGTCACACAGATACATTATTTCTCTCTCACAGGTATGCATTCACTCTGTCACACACGCATGCATTCTCTCTTTCAGATATGCGCATTCTCTCTCGCACACACACACATACATACATTCTCTCACACACAAGTGCATCCCCTCACACACAGATGCATTACTTCTCTCTCTAACACATGAATTCTCTCTCACACACACGCATTCTCTCTCACACACATGCATTCTCTCTCTCTTTCGCACACACACACATGCATTCTCACTTTCTTTGACACACACATTCTCTCTCTCACACATGTAATCCCTCTTCACGCACACACGTATTCTCTCTCTCACACATGCATTATTCTCTCTCACACGCACGTGCATTCTCTCTCTCTCACACACGCATTCTCTCTCACAAACATGCATTGTGTCTGTCTCTCACACACACGCAATTTCTCTCTCATAGACACATGCATTCTGTCTCTCATACATGCATTCTCTCTCTCACACACACATATGCATGCTTTCTCTCTCTCTCTCACACACAAATTGTTTCTCTCTCTCACATAGATGAATATTTCTCTCTCACACACATGCATTTTCTCTCTCACACACACACATGCATTCTCTCTTCCAGACACAGGCGTTCTCTCTCACACATGCACATCTACATACATTCTCTCTCTCTCTCACACGCCTTCTCCGTCTCACACACATGCTTACTCTCTCTCACACACATTCATTCTCTCTCTCACACAAATACATTCTCTCTCACACGCGCATGCAGTCTCTCATTCAGACACACACATTCTCTCTCTCACACACACATATACATGCATTCTCTCTCTCACACACATGCATTCTCTCTCTTACACACACAAATGATTTCTCTCTCACAAAGATGCATTATTTCTCTCTCACACACATGCATTGTCTCTCTCATACACACGCATCCTGTCTCACACACACATGCATTCTATCTCACACGCACATGCATTCTCTCTCTCACACACGTGTTCTCCCTCACACACACACATGCATTCACTCACACACACACATGCATTCCCTCTCACACACATGCATTCTCTCTGTCTCACACACGTGCATTCTCTCTCTCGCACACAAATGCTTTCTCTCTCACACACACATGCATTGTATCTCTCTCTCACACACGCATTCTCTCTCACACACACACATGCAATCACTCTCTCACTCACATGCACTCTCTCTCTCACACAAACATATACATGCATTCTCTCTCACACACACATGCATTCTCTCTTACACACAGAAATGATTTCTCTCTCTCACACAGATGCATTATTTCTCTCTCACACATATGCATTGTCTCTCATACACATGCATTCTGTCTCACACACACATGCATTCTATCTCACACGCACATGCATTCTCTCACACACACACGTGTTCTCTCTCACACACATATGCATTCTCTCTCTCACACACACATGCATTCACTCTCTCACACACACGCATTCTCTCTCTGTCATTCTATTTCACATGCACATGCATTCTCTCGCACACACACGTGTTCTCTCTCACACACATATGCATTCTCTCTCACACACACACATGCATTCACTCTCACCCACACATGCATTCTCTCTCACACACACATGCATTCTCTCTGTCTCAGACACATGCATTCTCACTCTCTCTAACACAAATACTTTCTCTCTCACACACAGATGTATTCTTACTCTCACACACTCATGCATTGTATCTCACACGCACATGCATTCTCTCACACACACACGTGTTCTCTCTCACACACATATGCATTCTCTCTCTCACACACACATGCATTCTCTCTCTTACACACACAAATGATTTCTCTCTCTCACACAGATGCATTATTTCTCGCTCACACACATGCATTGTCTCTCTCATACACACGCATTATGTCTCACACACATGCATTCTATCTCACATGCACATGCATTCTCTCTCACACACACGTGTTCTCTCTCATACACATATGCATTCTCTCTCTCACACACACATGCATTCACACTGTCACACACACGCATTCTCTCTCTTACACACACAAATGTTTTCTCTATCACACACAGATGCATTCTTTTTCACAAAAATGCATTCTCTCTCACACACACATGCATTCTCTCTCACACACACACATGCATTCGCTCTCTCACACACATGCATTGTTTCTCACACACATGCATTCTCACTCACACACATGTGTTCCCTCTCACACGCATATGGTTTCTCTCTCTCACACACACATGCATTCACTCTCTCACACACGTGCATTCTCTCTCTTACAGACACAAATGATTTCTCTCTCACACACAGATGCATTCTTTTTCACACACATGCATTCTCTCTCACACACGCACATGCATTCACTCTCTCACACACATGCATTCTCTCTCTCACACACATGCATTCTCTCTCACACACACAGGTATTCTCTCTCACACTCACAGGCATTCTCTCTCTCACACACAGGCATTGTCTCACATACACACAGGCATTGTCTCTCTCTCACACACACAGGCATTGTCTCTCTCTCACACAACCATTCTCTCTCACACACACATGCATTCTCTCTCTCACACACACATGCATTCTCTCTCACACACAGACATGCATTCTCTCTCACACACACATGCATTCTCTCTCACACACACACATATACATGCATTCTGTCTCACACACACATGCATTCTCTCTCTTACACACACAAATATTTTCTCTCTCACACAGATGCATTTTTCTCTCCCACTCACATGCATTGTCTCTCTCATGCACACGCATTCGTTTTCACACACACATGCATTCACTCTCTCACACACACGTATTCTCTCTCTCACACACACATGCATTCTCTCTCTTACACACATAAATGATTTCTCTCTCACACACAGATGCATTCTTTTTCACACACATGAATTCTCACTCACACAAACACACATGCATTCACTCTCTCACACACACATGCATTCTCTCTCTCACACACAGGCATTCTCTCTCACAGACACACATGCATTCTCTCTCACACACACACGCATTCTCTCTCACACACGCACGCATTCAATCTCTCACACGCATGCATTCTCTCTCACACACATATGCAGTCTCTCTCTCACACACGCATTCTCTCTCTTACACACACATGCATTCTCTCACTTACACACAGGTGATATCTCTCTCACACACAGATGCATTCTTTCTCACACACACGCCTTCTCTCTCACCCACGAATTCTCTCTCACACACAAGTGCATCCCCTCTCACACACAGATGCATTACTTCTCTCTCTAACACATGAATTCTCTCTCACACACACGCATTCTCTCTCACACACATGCATTCTCTCTCTCTTTCGCACACACACACATGCATTCTCACTTTCTTTGACACACACATTCTCTCTCTCACACATGTAATCCCTCTTCACGCACACGCGTATTCTCTCTCTCACACATGCATTATTCTCTCTCACACGCACGTGCATTCTCTCTCTCACACACGCATTCTCTCTCACAAACATGCATTGTGTCTGTCTCTCACACACACGCAATTTCTCTCTCATAGACACATGCATTCTGTCTCTCATACATGCATTCTCTCTCTCACACACACATATGCATGCTTTCTCTCTCTCTCTCACACACAAATTGTTTCTCTCTCTCACATAGATGCATATTTCTCTCTCACACACATGCATTTTCTCTCTCACACACACACATGCATTCTCTCTTCCAGACACAGGCGTTCTCTCTCACACATGCACATCTACATACATTCTCTCTCTCTCTCACACGCCTTCTCCGTCTCACACACATGCTTACTCTCTCTCACACACATTCATTCTCTCTCTCACACAAATGCATTCTCTCTCACACGCGCATGCAGTCTCTCATTCAGACACACACATTCTCTCTCTCACACACACATATACATGCATTCTCTCTCTCACACACATGCATTCTCTCTCTTACACACACAAATGATTTCTCTCTCACAAAGATGCATTATTTCTCTCTCACACACATGCATTGTCTCTCTCATACACACGCATCCTGTCTCACACACACATGCATTCTATCTCACACGCACATGCATTCTCTCTCTCACACACGTGTTCTCCCTCACACACACACATGCATTCACTCACACACACACATGCATTCCCTCTCACACACATGCATTCTCTCTGTCTCACACACGTGCATTCTCTCTCTCGCACACAAATGCTTTCTCTCTCACACACACATGCATTGTATCTCTCTCTCTCACACGCATTCTCTCTCACACACACACATGCAATCACTCTCTCACTCACATGCACTCTCTCTCTCACACAAACATATACATGCATTCTCTCTCACACACACATGCATTCTCTCTTACACACAGAAATGATTTCTCTCTCTCACACAGATGCATTATTTCTCTCTCACACATATGCATTGTCTCTCATACACATGCATTCTGTCTCACACACACATGCATTCTATCTCACACGCACATGCATTCTCTCACACACACACGTGTTCTCTCTCACACACATATGCATTCTCTCTCTCACACACACATGCATTCACTCTCTCACACACACGCATTCTCTCTCTGTCATTCTATTTCACATGCACATGCATTCTCTCGCACACACACGTGTTCTCTCTCACACACATATGCATTCTCTCTCACACACACACATGCATTCACTCTCACCCACACATGCATTCTCTCTCACACACACATGCATTCTCTCTGTCTCAGACACATGCATTCTCACTCTCTCTAACACAAATACTTTCTCTCTCACACACAGATGTATTCTTACTCTCACACACTCATGCATTGTATCTCTCTCACACACACGCATTCTCTCTCTCACACACACATGCATTCTCTCTCTTACACACACAAATGATTTCTCTCTCTCACACAGATGCATTATTTCTCGCTCACACACATGCATTGTCTCTCTCATACACACGCATTCTGTCTCACACACATGCATTCTATCTCACATGCACATGCATTCTCTCTCACACACACGTGTTCTCTCTCATACACATATGCATTCTCTCTCTCACACACACATGCATTCACACTGTCACACACACGCATTCTCTCTCTTACACACACAAATGATTTCTCTATCACACACAGATGCATTCTTTTTCACAAAAATGCATTCTCTCTCACACACACATGCATTCTCTCTCACACACACACATGCATTCGCTCTCTCACACACATGCATTGTTTCTCACACACATGCATTCTCACTCACACACACGTGTTCCCTCTCACACGCATATGGTTTCTCTCTCTCACACACACATGCATTCACTCTCTCACACACGTGCATTCTCTCTCTTACAGACACAAATGATTTCTCTCTCACACACAGATGCATTCTTTTTCACACACATGCATTCTCTCTCACACACGCACATGCATTCACTCTCTCACACACATGCATTCTCTCTCTCACACACATGCATTCTCACTCACACACACGTGTTCCCTCTCACACGCATATGGTTTCTCTCTCTCACACACACATGCATTCACTCTCTCACACACGTGCATTCTCTCTCTTACAGACACAAATGATTTCTCTCTCACACACAGATGCATTCTTTTTCACACACATGCATTCTCTCTCACACACGCACATGCATTCACTCTCTCACACACATGCATTCTCTCTCTCACACACATGCATTCTCTCTCACACACACAGGTATTCTCTCTCACACTCACAGGCATTCTCTCTCTCACACACAGGCATTGTCTCACATACACGCAGGCATTGTCTCTCTCTCACACACACAGGCATTGTCTCTCTCTCACACAACCATTCTCTCTCACACACACATGCATTCTCTCTCTCACACACACATGCATTCTCTCTCACACACAGACATGCATTCTCTCTCACACACACATGCATTCTCTCTCACACACACACATATACATGCATTCTGTCTCACACACACATGCATTCTCTCTCTTACACACACAAATATTTTCTCTCTCACACAGATGCATTATTTCTCTCCCACTCACATGCATTGTCTCTCTCATGCACACGCATTCTTTTTCACACACACATGCATTCACTCTCTCACACACACGTATTCTCTCTCTCACACACACATGCTTTCTCTCTCTTACACACATAAATGATTTCTCTCTCACACACAGATGCATTCTTTTTCACACACATGAATTCTCACTCACACAAACACACATGCATTCACTCTCTCACACACACATGCATTCTCTCTCTCACACACAGGCATTCTCTCTCACAGACACACATGCATTCTCTCTCACACACACACGCATTCTCTCTCACACACGCACGCATTCAATCTCTCACACGCATGCATTCTCTCTCACACACATATGCAGTCTCTCTCTCACACACGCATTCTCTCTCTTACACACACATGCATTCTCTCACTTACACACACGTGATATCTCTCTCACACACAGATGCATTCTTTCTCACACACACACCTTCTCTCTCACCCTCGAATTCTCTCTCACACACAAGTGCATCCCCTCTCACACACAGATGCATTACTTCTCTCTCTAACACATGAATTCTCTCTCACACACACGCATTCTCTCTCACACACATGCATTCTCTCTCTTTCGCACACACACACATGCATTCTCACTTTCTTTGACACACACATTCTCTCTCTCACACATGTAATCCCTCTTCACGCACACGCGTATTCTCTCTCTCACACATGCATTATTCTCTCTCACACGCACGTGCATTCTCTCTCTCACACACGCATTCTCTCTCACAAACATGCATTGTGTCTGTCTCTCACACACACGCAATTTCTCTCTCATAGACACATGCATTCTGTCTCTCATACATGCATTCTCTCTCTCACACACACATATGCATGCTTTCTCTCTCTCTCTCACACACAAATTGTTTCTCTCTCTCACATAGATGCATATTTCTCTCTCACACACATGCATTTTCTCTCTCACACACACACATGCATTCTCTCTTCCAGACACAGGCGTTCTCTCTCACACATGCACATCTACATACATTCTCTCTCTCTCTCACACGCCTTCTCCGTCTCACACACATGCTTACTCTCTCTCACACACATTCATTCTCTCTCTCACACAAATGCATTCTCTCTCACACGCGCATGCAGTCTCTCATTCAGACACACACATTCTCTCTCTCACACACACATATACATGCATTCTCTCTCTCACACACATGCATTCTCTCTCTTACACACACAAATGATTTCTCTCTCACAAAGATGCATTATTTCTCTCTCACACACATGCATTGTCTCTCTCATACACACGCATCCTGTCTCACACACACATGCATTCTATCTCACACGCACATGCATTCTCTCTCTCACACACGTGTTCTCCCTCACACACACACATGCATTCACTCACACACACACATGCATTCCCTCTCACACACATGCATTCTCTCTGTCTCACACACGTGCATTCTCTCTCTCGCACACAAATGCTTTCTCTCTCACACACACATGCATTGTATCTCTCTCTCTCACACGCATTCTCTCTCACACACACACATGCAATCACTCTCTCACTCACATGCACTCTCTCTCTCACACAAACATATACATGCATTCTCTCTCACACACACATGCATTCTCTCTTACACACAGAAATGATTTCTCTCTCTCACACAGATGCATTATTTCTCTCTCACACATATGCATTGTCTCTCATACACATGCATTCTGTCTCACACACACATGCATTCTATCTCACACGCACATGCATTCTCTCACACACACACGTGTTCTCTCTCACACACATATGCATTCTCTCTCTCACACACACATGCATTCACTCTCTCACACACACGCATTCTCTCTCTGTCATTCTATTTCACATGCACATGCATTCTCTCGCACACACACGTGTTCTCTCTCACACACATATGCATTCTCTCTCACACACACACATGCATTCACTCTCACCCACACATGCATTCTCTCTCACACACACACATGCATTCACTCTCACCCACACATGCATTCTCTCTCACACACACATGCATTCTCTCTGTCTCAGACACATGCATTCTCACTCTCTCTAACACAAATACTTTCTCTCTCACACACAGATGTATTCTTACTCTCACACACTCATGCATTGTATCTCTCTCACACACACGCATTCTCTCTCTCACACACACATGCATTCTCTCTCTTACACACACAAATGATTTCTCTCTCTCACACAGATGCATTATTTCTCGCTCACACACATGCATTGTCTCTCTCATACACACGCATTCTGTCTCACACACATGCATTCTATCTCACATGCACATGCATTCTCTCTCACACACACGTGTTCTCTCTCATACACATATGCATTCTCTCTCTCACACACACATGCATTCACACTGTCACACACACGCATTCTCTCTCTTACACACACAAATGATTTCTCTATCACACACAGATGCATTCTTTTTCACAAAAATGCATTCTCTCTCACACACACATGCATTCTCTCTCACACACACACATGCATTCGCTCTCTCACACACATGCATTGTTTCTCACACACATGCATTCTCACTCACACACACGTGTTCCCTCTCACACGCATATGGTTTCTCTCTCTCACACACACATGCATTCACTCTCTCACACACGTGCATTCTCTCTCTTACAGACACAAATGATTTCTCTCTCACACACAGATGCATTCTTTTTCACACACATGCATTCTCTCTCACACACGCACATGCATTCACTCTCTCACACACATGCATTCTCTCTCTCACACACATGCATTCTCACTCACACACACGTGTTCCCTCTCACACGCATATGGTTTCTCTCTCTCACACACACATGCATTCACTCTCTCACACACGTGCATTCTCTCTCTTACAGACACAAATGATTTCTCTCTCACACACAGATGCATTCTTTTTCACACACATGCATTCTCTCTCACACACGCACATGCATTCACTCTCTCACACACATGCATTCTCTCTCTCACACACATGCATTCTCTCTCACACACACAGGTATTCTCTCTCACACTCACAGGCATTCTCTCTCTCACACACAGGCATTGTCTCACATACACGCAGGCATTGTCTCTCTCTCACACACACAGGCATTGTCTCTCTCTCACACAACCATTCTCTCTCACACACACATGCATTCTCTCTCTCACACACACATGCATTCTCTCTCACACACAGACATGCATTCTCTCTCACACACACATGCATTCTCTCTCACACACACACATATACATGCATTCTGTCTCACACACACATGCATTCTCTCTCTTACACACACAAATATTTTCTCTCTCACACAGATGCATTATTTCTCTCCCACTCACATGCATTGTCTCTCTCATGCACACGCATTCTTTTTCACACACACATGCATTCACTCTCTCACACACACGTATTCTCTCTCTCACACACACATGCTTTCTCTCTCTTACACACATAAATGATTTCTCTCTCACACACAGATGCATTCTTTTTCACACACATGAATTCTCACTCACACAAACACACATGCATTCACTCTCTCACACACACATGCATTCTCTCTCTCACACACAGGCATTCTCTCTCACAGACACACATGCATTCTCTCTCACACACACACGCATTCTCTCTCACACACGCACGCATTCAATCTCTCACACGCATGCATTCTCTCTCACACACATATGCAGTCTCTCTCTCACACACGCATTCTCTCTCTTACACACACATGCATTCTCTCACTTACACACACGTGATATCTCTCTCACACACAGATGCATTCTTTCTCACACACACACCTTCTCTCTCACCCTCGAATTCTCTCTCACACACAAGTGCATCCCCTCTCACACACAGATGCATTACTTCTCTCTCTAACACATGAATTCTCTCTCACACACACGCATTCTCTCTCACACACATGCATTCTCTCTCTCTTTCGCACACACACACATGCATTCTCACTTTCTTTGACACACACATTCTCTCTCTCACACATGTAATCCCTCTTCACGCACACGCGTATTCTCTCTCTCACACATGCATTATTCTCTCTCACACGCACGTGCATTCTCTCTCTCTCACACACGCATTCTCTCTCACAAACATGCATTGTGTCTGTCTCTCACACACACGCAATTTCTCTCTCATAGACACATGCATTCTGTCTCTCATACATGCATTCTCTCTCTCACACACACATATACATGCTTTCTCTCCCTCTCACACACACAAATGGTTTTTCTCTCTCACATAGATGCATATTTCTCTCTCACACACATGCATTTTCTCTCTCACACACACACATGCATTCTCTCTTCCAGACACAGGCGTTCTCTCTCACACATGCACATCTACATGCATTCTCTCTCTCTCACACACATGCATTCTCTCTCTTACACACACAAATGATTTCTCTCTCACACACAGATGCATTCTTTCTCACACACATACATTCTCTCTCACACACACATGCATTCTCTCTCTCACACATTCATTCTCTCTCACACACACATATACATACTTTCTCTGTCTCACACACACGTGTATTCTCTCTCTGACACACACTCAATGCATTCTCTCTGTCACACAGATGCATTATTTCTCTCTCACACGCATGCATTCTCACTCTCACACACACATGCATTCTCTCTTTCAGATACGCACATTCTCTCTCACACACAGATGCATTATTTCTCTGTCTAACACATGCATTCTCTCTCTTACACATACAGATGATGTCTCTCTCACACACAGATGCATTCGTTCTCTCTCACACACATGCATTGTATCTCTCACACACACGCAATCTCTCTCTCACACACACACGCATTCTCTCTCACACACACACATGCATTCAACCTCTCACACGCATGCCTTCTCTCTCTCTCACACACGCATTCTCTCTCTCACACACACGCATTCTCTCTATCTCACACATGCATTCTCTCCCTTACACACAGAAATGATGTCTCTCTCACACACAGATGCATTCTTTCTCGCGCACATGCATTCTCTCTCACACACACATGCATTCTCTCTCACACGCACATGCATTCTCACTCTCTCACACACATGCATTGCCTCTCATAAACACACGCATTCTCTCTCACACGCACATGCATTCTCTCTCTCACACACACATGCATTCACACTCTCACACACATGCATTCTGTCTTTCAGGCACACACATTCTCTCTCTCATAGATGCAATGTCTCTCTCTCACAGACGTATTTTCTCACACACACACATGTCTCTGTCTCTCCCACACATGCATTCTCATACACAAACAAACATACATACATTCTTTCTCACACACACATGCATTCTCTCTCTCACACATGCATTCTCTGTCTCACACACACATATACATACTTTATCTGTCTCACCAACACATATGTATTCTCTCTCTCGCACACACTCAAATGCATTCTCTCTGTCACACAGATGCATTATATCTCTCTCACACGTATGCATTCTCTCTGTCACACATGCATGCATTCTCTCTTTCAGATATGCGCATTCTCTCTCGCACACACACATATACATACATTCTCTCACACACAAGTGCATACCCTCTCACACACAGATGCATTACTTCTCTCTCTAACACATGAATTCTCTCTCTCACACATGCATTCTCTCTCTCTTTCACACACACACACACATGCATTCTTTCTCGCACACATGTAATCCCTCTCTCATGCACACGCCTATTCTCTCTCTCAAACATGCATTCTCTCTCACACGCACACGCATTCTCTCTCACATACACATGCATTCTCTCTCTCTCTCTCACTCACGCAATTTCTCTCTCATAGACGCATGCATTCTGTCTCTCATACATGCATTCTCTCTCTCACACACACACACATGCATTCTCTCTCTTACACACACAAATATTTTCTCTCTCTCACACAGATGCATTATTTCTCTCTCACACACATGCATTGTTTCTCACACACATGCATTCTCACTCACACACACGTGTTCCCTCTCACACACATATGGTTTTTCTCTCTCACACACACATGCATTCACTCTCTCACACATGTGCATTCTCTCTCTTACACACACAAATGATTTCTCTCTCACACACAGATGCATTCTTTTTCACACACATGCATTCTCTCTCACACACGCACATGCATTCACTCTCTCACGCACGTGCATTCTCTCACACACACACAGGTATTCTCTCTCACACTCACAGGCATTCTCTCTCACACACACAGGCATTCTCTCACATACACACAGGCATTGTCTCTCTCTCACACACACAGGCATTGTCTCTCTCTCACACAACCATTCTCTCTCACACACACATGCATTCTCTCTCACACACACACATGCATTCTCTCTCACACACACATGCATTCTCTCTACACACACACATATACATGCATTCTGTCTCTCACACACATGCATTCTCTCTCTTACACACATAAATATTTTCTCTCTCACACAGACGCATTATTTCTCTCCCACTCACATGCATTGTCTCTCTCATGCACACGCATTCTTTTTCACACACACATGCATTCACTCTCTCACACACACGTATTCTCTCTCTCACACACACATGCATTCTCTCTCTTACACACATAAATGATTTCTCTCTCACACACAGATGCATTCTTTTTCACACACATGAATTCTCACTCACACAAACACACATGCATTCACTCTCTCACACACACATGCATTCTCTCTCTCACACACAGGCATTCTCTCTCACAGACACACATGCATTCTCTCTCACACACACACGCATTCTCTCTCACACACACATGCATTCAATCTCTCACACGCATGCATTCTCTCTCACACACATATGCAGTCTCTCTCTCACACACGCATTCTCTCTCTTACACACACATGCATTCTCTCTCTTACACACACACATGATATCTCTCTCACACACAGATGCATTCTTTCTCACACACACGCCTTCTCTCTCACCCACGAATTCTCTCTCACACACAAGTGCATCCCCTCTCACACACAGATGCATTACTTCTCTCTCTAACACATGAATTCTCTCTCACACACACGCATTCTCTCTCACACACATGCATTCTCTCTCTCTTTCACACACACACACATGCATTCTCACTTTCTTTGACACACACATTCTCTCTCTCACACATGTAATCCCTCTTCACGCACACGCGTATTCTCTCTCTCACACATGCATTATTCTCTCTCACATGCACGTGCATTCTCTCTCTCTCACACACGCATTCTCTCTCACAAACATGCATTGTGTCTGTCTCTCACACACACGCAATTTCTCTCTCATAGACACATGCATTCTGTCTCTCATACATGCATTCTCTCTCTCACACACACATATACATGCTTTCTCTCTCTCTCACACACACAAATGGTTTTTCTCTCTCACATAGATGCATATTTCTCTCTCCCACACATGCATTTTCTCTCTCACACACACACATGCATTCTCTCTTCCAGACACAGGCGTTCTCTCTCACACATGCATTCTCTCTCTCTCTCACACGCCTTCTCCGTCTCACACACATGCTTACTCTCTCTCACACACATTCATTCTCTCTCTCACACACATGCATTCTCTCTCTTACACACACAAATGATTTCTTTCGCTCACACAGATGCATTATTTCTCTCTCACACACATACATTGTCTCTCTCATACACACGCATCCTGTCTCACACACACATGCATTCTATCTCACACGCACATGCATTCTCTCTCTCACACACGTGTTCTCTCTCACACACATATTCATTCTCTCTCACGCACACACATGCATTCACTCACACACACACATGCATTCTCTCCCACACACATGCATTCTCTCTGTCTCACACACATGCATTCTCTCTCTCACACGCAAATGCTTTCTCTCTCACACACACATGCATTGTATCACTCTCACACACACGCATTCTCTCTCTCACACACACATGCATTCACTCTCTCACACACACGCATTCTCTCTCTGTCATTCTATTTCACACGCACATGCATTCTCACGCACACACACGTGTTCTCTCTCACACACATATGCATTCTCTCTCACACACACACATGCATTCACTCTCACACACACATGCATTCTCTCTGTCTCAGACACATGCATTCTCACTCTCTCTCACACAAATGCTTTCTCTCTCACACACAGATGTATTCTTTCTCTCACAAACACATGCATTGTATCTCTCACACACACACGCATTCTCTCTCTCACACACACATGCATTCTCTCTCTTACACACACAAATGATTTCTCTCTCACACACAGATGCATCATTTCTCGCTCACACACATGCATTGTCTCTCTCATACACACGCATTCTGTCTCACACACACATGCATTCTATCTCACACGCACATGCATTCTCTCTCTCACACACGTGTTCTCTCTCACACACATATGCATTCTCTCTCTCACGCACACATGCATTCACTCTGTCACACACACGCATTCTCTCTCTCTCACACACATGCATTCTCTCTCTTACACACACAAATGATTTCTCTCTCACACACAGATGCATTCTTTCTCACACACATACATTCTCTCTCACACACACATGCATTCTCTCTCTCACACATTCATTCTCTCTCACACACACATATACATACTTTCTCTGTCTCACACACACGTGTATTCTCTCTCTGACACACACTCAATGCATTCTCTCTGTCACACAGATGCATTATTTCTCTCTCACACGCATGCATTCTCACTCTCACACACACATGCATTCTCTCTTTCAGATACGCACATTCTCTCTCACACACAGATGCATTATTTCTCTGTCTAACACATGCATTCTCTCTCTTACACATACAGATGATGTCTCTCTCACACACAGATGCATTCGTTCTCTCTCACACACATGCATTGTATCTCTCACACACACGCAATCTCTCTCTCACACACACACGCATTCTCTCTCACACACACACATGCATTCAATCTCTCACACGCATGCCTTCTCTCTCTCTCACACACGCATTCTCTCTCTCACACACACGCATTCTCTCTCTCTCACACATGCATTCTCTCCCTTACACACAGAAATGATTTCTCTCTCACACACAGATGCATTCTTTCTCGCGCACATGCATTCTCTCTCACACGCACATGCATTCTCTCTCACACGCACATGCATTCTCACTCTCTCACACACATGCATTGCCTCTGATAAACACACGCATTCTCTCTCACACGCACATGCATTCTCTCTCTCACACACACATGCATTCACACTCTCACACACATGCATTCTGTCTTTCAGGCACACACATTCTCTCTCTCATAGATGCAATGTCTCTCTCTCACAGACGTATTTTCTCACACACACACATGTCTCTGTCTCTCCCACACATGCATTCTCATACACAAACAAACATACATACATTCTTTCTCACACACACATGCATTCTCTCTCTCACACATGCATTCTCTGTCTCACACACACATATACATACTTTATCTGTCTCACCAACACATATGTATTCTCTCTCTCGCACACACTCAAATGCATTCTCTCTGTCACACAGATGCATTATATCTCTCTCACACGTATGCATTCTCTCTGTCACACACGCATGCATTCTCTCTTTCAGATATGCGCATTCTCTCTCGCACACACACATATACATACATTCTCTCACACACAAGTGCATACCCTCTCACACACAGATGCATTACTTCTCTCTCTAACACATGAATTCTCTCTCTCACACATGCATTCTCTCTCTCTTTCACACACACACACATGCATTCTTTCTCTCACACATGTAATCCCTCTCTCATGCACACGCCTATTCTCTCTCAAACATGCATTCTCTCTCACACGCACACGCATTCTCTCTCACATACACATGCATTCTCTCTCTCACACACACGCATTCTCTCTCACAAACATGCATTGTCTCTGTCTCTCACACACACGCAATTTCTCTCTCATAGACGCATGCATTCTGTCTCTCATACATGCATTCTCTCTCTCGCACACATATACATGCTTTCTCTCTCTCACACACAGACAAATGGTTTCTCTCTCTCACATAGATGCATATTTCTCTCTCACACACATGCATTTTCTCTCTCACACACACACATGCATTCTCTCTTCCAGACACAGGCGTTCTCTCTCACACATGCATGTCTACATACATTCTCTCTCTCTCACACACGCCTTCTCCGTCTCACACACATGCTTACTGTCTCTCACACACATTCATTCTCTCTCTCACGCGCATGCATTCTCTCTCACACGCGCATGCAGTCTCTCATTCAGACACACACATTTTCTCTCTCTCACACACATATACATGCGTTCTCTCTCACACACAGATGCATTATTTCTCTCTCACACACATGCATTGTCTCTCTCATACACACGCATTCTGTCTCACACACACATGGATTCTATCTCACATGCACATGCATTCTCTCACACACACGTGTTCTCACTCACACGCATATGCATTCACTCTCTCACACACACGCATTCTCTCTCTCTCACACACATGCATTCTCTCTCTCTCACACACATGCATTCTCTCTCTTACACACACAAATGATTTCTCTCTCACACACAGATGCATTCTTTCTCACACACTTGCATTCTCTCTCACACATGCTTTCTCTCTCACACACACATGCATTCTCTTTCTCACACACATGCATTGTCTCTCTCTCACACAACCATTCTCTCTCACACACACATGCATTCTCTCTCACACACATGCAGTCTCTCTCTCTCTCACACACACACACATGCATACTCACTCTCTCTCAAGTGCATTCTCTCTCACATGCACATGCATGTTTTCTCTCTCACACACATGCATTCTGTCTTTCTGGCACACACATTCTCTCTCTCACAAATGAAATGTCTCTCTCTCACAGACGTATTTTCTCACACACACACACATGTCTCTCTCTGTCTCTCTCACACATGCATTCTCACACACATACAGACATACATACATTCTCTATCTCACACGCATGCATTCTCTCTGTCACACACACATGCATTCTCTCTTTCAGATACGCGCATTCTCTCTCGCACACACATATACATACATTCTCTCTCTCACACACAAATGCATCCCCTCTCACAGACAGATGCATTTCTTCTCTCTCAAACACATGCATTCTCTCTCTCACACGCATGCATTCTCTCTCTCACACACACATTCTCTCTCTCTTTCACACACACATGCATTCTCTCTCTCTTTCACACACACACATGCATTCTCACTCTCACACATGTAATCCCTCTCTCATGCACACGCGTATTCTCTCTCTCACACATGCATTCTCTCTCTCACATGCACATGCATTCTCTCTCACACACAGATGCATTCTTTCTCTCTCACACACATGCATTGTATGTTGGGTCACCAGACCCAGCGGCTGATAATACAAACCCGAGATAAGCATCCACAGAAACTCCACTGATTTTCCAAAGTCAGGAACAAGTCAATTCCCCACACGCATGGTGCATGCATTCAGTTTTGAAAACTATTTCCACTCCTGAATTTCTCTTCCTGGCTGAGAAAGCCGTTGCATCTCTGCACAGTCCCACAGTAAACGTTTCTCTCCTCAAAGAAGCATCTGACAGTGTAACATTATCTTTCTCAGTATGTCAGCAACTATAAAAGCAGCACCAGTATTGCCAATGGATTTGATAATGACGCTCAGAGAAGAGAGATAGAGGGAAACTAACTCATTATAAACAGGGACATTATAGTTACATTATCACTCTGATACAGAGTCCTTATTCCCTAATCCGTATTGCCTCGTCCCTGCCAGAGTGCGTTGGCGGGGAAATCAGTTTAATTACCAATAGTCAAAAGGATTTTGGGAAAAAAGAGAAAGAGAGATTGAGAGACAATTTCATGCAAGAGCACAGATTTCAGAATGCTGAAATGAAGACATTTCGACAACATTATGCAACATGAGTCTGTATTCCCTGTAAAGATAGATGAAGGTGTTAGTAAAGATGATGGAGAGTTTTGGATGAGCATTTGTTCTGCAACTTTGTAACTGGGTGTGGGGTCGGTAGAGTCTTCGACTCATTGGGCTGAATCTAACATGTGTGTAAGAGAGAATGCGTGTGCATAAGAGAGACAATGCATGTGTGTGAGAGAGAAATAATGCATCTGTGTGAGAGAGAGAAAATATTTGTGTGTGTAAGAGTGAGAATGCATGTGTGTGTGAGAGAGAATGCATGTATATGTGTGAGAGAGAATGCATGTGTGTGAGAGAGAGAATGCATGTGTGTGTGTGAGAGAGAATGCATGTGTGTGTGTGAGAGAGAATGCATGTTTGTGTGAGAGAGAATGCATGTGTGTGAGAGAGAGAATGCATGTGTGTGTGTGAGAGAGAATGCATGTGTGTGTGTGAGAGAGAATGCATGTGTGTGTGAGAGAGAATGGCTGTGTGAGAGAAAGACAATGCATGTGTGTGAGAGAATGCCTGTGTGTGTGAGAGAGAATGCCTTTGTGTGTGAGAGAGAATGCCTGTGTGTGTGTGAGAGAATGCATGTGTGTGTGAGAGAGAATGCATGTGTGTGAGAGTGAATGCATGTGTGTGTGTGAGAGAGAATGCATATGCGTGTGAGAGAGAACACATGTGTGAGAGAGAATGCAAATGTGTCTGAGAGAGAACACGTGTGTGTGAGAAAGAATGCTTGTGCGTGAGAGAGAATGCGTGTGTGAGAGAGAATGCAAATGTGTGTGAGAGAGAACACGTGTGTGTGAGAAAGAATGCATGTGTGTGAGAGAGAATGCGTGTGCATGAGAGAGACAATGTATGTGTGTGAGAGAGAAATAATGCATCTGTGTGAGAGAGAAAATATTTGTGTGTGTGAGAGAGAAAATGCATGTGTGTGAGACAGAGAGAATGCATGTGTGTGAGAGTGAATGCCTGTGTGGGGTCATTGCATTTACAGAGTGTCTGGGTCCATGGTGAACAAATGGAGATGAAACTCCACAGAAGGGAAGCTCTATAAATAGGAAGGAGCAGAACAGTTCACTATTCTCCCTGTGATTTCCCAGGACATTTGTCTAAGCTGGGCCAAGTGTAAGGTATGAAACCAGTTTGTTTCAAGTTTGAGGTGGTCACTGAGCTTTGTCCCCTCGTTCAGTATACTCTGTACCTTCACACCAGTGACAGGACTGTGCTGATGCTGACCATGAATTAAACTGGATTAATTCTGGAACTTTCCAGACAGGAGCAAATAACATATCCATCATCACCGAAGTACAGTCCTCCGATGTATTGATTGGCTGACAGAAGCCACCTGTCCACTGAGAGCAATATATTGAGTCCATCTTCCCTGAGGAAGGTTAAAAAACCACCTTCCAGAGATACAAGGGAACATAGTGACTGGTTAAAATGAGTAACAGCAGGAAATTAGAATTAATAAAAAGTTATTTCTTTGAAAATCTAATTGAATTGAAGGTTGGTATGTTGCTGCATCTGATGAGCTACATCCCAGAGTATTGAGGAGGTGGCAGTAGAGCGAGTGAAGGAATTACTGATTATTCTTCAAAGCCAGTTAGTTTCTGGAAAGGATCCTGCAGACTGGAAAACAGCTATGGTACACCTAAATATTTAAAACAGGATGGAGAGGGCAAATAGATCACTACATAATGGTTAGGTTGATATCAGCTGTGAGAAAAACATTGTAACCTTTTGTGAGGAATGTGACAACTAGACACTTGGAAAAGAATAACATGATTTGGTAGCTTCGGCCTAGCTTTAGGAAGGGGAAATGATCTTTGATAATCATGCTGGGTTTTGTGGAGGTTGTCTGTTGTGACATTGACAATTGAGAACCAATCGGAGTGCATTTTAAGCAGATATTTGACATGGTTGAATACAGGTGATGTGAGAATGTTAGAGTCCATTGGTAGGTAGGGGTGGAATACACCGAATGTATTAAAAGTTGGATAATTGAGGGAATGAAAAGAGTAGTGTTTTTTTATCTGGAGTGAACACTTTGGGGTATCAGTAGGGTCAGTGTTTGGGCAATAGCTCTTCGCAAAACATAAAATGTTTCAGACAGGAACAACAAATATTATCATTCACATTTATATTCATTAAATAGTGAGAAGTTGGGAAGTGCTGTTGTTGAAATAATCCTGGATGCACTTGGTCATAAATCACTGACAGAATTTTTACACAGCAGCAAGAATTGTTATATGGCTCTTCATGCAAAATGATTAAAGTACCAGAGTACATGTATCTTTCCCAATGGTAGTGTTTTGTTTGGAGACTATTTGGGATATTGTGTACAGGCAGAATCTGATTAATAAATAATGATCTTGTCAGCGATACAGTCCAAAGAGATTTCACCAGACTAAACCCTGGCATGATGTTTCTATAAGGCGAAAGTGAAGAAACTCGTGTTTAATATGTAACAATATGCGGGAATAAGAAGTTGAAACTTGATGGTTATAGGTGGACACTCATTATGTCCCAAGCAATTGAATAGGGTGAAAATTCCATACTTCTCATTGGATGCTTGTTTCCCGGTAGTGTCCATGCCTCTGCAGAACCCCGTATCTAAAGGCAGAGAAGTACAGACTCTGAATTAACTTTAATGTACAGTTGCTGTGTGACCCTGCACTGCATTGTCAGCAGCCACAATACCTTCATTCTGTAACAGTTAGCCATTCCCCACCAGCTTCTGACCTACATAGAGACCATGGGTCTAACTTCCTGGAATGGACAACACTTTGGTGAATGCGTAAAAATGTTGACTTCATTCTCACTGCCAGAAAACCATGTTAAATTAACACATAAGTAATGAAGCAATGTGGAACAAGTTAGAGCAGTCTATGCACCATTTGCTTGTGATATTGGAGCATCGCTGACACCTTCCTCTTCCTGTGTCAGTGACCTCAGAAGCTGAATGACCACTTCTTATAGCTTTGTAAATGGCTCCAGATGTGAAATGGTCTCTTTCTGACTCGTGTAAATGATGCATGGGAGTGATGCATGGCATAGCCAGGAGGGACTGATTGGACTATCCCTCTTCTTGCCCAGTCGTTTTGATGGGGTAAATGACTTCCCCATATTCTTGTGAACCCACATTGAGGTACTGAATGAGCTTTTCCTTTTTCTGGGGAAATGCGTAGTGCCTGGCAGTGCTGTTACATGAATGTTACCAAAACTTTAACAGCAAAAGTTTGAATGTTCTCTAGGTCTTGTCGCCCATGGACACAGATGGCTTCAGAAGCTGAGGGCTGACTTTTTTTCTGAACATTGCGTAGTCTTCAGTGAATATCCCCACTTCAGATCCATGTGAACTCAATGGGCTGAATGGCCTGCTTCCACACTGCAGGGATTCCCCGCTGGCCAACTGCAGATGCCTGGGCTGAGGGAGAGACCCTGAGAATCTCCTGCAGAGATACCCCACGGCTGAGATGATTGATGTCCACAAATAATAAATACCTTCCCTTGTGCTGTGAATAACTCCGAGCGGTGGAGACGTCATAATCGATTCTCATTAATGCGATTTTGCTCAGGATCCTTGATGCCATCCTCAGTCTAATACTGCCTTGACTTCAGGGCCAGTCTCTCTTACTTGAGCGTCTGTGTTCCCTCTTTTGTTCATTTCAGTCGGTCATGGTGGAGAAACAGAGAATGTTTTCTTCAGAGGGAAATGAATATCAGGAATTCTCTCACACAGAGAGTTAAGGGATCTAGATCACTGAAAGGGACCATTGGTGTTCTGCATGGATCGGTTGTGGGACCGCTGCTCGTTGTGATTTTTATAAATGACTTGGATGAGGAGGTGGAAGAGTGGGTTAGTAAGTTTACCGATTACACGGAAGTTTGTGGACTGGTACATAGTGTGTAGGGCTGATGTCAGTTGCAATGGGGCATTCACAGGTTGCAGAACTGGGCTGATAAGTGGCAGATGGATTTTAACCTGGCAAAGTATGAACTGATTCTGTTTGCAAGGTCTACAGAGCTGGCAAGAATTCAGTTGCAAATGAGGCAGCTTGAGTTAGGAAAGGGCAGCAGAAATGAAACAGAGTTACATTTAAAAGCAGAAGAGAGGGAAAAACAGCAGCAGAAGAGATGGAAAAAGAGAGAGCAGCAGAGGAGAAAGAAAGAGAGAGCTATTGAACAGCAAAAACTGACACTTTAAAAAGGAAAGTCAGCGTAAAGCACTGGAGATAAAGGCTGAGGGTAGGGTGAGTAAGGAAATGAGTGAGGATGAGCAAACCCCTGGTAGTCAGAAGCCTATTCTCGGTCAAGCATTGCCTAAGTTTGATGAGAAGGATATGGAAGGTGGCGAGACAAATGCAATGACCAGAGTCAATGTGGGTTTTGTTAATCCAAACGGAACTTTTAGGTAGGGCTAGTGAGGCATTCGCATCTCTATCAGAGGACAGATCTGGTTTCTGGAATCTAATGAGGGATCCTGGTCAAAACTACATTGAGTTTGAAAGGATCAAACAGAGTAATTTTGATAGATGAATAAGAGCTTGAAAAAAGCTCTATGTTGCACTTCGAGCGGTAAGTAATTTGTAGAAATTCAAATATTCACTGCCTGAAGTAGTGCTACCTCATGTGGATAAAAAGAGAGTTAAAACAGCAAAGTTATCAGCTAAAGTGGCTGATGATTATCAGTTGGTCCATAAACTCAGTTTGGCTTCCAGAATCTATTTCAGTCCATGAGGGATAGAAATTGGAGCAAAGAGATATCCTCACGTGGAAAGGAAAAGGTAGATCTCAGTGAAGACAATAAGGATAATTTACCACAGGTTAATAAAGAAACCCTTGAGAGGGACAAAGAAGTGATGGCCTCCATTTCCTCATTAAGACATCATTTGTTAAGCAGTAACAGATAGGAATGCATTCACTCTCTTTCTTGCTAAATGCCCCCGGTGTTTTCATTGTAATAAATTGGGCCACACAAAATAACAGTGTTGGTGGGCTAGGAAAACCAGATGTAGGAAAACCAGACAACCCTGGACTATTTGTTGGACCAGTAACAAAAAGCATAAGGGAAGTTAGACAACTGCCTCAGAGTGTACAAGATGATCAGAAGTTGATCAAGGAATATGTGCCAGATATGCTTAAAATATACATACAAGGGTAAAGTTTATTCACATAGATCAGGAGTATAGGTAAGGCTGTTCCAATATTGAAGGAGACAGGATCTTCTCAGTGTTCAGTACTGAGGGATGAGAAGATATGCACGCCTGAAAAACTATTGCCAGAAAATTTGCTGGTAACAAGAATTCATCATGAGACAAAAAGTGCTCAGTTATGTAAAGGGAGAACAGTGGATAATGTGCGATAGGAGTACTGGACCCCAAACTCTCAGCTCCAGGAATAAAATTTATCCTTGCAAATGATATAGCTGATTTGCTGGTAGGCGTGCTGCCTACTCTAGTTGAAAATCCAGTGGAGATGCAGGCAATGGAAGACGTGGAGAATGTTTATCCAGGAATTTTCCCTGACTGTGTGATCACAGATCACAATGTTCAGGTTGAAGCAGGAGGGATCAAAAGCAAGCTGATGTAGAGTTATCCGAATCTTATTTTGATCAGATAGCTAGAACAGAGAAGGAGCAAGTAGGAAAACATGCAAGTATTTTTAGCTCTGCTAAGTTGATTGGCTTGCAGCAGAAAGACGAGGAATTAAAACAGTTATATCAAAGGGCATTTAGCAAGCAAGAAAGAAAGCATTCCTGTCTGTTATTACTTAACAAATTATGTCTTAATGAAGAAATGGAGACCACCACACTTTCAATCAGATCAGACATGGCAGAAATTCATCAAATTGTTTTGCCAGTTGGGTACAGAAAGGAGATGCCGTGATTGGGACTTGAGCTACGAGTTGGAGGTCATTTTGGGGTGAGGACAACACCAGCTAAAATAAAAGGGCTGTTTAAAGGGCTGGACTATACAAAGATGTAGCTGAAGTTTGCCAGACGTGTCAAACATATCACGCAGACAGTAATAAAACTTGCAATCTCAATATGCAGTATCACAGCTAAAAAGGTTGTAGACAAAAAAAACTTAGTATTTTTCCTAGATACGGACTACCAATAATGATACAGTCAGATCAATGATCAAATTTCACATCCAAACTATTCAAGGAGGCGATAGATAACTTGGGAATAAAACAATTCAAATCTACTGCTCACTATCCAGAGTCACAGAGAACACGAGAGAGATGGCATCAAAAACTGAAGACCATGTTGAGCGTTTATGGTCAGGATTATCCAGATGATTGCACGAAGGAAATTCCTTTTGAACTTTTTGCAATCAGAGATGCACCGAATGAATCGACCAAATTCAGTCCATTTGAATTAATTTTTGGACAAGAACTAGGAGGACCATTAAAATTGATGAAGGAGAAATTAATAAGTCAGAATTCAGAGACCACCCACTTGGACAATGTGTCAAATTTGAGGGAACGATTAAATAGAGCTGGAGAGTTGGCTAGACAGAATTTAAAAGTATCACAGCATACAATGAAACAGAAAGTGGGTAAGAAATCACAAATTTACAATTTTGCAATTGGGAATAAGGCATTGGTGTTCTTTCCAGTAACAGGTGAGCCTTTAAAAACAAGGTTTTGCGTACCTTATCAAATTGTTAAGAAATTTATTGCGATAAACTATTTGCTAATGACTCCAGACAGGAAGAAATCTCACAAAGTGTGTCATGTGAATATGCTCAAAAGATAGTGAAAGAAAGCAAGAGGAGAAGGTGTTCATGATTACAACACAGAGGGAAGAACCAAGTTCAGAGGATTCTGAATGGGACATTCCTCAAATCAAATTGAACAATGAGAAAGTTTTCAAAAATTAGGATAAATTATTGAGTTATCTTCCACACGAAAATCGAAATGACCTAAAAGATTTATTATTATCACTTTGGGATATATATGGAAGTAAACTGGGAAGTACTAGCATAATTGTGCATGATGTAGACATAGGAGATGCTGTTCAGATTAAGCAACATCCTTATAGGCATAACCCTCCAAAGTTGGCACAGATTCAGAAAGAGATAGAGTGAATGCTCCAAGATGGCATAATCGAAGTGAGTTGCAGTGACTGGAACTCACCTATAGTCATGATGTCAAAGCCAGATGGCACCCCACAGTCATGTGGGGACTATGACAAAGTCAACACTGTAACAAATCTAGCTAAAAGTGAATTTGTGAAAGCCCAAGTCACGTTCCTAGGACATGGACCAATAGCCCTATGAGATACAAAAATGTAAGTAGTGGGAAAATTACCACACCATCGACAAAAAGTAGTATTACAGTTCCTGGGATTGACTGGATTTTACTAAATGTTTGTGCCAAACTTTAGCAGTGTGGCTGCTCCACTCACCAAATTATTAAAAAAAGGGCAAGAACTCTCGATGGATAGCAAACTGTCAAAAGGCATTTGCCAGCCTAAGTACTGTGTTAACCACTGCCCCCAGTATGAGCCACACCGGATTATACAAAGCTTTTCAAGGTGGCTATAGATGCCAGTGATGTGGGTGTCAGTGCGGTGCTCCTGCAGGAAGATGACGAGGGAATAAAAAGAACAATCGGATATTTTTCCAAGAAGTTGAACTTCATCAACAGAAATATTCAACAGTGGATAAAGAGAATTTAAGCTTGGTGTTGGCATGACAACATTTCAGTGTTTATATCACCAGCGATGCACCTGAGACATTTGTATACGCTGATCACAACTCATTGATATTTGTGGAAAAAATTAAGGACAAAAATTCCAGACTGTTTCGATTATGACAATTGTGCATGTGGCATGTTGTGAAAACGTGATTGCTGATGCGATACTGAAACTTGAATGAGATATGGAGGCGTTTGGTTGTGGGTGTACCGCGGCCTAAATTTGCTTAGGGTTGTGCATGTTTGCATGTTTACAGTTGCTGGAGCGTATATGTGCGTTTTTATACTACCAACTGGGTTTGAATGGTTAAAAATGCAGCCATATTTTGGTATTGATGGTTTAATTTTTAAGCGAGGAGGCGTCACAAAGTCTTATTTTTGTCAAGAAGCTTATTCTTGGCTCAGGTGGACTCTGTCCTTGATTTATTTTCAGAGGGACAATAAAACTGGGCCTGATTCTGGTCAGTCTGGCTTAGTAAAGAGACTAAAAGGATTTTCAGTGGCCTTTTATTTATCTGTAAATAGTTGAGATTTCAGGTTAAAGTGGTCATGCTTTAGAAGTGACCTCTATAATGAAAGGGGAATAGTGAGCTCATTTAGCTGAACTAGCTGAGCTGAGCTGAGCTGAGCAGCTTTCAGTTGAGTCTTGAATTGGGAAGTTCAACAGGGAGCTGTGTGGAAACTCTCTTTCTTTTCTGCCCTTCAACTTCAACCTGTAAGCTTGTGTTCAATTTATGCTGGTTTTCAAAGCGAGTTTGCTTATTGGAACTGTTATGTGCATTCGGAACAGCATAATTAAGTCTAGCTGAATCTGTTGAGTTCTGTAGGCGTACTTTATTCTGTTCGTTGTGTTTCATTGTGTACTTTTGTGAATAGAGTTCTTGTCTGTTTTAAAATCCAGTAGTCAACATAGCTAAACTACTCCACGTAATTTTCATTGTACACTTAATGAAACAAATTGCAAAGTTATGCTCTGGGCTGTTTGCCTAAGAAGGTTTTGAGTGATCTAGACTAGTCCATAACATCTCGGTGATGGAAGATGCTTCTTTGGAACTTGGTACAAATCATTCACTTTCCCTCCTCAAGATCACCAAACGATGTTAACTTAACACGTGTGTACCATTAGCAATGGAGCCAGTAGGAACAACATGGAGCAGTCTGTCTGTGCAGTCTCTGCTTCAATAGTTTGGCATGTTGCAGTATCAAAGACTTCCTCCTGTTTCAGTATCACCGTTTGGAGGGGCTGAATGGCCTCTTCTTTTGAGGTGTCAGTGTCTCGAGTGTCTCAAGAACACTGATTTCTCCAATTTCAAATAACTTCACTTCCAATCTGCGGACTCCCTTCCCAATCCCTCCCATTCTCTTCCCATCACCTCCCCCTCACTTCCCAGCCCGTCCATCTCCCTTCCTTTCCTCTCATCCACCCTTCTTCCAGCTTCCAACTGGATTAATCCCTCCAATCAACTAACTCGGTGGTACCCTTTACCAGTGTTGATCTAACCCACCTCACCACACCACCTCCTCCTCCCCACGCCGCTTCTTTACCTGTGAACCTCCTTACATCCATCCCCACTCCTGAAGAAATGTTACACCCAAGGTGTTGACTACTCCATCTCCTGATGCTACTTTGCTTGGTGTGGTCTTTCAGCCGCCTGCTTTTCAATATTTACATTTTTAAAAAATCTCTTCAGGTGTAATAGGCAGGAGAGAGCGAATTGGCTGTGAGTCTGCTTGTCCAATTGCTTCAATGGGCTGAATGGCGTTCTCACATTCCTGTGAAACCAGCTTGAGATGCTGAAAGAGCATCTTTTTATCCTGTTGAAAATGTTCTGGGTCTAGCAATGCTGTTACACGAACGTTAACAACAACCTTGAATGTTGTTCAGGTTTTGAAGTTTTATGTGATTTCTACAGAACGTCTTCACTTCTGATCGAATGATGGAGGGAAAGATATTGATGAAGTAGCTGAAGGTGTTTGTGCCGAAGAAGCTACCCGAAGGATCGCCCACAGAGATAGCCAGGGACGAAGAGGATTGCTGTCCACCAACCACATTGTGTTCTGAATGACCCAGTGGAGAGTTTACACCTGATCCCATTCAGTTCAACCTTATTCAGACTACTTGACACCTTGCTCTGTCAAATCCTGCCAGCCACTCTGACGCTAAGTACGTATTTTTTGTTTATGTCAATAGGCCAAGGTATGTGTGGGGAGTATTTCCTTCTCTCAGAAGGTAGAGACTGTTGGGGACTCTCTATCCAAGACAGCTGCATTACAGAAATGATTGGGAAGGGGGTGGGAGTGGGTGTCAATGGATTTTGACACGTCAGAGGGCTACAAGGAATTGGGCATGAAAGAGGAATTGCAGGCGAGACCAGATCAACCCTGCGCTACTGAATGGAAGGGCAGGTTTGAGGAGTTAAATGGCCTTGTGTTATTCCAGTATACCTCAGAGTCCATTCAGTTTGTGGTCACTTTGATTTCCTGTGTTACGGACTTCAAGTAATTGAATAGACTGATGCTGTTGCTGTGTAAGACTGATCCTGTTGCTGCGTGATCTACTCTGGATAGTTTTATAGGCTCGAGGGGCTGATTAGCCTCCTCCTGTAACTGTATATCATTGTCCAGGGACTGAAAGCATTCATCCTGTTCTGTTGTAACTGAAATTCATAGAGACTAATTCTAAGAGGAGAAAGTGATCACTGCAGATGCTGGAGATCAGAGCGAAAACAAGTGTGGCACTGGAAAAGCACGACAAGTCAGGCAGCATCCGAGAAGCAGGAGAATCAATGTTTGGACATTCCTGATGAAGGGCTTATGCCTAAAATATCTATTCTCCTGTTACTTGAATGCTGTCTGTTCTGCTGTGCATTTCCAGCACCATACGTATCGACGTCTACACCCTGCCAAAGTCAACCTTCGTGGTCACATCATCAATTAACTTTAGAAGTTTTTTGGGCATAAACCTCCATGCACAAAGCCATGCTTACTATTCCTAATCAGACCCTGCCTTTCCAAATGCATTTGCATCTTATTTATGGTATCTTCTCAAGTAATGTACCTACCAAAGATGTTAAACTTACTGGTCTATAGTTCCCAGGATTTTTTTCTTACAGTTCGTTTTGAACAATGGCACAACATTTGTTATCCTCCATCTTCTGGAATCTCAACTTTGTTCAATGGTGATAAATGTATTTAACCAGTGTCCCCGCAAGTTCTTCTCTAGATCCCTGCAGTGTTCATCGATACACTTGTTTAGGACCCTTATGCAACATCCTTGTACGCCCAATACCTCCTCTACTGTAATATGGACTGCCCCTAAGATATCACCCTAACTTCCTCAAGTTCCCAAGTATTTATGTCTCTCTCCACGGTAAATATAGAAAAGAAATATTTGTCGAGGACCTCGTTCCACGCATATTATTTGTCCACTTTGGTATTTGAGGTGTCCTAATCTCTCAATAGTTATTGCTTTCCTTTCATACTCTTAAAGTAACTCTTTGGATTCATCCTAATCTTCTCAGCCAAGGTTCTTTCATAGCACCTTTGTTGCCTTCTTGATTTCCATCAGAGGTAAACTCCTACATCTCTTATATACCGCTAGGGATTCCCTTGATCCCAGTCGTCTGTGCCTGAGCCACGCATCTCTCTTTTTTCAGTCAATGCCTAAATATCTCTTGGCATCCTGGGTTCTCCTTTCCTGCCAACCCTTGCCCTTCACTGTCACAGGAACGTAAAAATGTTAAACTCTAGCTATCTCACGTTTAAAGGCCTCCCACTAGCCAGCAGTCCATTCACCTGCAAACAAACTGCTCCAGTTGACCCCTACAACATCCTGTCCAATTCCATCAACATTCACCTTGTCCCAAGTTAGAACTTGAACCTGTGGACCTGTTTTGTCCCTCTCCATAGCTATTTGAAAATTAACAGAACGATGGTCACTGGTCCCACTGTCACCTCAGTCACCTGTCCTGCTCTGTTTCTCAAGAGTTGTTCGAGTTTTGCCCCTTCCCAAGTAGGACCTTCTACATACTGCTTGAGGAAACTTTCCTGAATTCACTTATCGGATTCCACTCCATCAAATCCCTTCACGCTCTAGCAGTCTTAGTCTGTTACAAACATTAAAATCCACTATTATGACCACCACATTGCTCCTGAATGTCTCCCTTCTCCATGCATATTTGTTACTCTAATTCACATTAGCTATTTGGAGGCCGATAGTACAACCCCGGTGACATCATCATCCACTTCCTACTTCTTAGCTCCACCCACAAAACCTCACTGGATGATTGGTCAGTTATTTTATCTCTGATTACTGCTGTGATAATCCCATTAATCAGAAATTCAACTCCTCCTCCCCTCCTTCCAGCATCCCTGTCCCGCCTAAAGCACCTATACCCTGGTAAATTAAGCTGCCAGTCCTGTCCCTCGCTTAGCCATGTTTTTATAAAGGCTGTATTATCCCAATCACACGTTACTATCCACGCCCTTAGTTTATTGGTCTGACCTGCCAGCCCTCTTGCATCGAAATAATCCAACAGGCATTCCCTGCTCCCTGTCGTGTTCCAGCCTAACCTGTCTCTTCACTTTACTGTTTCTGATTACTGCATCTACTTCCAGCCTCGCACTTGACTCGCTGATCATGAGGATAACCCTCCTCGCTAATATCGTTTAAACCTTCCCTTGTAGCACTAGCAAAATTCGCCAACAAGATATTGGTCTCCTCCCCATTGCATGTGCCACCTGTCTCTTCTGATCAGGTCAACCCTGTCACAGAAAAGACCCCAATGATCTAAAAATTTGAATCTCTCTCCCCCCCACCCCCACACCAATTCTTTAGTTACCTATTTACTTGCCATATCCTCCTGCTCTTACTTTCATTAGCTCATTACAATGGAAGTAATCAGGAGATTACCACCGTCAAGGTCCTAGGTTTTAACTTCTCTCCTAGCTCTCAGTAGGACCTCATTCCTTTATTACCTGTGTTATTTGTGCCAACGTGCACAATGACTTCTGGCTGCTCCCCTCCCCCTTGAGAATTTTCTGCAGCCACTCGGAGACATCCTGGTACCTGGGAGGTAACACACCTTCCTGGATTCCCTTTTGAGGCCACTGAATCTCCGGTCTGTCCCTCTAACAATTGACTCTGCTATCTCTAAGGTCCTGTTTACCGTTACCCTTTCCCACTGTGCCCCAGATTCAACGGTAATGCCACCAACTTGGCTACTGCTGCTTTCCCTGAATAGCCATTCCCCTGAACACTATTCAAAACGGTGTACTTGTTTTCGACGGGATTCCTGCACTCTCTGCCTACTCCGTTCGCCATTCCAGGTCGTCGCCCACCTCCTCTCTGTCTTGAACACAACAGAAAGCAAGGACTGCCTGTTGGATTAAATTTTCTTTATTTAAATGCAACAGGACTGACACGTAAGCCTGATGAACTCATGGCATGGTTCTTAACGTGGGACTGGGATATTACAGTCATGATTGTTGCGGGTCTTGAGTGTGACCACAACAAGAAAGCTCTTATCCATGAAGTTCTCAGTATTTCCGATGATCCTGAATGCATTCAGCTCCAGCTCCCGAACACGGTCTCCCAGGAGTTGCAGCTGGGTTCACTTTCCACACGTGTAGTCTTCAGGGACAGTGGAAATTTACCTGAGCTCCCACATCCCGTAGGAGGAACAAACAACTATCTTAACTGCTATCCCCATTGCTGCAACACTAAAGTTGAAAGGACTTTATTTGAGCTTGCCTGTAGTTTTTGCTGAGCTGTTGCTTTCCAAAGCCTCTTGAACCAAACATTACTACTTACTCTGCTACCAACAGCATGTCTCTCTCTACCCCTTCACAATTAGCTTTGGTTAGGGAAGGAGAGGGACACGGCAGTAATGTGAAACTTGGTCATTAGGCACTCCTTGACACCTGGCCACTGACTACCTGTTCTCCAACCAAGGTCACTGCTTGATCTTGGAGGGTGTCTTACTGAGGTCTTCCTTTTGGTAGTGCTGATTGCGCTGATGCTAATCTTCACCCTGACAGCCAATCTGCGTTGTCACAGTCCCTTGGTCCTTTCTGTCTAATAGTACTGTATTTATTAATTCCTTGAATCCGTCGACTGCATTCCAAACTGTGTCTCACTCCACAGTGAGAGAGGTTGATGTTCCAGTGAATACAAGGCTATTGTAAAAATGATACAATTCGACATAGGGACAACAGTACGTCTATCCGCTCACTGAGTCTGCTTTTCCACTGAATTAGGTGAGATCGATTCTGATAATCCCCCATTCCACTTGTCTACATTTTCCCCAAAAGCAGTCTGCCTCAACCCTGAATATATTTAATGAGCCAGCCTCAATAGCCCACAGAATTTTCTACAATTGTTTCCCTCTCACTGATGTGAGACTTGGAGGTCTTTAGTCCCATGTGGTATTTCTAGCACTCTGAAAGTTGTACCAATATTAGATGTTATCCTGTCCTATCACACCTTCTCTGTGGCCAGAGGCAAAACAAAAATGAAAAGTTAAGAGACTGTAATCTCCTCACTCATCTTCCACGTCAGCCTAAGATACAGCTCATCCTGATCTGTGGATTTGCCAACTCTCTATCCCGCATAAACTTACAATTCTTCATCAGCTTCTGTGTCAATTCACTCAAGGATCACACGGTCACTCTCCCTGAATCCAGGAACTCCTTCTTCAAACTGAAGACCGAAAGAAATTCCGTGTTTAACATATTCTCTGGCTCCATGCACCCCCTTGGTCCCTAACACTCCCAATTCTCTCCCGCGTTATCCTCTTCCCCTTAATAAACCGAAAGAATGTGTTTGAATTCTTGCTAATCTTACCCTCTAATGTTTCAACTCCCCGCCTCCACTTCTGCTCTTCTACTGGGTTTTTAAGTTTAGCCCTACACTTTCTATATTCTTTTTGGAACTCCATTGAACTGTGCACTTTGTAACTGTGTTAAGTTTCTCTTTCCTTATTAATTCTGTTCAGAATTTGTGTCGATACCCGAGGTTCTCTGGGCTTGTATTCCTAAAATTCATCTTCAGTTCAACATCTTCAGTTAAATTCATCTTCAGGCCGACACTGTCATCAATTCCATTTTGATCAAGTGAACCCCCAACCCCCGCCGCATGCTGTTCTGTTACAGTTTCACCCAGAAGCAACTGCACTTTGGCCAGATCCTGTCATTTTATTTTCATAAAATCAGTCTCCCAAATCCAAAAAGCTTTTATTTTTCAAACATGTTTGATTATGAGTCACGGCCACTGGTCCTTTCATGCTCTCCCAATCTTGCATGCAACATCTGACTGGCTTCGTTCCCTAAGGTGAGGCCCAGCACAGCCCCGCCCATTGATGTGTCTGCTACACGTTGATATAAGAAGCTCTGCAGCATCCCTAGTGGGTCAGAAAGTGCCCAGTGTCTTTGCATACACAGCCCTGCATAGGGAGCAACCAATGTTAGGCGATGAGTTCTGGGGAGTCTCAGGAGGTGGCTCGAGGAAAGGCTGCATGCAGTGATGGATGGACTGAGGAACTGATAGGGATAGAGTGGGAGCCAGTGACTCTGCACTCACACAAGTAGCCATGCAAGTCTCCTAAACACCCAGGGCAGCCCGAGTACCAGGGTCGCTTTTACGAAAACCGGTTGCATTTGCTGCATTTCTTCATCGACCTAAAGCAAAAATACTGCCGATGGCATAAACACAGAGACAGACAGTGGAAAGACGAAAGGAGTTAATGCTCCAAATGCAAACATGGGGAGACTGTACAAGCACCACACAGATAGGCTCCAGAGATTGGAATTGAACCCGAGTCCCTGGCACTGTGAGGCAGCAGAGTCATGTCACCGTGCTAACCAATGATAGGCAACAGGATTGGTGTAGTTACATGTTGCTTTCAGCAGTCACTTTCGTGGAATACTTTCCATCAGTCTTTTTTTTAGATTGGGAAGCCTTTCTCTCGCAGCAGAGGATAATTTAAAAACAATACGTTGGAGAATATGGAACCTATAAGCTAGCTCCTGATACAAAAGGAGACTGCGGGAGTTTAGTTGAAATCTATGAAAGGAAGAGATGCAAGAGTGAACCTTGGACAACGAGAAAACGAGGCCAGCTACAGAGATACGAAGAACAAAGAATTGGAGGATGAACTGAATAGGTGCTTTGCATCAGTTCTCAAAGTGGTTGACAACTAGCAGCAGACCAGAACTTCAAGACAGTCAAGGGCAAGAGATGAGTGTCGTGGTCGGTGCTGATGAGAATGTGCTGTGGAAGCTGCAATGTTTGATGATGGATAAATCACACAGACTGGAAGGATAACAAGCCAAATTTCTGAAGGAAATAGAGGAGAAGATAGTGGAGGACTGCTGGTGGATTTTCCGAAATAACTACCGTCAGGGAGAGTCCTAGAGAACTGGAAAATCAGAATGTAAAATTTCTGTGCAAGGAAGGAAGGGAGGCAACAGACAAGAAATCATAAGGCATTTGGCCTGACATCGGTCATTAATCGGGTTTTCAAGCCTAGTATTAACAATGAGGCTGGAGAGTAGAGTTATAGAGATGTACAGCACGGAAACAGATCCTTCGGTGCAACTCGTCCACGCCGAACCAGATATCCCAATTTAATCTCGTCGCATTTGCCAGCACACGGCCCATATAAACCCTTTTTATGCATATGCCCATCCAGGTGCCTTTGAAATGTTACAATTGTACCAGCCTCATTAGCCATGGTTAATTTATCTTTTCAATTAGATTTTTATGTATTTGAAGAATGTATATCTGTTATAAATGATGTATCTTTTCAAATACTAGCTGTTGCCTGTCTACCAGCAAAGCATTTCGCGATTTGCCCAAGGCACCAACCTGCCAACTCAGCCAACTTGCCACTCATATCCTCTGAGTTTCCTTTGTTCAAATTTCAATCTCTAGTTTCAGAATGAACTACGCTACAATCAGATCTCACGGAGTCCAGTATTATAACGCTATTAATTAGACTTTTTCATTGCATAGTACAAAATCTAAAGTAACCCAATCTCTAATTGATAGTGTTATGTTAAATTGCAACTGAGGAGTTGTGGGTGGTATTAATTGCACATTTGTCATTGAACATTCCTACTTTTGAGCTTATAATGGAGGGAAGAATATTGATGAAGCAGCTGGAGATAGCTTGGCCTGGGATATTTCGCTGAAGAACTGGGCCCTTGTAATGAAGTACTTAGACGTGCATAGTATAATAGGACTTAGTCAGCATGACTTTTTCAAGGAGAGGTCCCATTGACAAGTCTGCCAGAATTCTTTCAGAAGGGAATGTGCAAGTTTGACAAAGAAAGGATGTGATTTGATTGGCTAATTGGGACTGCAAAATATGAATCTCCCTTAAATTGAATTTTGTTCATCTATTGGCTACAAGTTGCATAAGCAGAGACATAAAAACCGTTAAAAATAAAAAAAATCAACAACAAATTCAGCACTAGCTAAATACAGTAACGATGGCGAGTCGGTTGATGTGTTGTTTCTGTATCATGTGGTAGCTGGAGACAGTCACTGTCTCCCTGAACAATCCTAACCTGCGGTGTGACCAGTTCACGAAACGTGCTATCTACTAACTCCTCAGCATCGCGGATGCTCCTCAATGAGTCCATCAGCAGCTCCAAAACCGTCATGCAGTCAAACAAAATCCGTAGCTGGACACACTTCTTGCAAGTGTAAGAGTCAGGAACGTCAGACAAGTTCCTTAGCTCCCACATCAAGTAAGTCACATACCACGGCTCTGTGTTTCCCTGCCATTGTAAGGTTAGCTTTATATGAACTAACTAAAAGCAAACAATGTACTTAAATAAATGAAAAAGAAGCTTAAGAAATAAAAGTCTTACCTTACAGGGTCTTTTCCTTCCAGTTAGAGGATGGCAGCATTCGGGAGATACACGTGTAGTATCTCGGCTATAGCCACTGCCCAGATATAAATTAAGCCCTAATCTTTCTGGCATCCCTCGCTTCCCTCCTCCTTCTCTCCTCGCTGCTCTGGCAAAATTGAGTTAGTTGTGAAGCAGGTTTGGTGGAGGTGATAGTATGAGATCCTGTCATCACTGGACTGAATCAGAGACCCCTCTTTCCCAGTTAAAGAACTCATACTTAAGTATTTATTACTGGAAAAGCGCAGCAGGTCAGGCAGCATCAAAGGAGCAGGAGAATCGACGTTTCGGGCATAAGCCCTTCTTCAGGATTCAGGAGGGTGTGCCAAGCAGACTAGGATAAAAGGTAGGGAGGAGGGAATTGGGGGAGGGGTGTTGGGAATGCGATAGGTGTAAGGAGGTTAAGGTGAGGGTGATAGGCCGGAGAGGGGGTGGGGGCGAAGAGATCTGGAAGAAGATTGCAAGTCAAGAAGGCAGTGCTGAGTCCGAGGCTTGGGACTGAGATAAGGTGGGGGGAGGAGAAATGAGAAAGCGGGAGAAATCTGCATTCATCCCTTGTGGCTGGAGGGTTCCTAGGCGGAAGATGAGGCGCTCTTCCTCCAGACGTCGTGTTGACATGGTCTGGCGATGGAGGAGGCCAAGGACCTGCAGGACCTTGGCGGAGTGGGAGAGGGAGTTAAAGTGTTCAGCCACGGGGTGGTTGGGTTGGTCGGTGCGGGTGTCCCAGAGGTGTTCTCTGAAATGTTCCGCAAGTAGGCGGCCTGTCTCCCCAATATAGAGGAGGCCACATCGGGTGCAGCAGATGCAATAGATGATGTGTGTGGAGGTGCAGGTGAATTTGTGGCGGATATGGAAGTGTCCCTTGGGGCCTTGGAGGGAAGTGAGGGGTGAGGTGTGGGTGCAAGTTTTACATTTCTTGCGGTTGCAGGGGAAGGTGCCGGGAGTGGAGGTTGGGTTGGTGGGAGGTGCGGAGGGAGTGGTCTTTCCAGAATGCTGATAGGGGTGGGGAGGGAAATATATACTTGGTGGTGGGGTCCGTTTGGAGGTGGCGGAAATGAAGAAGGATGATCCGATGTATCTGGAGGTTGGGTGGGATGGTAGGTGAGGACCAGTGGGGTTCTGACTGGAGATTTGTAGGGTGGTAGCTGAGGACTGGTGGGGTTCTGTCTGGAGTTTATTGGGGTCTCTAGTCCTCACCTACAACCCCACCAACCTCCAGATACGTCGGATCATCCTTCGTCATTTCTGCCACCTCCAAACGGACACCCCCACCAAGGATATATTTCCCTCCCCACCCCTATCAGCGTTCTGGAAAGACCAATCCCTCTGCGACTCCCTTGTCAGATCCACACACCCCACCAACCCAACCTCCACTCCCGACACCTTCCCCTGCAACCGCAAGAAATGCAAAGCTTGCGCCCACACCTCACCCCTCACTTCCCTACAAGGCCCCAAAGGATCCTTCAATATCCATCAGAAATTCACCTGCACCTCCACACACATCATTTACTGCATCCGTTGAACCGATTTGGTCTCCTATACATTGGGGAGACAGGCCGCCTACTTGCAGAACCTTTCAGAGAACACCTCTGGGACACCCGCACCAACCAACACAACCGCCCCGTGGCAGAACACTTTAACTCCCCCTCCCACTCCACCAAGTTCCTGCAGGTCCTTGACCTCCTCCATTGCCAGACCGTGGCAACACGATGCCTGGAGGAAGAGCACCTCATCTTCCGCCTAGGAACCCTCCAACCCCAAGGGATGAATACAGATTGCTCCAGCTTCCTCATTTCCGCTGCCCCACCTTTTCTTAATCCCAACCCTCAGATTCAGCACTGCCTTCTTGACCTGCAATCTTCTTCCCGACATCTCCGCCCCCACCCCCTCTCTGGCCTATCAACCTCCCCTTAACCTCCTTCTACCTATCGCATTCCCAACGCCCGTCCCCCAATTCCCTCCTCCCTTACTTATATCTTAGCCTGCTTGGCACACCTTCCTGAATCCTGAAGAAGGGCTTATGCCCTAAATGTCGATTCTCCTGCTCCTTTGATGCTGCCTGACCTGCTGCTCTTTTCCAGCAACACATTTTTAAGGTCTGATCCCCAGCATCTGCACTCCTCATTTTCTCCTTCTTAAGTATTTATTGTCAAGTCTGTCCATTTGAAGAAATAAAGTCTTTCCAGAGTTACGCTGAAATTATATTTAAATTTTGTTGCGGCAAGACTATTCCATGTGCCAATGAGGTTAGGAATAGGAAGGTAGTACAGTTAAATACATGGGCAAAGAGCTGGTCGAGGAGGCAGCACTTGGGATTCCCAAGTCGATAAGATATACACAAGAAGGACGGGATAGACCTGAACTGGCAGCAATCTCCTGGCAGGCAGGTTTGCTGTTGTCACTCAGGAGGGTTTAAACTAGTGTGGTCTTTGGGGGGACGGGGGCACAGAGGGAACCAGAGCAGTAGGTCCACAAGTACACAACTGAGGCGGGGTTGGCGACTAATCCCAGTACAGCTAAGACCAACAACAAACAGACAGAGGTTACTAAACACAATGGGCCTGACAGTCTGAAGTGTGCTGATTATAATATGAGGAGTATGACAGACAAGACGGATGAACTTGGAGCTTAGGTGAATATATATAACTGCTATGTTAATATTATAGAAATTTGTTTGAGAGAGGGACAAGGGAGATGTCAATCCATTGGTCCAGAGAGAGTTGTAGAATAAACAGTGAGTGGCTGGAGACAGTTGTTTAATGTAAAATAATTATCCAGAACTTTACTAGAATTGGACAGAGTGTGTGATTCAATGTACGTTTTGAAGGAACAAGGGAGGAAGCTGGAATTGTCTGTTTAAATTTTGTCTGTTTTACTGATTAGCGGAGAATAGAAGAGAAGAATTTACATAAGGGAAACTCAAACCAACTATCAGGTCAGGATCTGATGGCATTGGGCAAAGTGTGTTTATGTCAACGCAATGATTATTATGGGTAAGGCAAATTAGCTTACAACCTGAATCAATGCATGGGACAATGATGTTGCAGCCATTACAGACACTTAGTTTGGAGAGGGTCAGGACTGGGCGTTCAACGTTCCAGGATTTTGTTTTGTTAGGCGAGATAGAGAGGAAGTTAAAATAAGCGGAGGAGTTGTATTAATAATCAGTGATAATGTTGCAATTGCACTCAGAGAGGACGTACTGGAGGGATCATCCGCTGTGGCAATATGAGTACAGCACAAACACAAGATTGATGCAATTACTGTGTTCGGATTATGCTATATTCCTTTCAACAGCCACCTAGATTTTGACAACAATTATGTGCCCAGCTATGGAAATGTGTAATAAAAACAGAGTTGTCATAGTGAGTGATTCAACATCCCCAATATTGACTGGAACTCCATAGAGTAAGTGGCTTAGATGGGACAGAATTTGTTTGGTGCATCCAAGCGGGTTACTTGAAACGGTATGTGGATAGTCCTCTACAGGAAGGGCCATACTCGACCTCGTATTGGCTAATGAGCCTGGACAGGTGACTGACATTTCAGGGGACAGCATTTTGGAAACATTTTGGAAATTCCTTCAGTTTTAAGGTAGCTAAGATCATGGATAAGTCAGGACATTTTGAGAAGCTATGGAACTGGGGTAAGGCAAGTTACGTCAGTATCAGGCAGGAGCTAGGGAGTGATAATTGGGAGCAGCAGCTATCAGGCAAATTCACATTTTGTGTGTGGCAACTGTTTATTAAATCCTGATTGCAATATCATCTGGCGAATGTCTTCCCGACTGCTCGAATTTTAATCTATTTTGTATAAACAGATATTTCGAGGTCGCTGTATATAAGAGAACAGCAAGAGATAATGGATGATTGTGCCTGTGTCCTTCATTGAATCAGCTCGTCTCTCCAGGCACCTAACGTTTTTATTGTGGGTCAGAGAACCTCAGAATTAATAAAGCACAGACGGAAGCCATTCAGTCCTTAGTGGACCCACGAGCTCTCCAACTACACTATCTGAAAGCAGAGAGAGTAATTGGAGATACAGAGAGAGAGAGAGAAAGAATGAAGCAGAAATAAAGAATGTGATGGGAGATAAACAGAAAGGAGAGAAAACGGAGTGACAGTGTGAGTGAGAAATGAAGGGGTGTGAAACGGAGATGAAATTAGATAGATCAGGGGGCAACATGAGGGGAAATAGACAGAAGATGAAAGTTTTATTTTAAAATTCTCCTGAACTGCAAGCTCTTTGAGAGCCATACCCTGTGAGCACCATGCTGATACTGGTTATGATCCCAGATCACTTATCTCCTATAATATCACAGCGTTGAGTGGCTGACAGCTAAACAGAATCCAATAGACCAATTGACTGGCTCCAGAGAGAAGGTAGATTAATTTAAATAGACTGTGTGAATAGTAGCAAGAACCGATAACCTCCTGAGACACTGTGATAGAGACTGGGCCAGAGAATATCAGTGAGGGGGATCACTGTCAGAGGGGAAATCAGCATGTTAGCTGTGGGTCAAGTAATGACTGAAAAGGTTTGCACACCACTTCCATGGTTTAGTAATCCAAATTTCAACTCATATAGCTCAATATCATGAGTGTATTTTAACAATCTTATCTCTTTGTACATTTCATATTTTGGTTTGTCCAGAAAATCATTTTGTCACTGTATTTTGTGTTGAATAAACACATTTCATTACTTGGGAAGAAAGGACCTGTTAAAATGTGACAGCCTTCAACAAATCCATGCTGGGACAAGAGTCCGATTGAATTGCATAAGAGGGAAGGTTAATACAGGACTGACAATGTTATATCTGAATGCATGCAGTATAAGGAATAAGATAAATGAATTCGTGACCCGGATCGAAATGGGCAGGTATGACCTGATGGGCATCACGGAGACATGGCTGCAAGGGGATCAGGATTGGGAGCTAAATGTTCAAGGATATGCACCTTATCCAAAAGATACGCAGGTGGGCAGACGAGGTGGTGTTGCCTTATTAGTACGAAATTATATTAAATGAATAGCAAGAAATAACATAGGGTCAGATGGTGTAGAATCTGCATTGGTAAAACTGAGGAAGCACAATGTTAAAGCAACCACAGTTGGAGTCTTATACAGGCCTCCAAACAGTGCTAAGGAGTTAGGCAATCAGATACATTAGGAGATAGAAAAGATGCGTAGACAAGGCAATGTTACGTTGATCATGGGGGATTTCAATATGCAGGAGGACTGGGAAAATCAGTTTGGTAATGGATTGTAAGAAAAGCAATTCATGGAATGTCTACAAGATTTTTTTATTGAGTAGCTTGTGGTGCAGTCCACGAGGGAACAGGAAATACTAGTTTTAGTGTTGTGCAAAGAGGCAGACTAGAAAAGCGAGTTTAAGTTGTAGGAAGCCGTCGGAAGCAGCGATCATAGCATGGTTGAAGTTATTCTGACATTTGAGAGACAGAAGATAGAATCAGAGGCAACAGTATTTCAACTGAATAAAGGCAACTGCAGAGGCATAGGGAGAAGCTGGGTAGAATTGACTGGGAGAGTAGCGTAGCAGGAAAGACAGTAGAACAGCAATGGCAGGAGCAATTTAGGATACACAGCAGAGATTCATTGCAAGGAGAACGAGGCATGGTACGAGCGGATGAGGCAATCATGGCTGACGAGGGAAGTCAGGGATAGCATCAAAGCAAAAGAGTGAAGTATATAATGTGGTGAAGGACAGTGTGAAACCAAAGGATTGGGAAGCTTACAAAGACCAACAGAGGGCAACAAAAATGAATAAGGTGGGAGAAAATTAAAGAAGGGGGAAAACTAGCCACTTAGATATATAAAGTGCAAAAGAGAGGCAAAAGTAGAAATAGGAAATGATGCCAGAGAGGTAGTGGTGGGGAACAAAGGAATGGCTGAGGAAGTTTGCATCAGTCTTCACGGTGGAAGAATCCGATTAATTTCCCAAAAATTCAACAGAGTGAGGGGAAGAACGGAGTATGGTGGTCATCACCAAAGAGAATGCGTTAGAAAACTGAATGGCCAGAATCTAGATAAATCATATGGACCAGATGGACTACACCCCAGTCTTGTATGTAAGATAGCTGAAGATGTCGTGCAAACGTTAGTTGTGATCTTGCAGGAATGACTACAATCAGGAAAGGGCACAGTGGACTGGAAAGTCGCCAATGTGACACCCCGTTTAACAAGGGATTAAGGCAGAAAACAGAAAATTACAGACTGATTAACCTAGCGTCAGATGTAAAGGGTGCCATTTCTGAATATTTGGATGTAGATGGTAAAATAGGGCAGAGTTAGCATGATTTCATCAAGGGGCGGTCATGCCTGACAAACCCGCGAGAATATTTTGTGGAGGTACTGAGCAGATTCGGAGAACCAATGGATACTTGCGGGCGGCACGGTGGCACAATGGTTAGCACTGCTGCCTCGCAGTGTTTTGCCTCAGTTTTGATTCAATTCCCGCCTCAGGCGTCTGTCTGTGTGGAGTTTGCACATTCTCTCCGTGTCTGCATGGGTTTCCTTCCACAGTCCAAAGCTGTGCAGGTCAGATGAATTTGCCATGCTAAATTGCCCCTAGTGGTAGGTGAAGGTGTAAATGTATGGGTGGGTTGCACTTTGGCGGATCGGTGTGGACTTGTTGGGCCGAATGGCCTGTTTCCACACTGTAAGTAATCTAAATCTAATTATCTACCTGCACCTCAAGACGTCCTTTGACAAATTGCTACACTGGAGGTTATTGAGAAATGGGATCCATGGTGTCAGAGGCAACGTGCTAGCATCGATAGCAGCTAGCAGAGGGTAAGGATAAAATGTGCCTTCGCATGATGGCAGTCAGTGACAAACATTGTTCCACAAGATTCAGTGTTGGGATCAGCAAATTTCACGTTATACAGTTAACGATTTAGATGAAGGAACTGAGGGCATTTTGGCTAATTTTTAGTATTATAATCACTCGAGTGTGGGAACAGGCGTTTTGGCAAAATAAGTCCACACCAACCCTCCGAAGAGTAACCCAGGCAGACCCATTCTCTGCTGACTAATAACCTATTATATGGGCAATTTAGCATACCCATTTCACCTAATCGACGCCTGTTTGGACTACAGGAGGAAACCATAACACCCACAGGAAACCCATGCAGATATGGGGAGAATGGGTAGACGCCAAACTGGCCGTTACCCGTGGTGAGAATCGAACCTGGGCCACTAGTACTGTGAAGCAGCCATACGAACCACTAAGCCACCATGGCACCCACAGCCTGATGTGCAGACAGTACAAAGATATGAAGAGGGTCGGATAGAATTGAAGAGGTGGAGAGCTTGCAGAAAAGTGCTCCACTAAATCTCCTCAACTTCCCACACCTCTGTACTTGAACCCCACCCTTCCTACCACAACAAGGATAGACCCCACATTGTCCTCAACAATGATTGGCTACACCTACCCCCTCACCTCCATCCAAGGTCCCAAAGGATCTTTCCACACCCCGTAGACCTTGTACTGTGTATACTGTTCCTATCTCCTGTACATTGAGGAGACAGGATGCCAACTTTTGGAACGTTTCAGGGAACATCTCTGACATACACACACACACACACACACATTTACCTCCCAATCCGCCAAGGACATGCCAGTCCTGGGGCTGCTCCACTGGCAAACTTAAGTCACCCAACACCTGGAGGAACAACATCTCATCCTCCACCTTGGGACCATCCAACCACACGGTATCAATGTCAATTTCACCAGTTTGCTCATTTCACCTTCCCGCAACTTTATCTCGGATCTAACCCTCTAACTTCGCACTGCTCCTTTGAACTGTTCAATCTGTCCATCTTCTCTGACCTTCATGATCATAACCCACCTTTGTCTACCTATCGCCTTCCACGCTACCATCCCCCAACCCTCACCTTCTCCTATTTATCTTTCAGCCCATCCCCCTCACTCCTGTCAAAGAGCTTATGCCTGCAATATCGCACCTCTTGCTCCTCTGATGCTACCTGACCGGCTGTGATATTCCAGAACCACACTTTTGAACTGTAATCTCCAGCATCTGCAGTCCTCTCCTTCGCCTGCAGAAGGATGTGGGCAGGTTGGCAGATTGGGTAAAGAACTGCTCGATAGAGTACAGTGCACGAAAGTGTGTAGTCGTGCTCTTTGCTAGAAAGACAAGAGGCATGGACTATTTTCAATATTAAGAGTAATATCAGAAGTCTGAAGTCCAAAGAGACTTGGTAGTTCTAGTCCAGGAGTTTCTCAAGGTAGACTAGCAGGTTGTCAGTAGTTAGGAAGGCAAATGCAATTATGCCATTCATTTCAAAAGGGTGTGAATATAAAAGCAGGGATATACTTCTGAGGCTGTATAAGGCTCTGGTCAGACTACATTTACAGTATTGTGCACAGTTTTAGGCCCCGTATCTCAGGAAGGATGCACTGGCACTGGAGGATGTTCAGAGAAGATTCATAAGAATGGTTCCAGGAATGAAAAGCTTAATATATGTGGAACATTTGAGCACTCTGGGTCAATATTTGATGGAGTTTAGAAGAATATGTGAGATCTAATTGAAACTTACAAAATACTTAATGACATGGACAGAGAGGATGTTGGAAAAATGTTTCTATTGATAGGAGAGACTCGGACCGAAGGGCCCAGCATAAAGCGAAGACCTTTTAGAACAGAGATAAGGAGAAACTTCTTCAGCCAGAGAGTGGGGAATCTGTGGAATTCAAGGCCACAGAAGCTGTAGAGAAATGTTCATTAAGTATATTGAAGTCTGAGATCGATAGGTTCTTGATTGTCAAGGGGATCAAGGGTTATGTGGAGAAAGCGGGAGAATGGCATTGGGAAGCTTAAAGCTATAATTAAATGGCGGAGCAGATTCAGTGTGCTGAAAGGCCAAATTTCTGCTTCTATGTCTTCTGGTCTTACGGTAAATGTTGGCTGTCCTCATCCCTCACTATAGACGCGTCCTAAATCTGACCTTATAATTTATAAAGAGGCACGTTCCAATACAGATGACTGTCATTATCATTATCTCTCCCTTCAGTCTCATCAGCAATTTCCTCCAATTCTCTCTGATTTCTGCCCCCTCCACAATGTCATAATCGCATAGTAATTGAATTCCAATAAATGATAATTCATCATAGTTCATTGACATCAATAACATCAACAGCATGACCCTCACTTGCCCCGTCTGATCCGCGAATAGCAATCTGAATTGTATTTATCACGTACAATTGTCTGTGAACATATCCATGCAGTTTGCCTGTTATAATACATGTTGACTGGAGCACCTTTTCCCACCAGATTATGGACTATAAACGTTCATTCAACATTATAATCACTGATCAATAATTTCAGGCTGTACGTTTCCATTTATACATGGAGAAACTAGTTTATGTTCCAACAGTCCTCTGTCATTACTCTCAAATACAAGGCTGATTGAATGCTTACACACAAGAAATCTGTTATCACCAACATCCTTTCCCTTAGTCACTCCCACATTTCCCATGCTGAATGTGTAAATTTTAAACGTTATTTTGAATTTTAATAAAATCAACATTGAATTGAAATGGGTAAACTGGAGCTATTTGTTCACCGACTGTGATTATTGTCAATCTCTGTGGATTCTAATGATGGAAACCTCCACTGGTGGAGGTTTCCATCGATAAATGATAAATGGGCTCTGTCAATGTGCTATGCCAAAGTGTGAGCGGGAGCATCACCGACAATACTAACAAGGATCAGCACCTCCAGAGAGAAGGGGTGGAGAGATCAGAATCTGCGAACATTAGACTCGAATGTTCCAACAATGGATCAGAACCTGAGAACATTAGACTCGAATGTTCCAACAATGGATCAGAATCTGAGAACATTAGACTCGAATGTTCCAACAATGGATCTGAATCTGAGACCATTAGACAGGAACGTTCCGACAATGGATCAGAATCTGAGAACAATAGACTGGAATGTTCTAACAATGGATCAGAATCTGAGAACATTAGACTCGAATGTTCCAACAATGGATCCGAATCTGAGAACATTAGAGTCGAATGTTCCAACAATGGATCAGAATCTGAGAACATTAGACGTGAATGTTCCAAACAATGGATCCGAATCTGAGAACATTAGAGTCGAATGTTCCAACAATGGATCAGAATCTGAGAACATTAGACTGGAATGTTCCAACAATGGATCAGAATCTGAGATCATTAGACTGGAATGTTGCAACAATGGATCAGAATCTGAGGACGTTAGACTAGAATGTTCCAAAAATGGATCGGAATCTGAGAACATTAGACTGGAATGTTTATGGACAGGAGTTTATCCTTGGGTCTTTACTTCCTTTCTCAACCTTGGATATCATTAGCATGGCGGATCCAGGATATCCTTTGGATTTTTCGAGGTGGTTAATATCCCATCCTCGCTATAGTTGGTGTTCCTAGTAAGTCATTCTCTTTGACTGTGAAACTGGGTTAAATTGAATTTCTGCTCATGATGTGTTAAGTTTAGAAAATGGAAATCACTGAGTTCACTTCCAATCAAAAAATTATTTCCTTGTAAATTATATAAAGCAAATTAGTATTTACAAATTACTCACTGATATTCGAGAAGGAACTAGACTGTTCTCAAACTCCATAATCCTTTCTGTCCTGCACAGATTTACATTTCCATAACCTGCCAATCCTGTCTAATACCACCATTATGATATCCCAGTCTCCTAATCAGCCTCAGTGCAACTGCTGAATGAACTGTCGTTTGTGCTTTTGTTAAATGCGATACAGCTGTGTCTTCAAGTCCCTTCAAACTCGTGTCCATTACAAAATAATTGCACTTGAGATGTTTAACTTGTTCTCTGCACAGAATCTGTCAGATGTAAGGCAGTGTATCGTGCTCAAGTTATTGACTCATAATCTACTGCCATCGAATAATAATCCATTGATATCTAGTGAAGGAAATTAATATAATTAAAATGAAACCATTATCGTTTGTGAGAAAAAGCCCGTCTGCTTGCCTCATGTCCTTTAGAGAAGGCAATGGGTCATTCTTGCCTGGTCAGGTCTCCGTGTGACTGCAAACTCACAGCAATTTAGTTTACTCTTTACTGTCCTGTGGAACAGCTGAACCAGCCACTCAGTTTCATATCGGTATAACATGCTGGTCTGACCAGGGCTGCACACATCCCGTGAGGGAAGAACAAATGGAAAGATAGCTCCTTCCTCTGCCTGTTTACCATATTCCGACAGCTCATTTCCATTGAGGTAGGTGACCATTCCTTGTTTTAGGTGTATTCTATATCTTTGAAGTTCTCCACAAGAGTGATGTTCATCTCCATCTCTGGTGATGTCTTTATTGGTGTTGATGTAAGGAACTTGTAGATTACACGTCAGTCTCGGCATAGAGAAGGAATGGCTTTTTCACACCACAGGAAAGAAACAGAGACGGCAAAGTGAGGGAAGGGAATTATTATGATCATCCCTGAGATTGTTGTTGAGGCAGTATTTAGGGTATTGTGGGCAGATTTTCTCTCCTTTATAAGGAATTATCTCCTCGTCACAGATGAATGTGAAATAGTGTCACAGACTAATCACTGGGATCATGGTACCATGAGGAGTGAGTGAAGATTAATCTCTAGCGCTTTGAGAGAATAAGAGATGATTGCATTGAAACTTGAGGGGAATGGACAATCTCTCATTATGTTCTAAACAGACAGAAAGAACGTGATAAATTTCATTGTTTGGTTTTTTTACTCGGGCTATAATTCTCGATAGTTTAAGTGCCTCTGAGAACATTTCCCCTACTTCAGCCACACTCTCCATGTCGATTGACAGAGACAGGTTCAGGGTTTGCATACAGTCTCCCAACATTAATATAGTGCATTCGGTGTGTGTGATTCTGCACTGAACGTCATGTTATCCACAATCCCGATAGCAGTCACAATACCTTCACACTAAAACAGTTAACTATTCCCAACAGCTTCTCTCCTCTATGTAGAACATTAGTCTGTGTTCTCGGAGGTGGAAGATGCCACCTTGAGACTTGGCACAAAATATTTGGCTTCTCTCCTCACTACCAGGAAACCATGTTAAAATAGCACACGGTCCACATGCAATGGGGCCACGAGGAACATCATGAAGTCGTCTCTGAGTATAGTCTCTGCTCCATTGGTTTGTTACGTTGGAGCATCAATGACATCCTCCTGTTCCTGCATAAGCCCTTGAGGGGCTGAATGTTCTCGTCCTGGTCGCAAATACTTTGGAACACGTACAAGGGTCTGATTGGACTTTGCACATTCCTGTCAGATGCACTGAACAGACTGCATCTTTTCCTGTGAAACAAACAGAAGGTTTAATGGTTTGTCCCTCTTCTTGTTCATTCGTTTCTATGGCCTGAAATACTTCCTCATATCCATGTGCAACCAGCATGAGATTATGAATGTGTTCCTCTTTTAACTGTGGAAATGTGCAGTGTTGAGCCGTTACCGGCACTTTAATAGCACAAGCCTGAATGTTGTCCGGGTCTTGCTGCTCATGGATACAGACTGGTTCAGGAGCTGACAGGAGACAAAATGTTCTGAAAATTGTCTTATCTTCAGTGACCACCACAACTTCTGATCTTATGGTGGAGGAAAGACATTGATGCAGCAGCTGGAGATGTTTGTGTTAAGGAAGGTATCCTGAACAACACCTGAAGGGATATCCTGGGAGTGAAAGGCTTGATGTCCACTAACTACAAACATTTTTCTTTGTGCTATGGACGGCCCAAACCAGAGGAGATATTGTGGTTGATTCCCATTAATTGTAACTGAATCAGCATTCCTTGATACCATCCTGAGCCAACTCCTGTCTTGTTATCAGGGTCTGTCACTCTTAGCTGGGCTCCTGTATTCACCTCTTTTGAACATATCAATATGTTATTGTTGAAAATATGTTGCTGGAAAAGCGCAGCAGGTCAGGCAGCATCCAAGGAACAAGAGAATCGATGTTTCGGGCATCAGCCCTTCTTCAGGAATGAGGAAAGTGTGTCCAGCAAGCTAAGATAAAAGGTAAGGAGGAGGGACTTGGGGGAGGGGCGTTGGGAATGCGATAGGTGGAAAGAGGTCAAGGTGAGGGTGTTAGGCTGGAGTGGGGTGGGGGCGGAGAGGTCAGGAAGAAGATTGCAGGTTAGGAGGGCGGTGCTGAGTTCGAGGGATTTGACTGAGACAAGGTGGGGTGAGGGGAAATGAGGAAACTGGAGAAATCTGAGTTCATCCCTTGTGGTTGGAAGGTTCCCAGGCGGAAGATGAGGCGCTCTTCCTCCAACTGTCATGTTGCCAAGGTCTGGCGAAGGAGGAGTCCAAGGACCTGCATGTCCTTGGTGGAGTGGGAGGGGGAGTTGAAGTGTTGGGCTACGGGGTGGTAGGGTTGGTTGGTCCGGGTGTCCCAGAGGTGTTCTCTGAAATGTTCCGCAAGTAGGCGGCCTGTCTTCCCAATATAGAGGAGGCCACATCAGGTGCAGCGGATGCAATAGATGATGTGTGTGGAGGTGCAGGTGAATTTGTGGCAGAAATGAAGTGTCCCTTGGGGCCTTGGAAGGAGGTAAGGGGGGAGGTGTGGGTACAAGTTTTGCATTTCTTGCTGTTGCAGGGGAAAGTGCCGGGGGTGGAGGTTGGGTTGGTGGGGGGTGTGGACCTGACGAGGGAGTCACGGAGGGAGTGGTCTTTTCGGAATGCTGATAGGGGAGGGGAGGGAAATATGTCCCTGGTGGTGGGGTCTGTTTGGAAGTGGCAGAAATGATGGAGGATGATACATTGGACATGGAGGTTGGTGGGGTGGTAGGTGAGGACCTGGTAGGTTTCTGTCCTGGTGGCGGTTGGAGGGGCGGGGCTCAAGGGTGGAGGAGCGGGAAGTGGAAGAGATGCAGTGGAGGGCATCGTCGACTACGTCTGGGGGGAGTTTGCTGTCCTTGAAGAAGGAGGCCATCTGGGTGGTACGGTTTTGGAACCTGTCCTCCTGGGGGCAGATGCGGTGGAGATGAAGGAATTGGGAATATGGGATGGCGTTTTTACAGGGGGGCAGGTTGGGAGGAGGTGTAGTCCAGGTAGCTGTGGGAGTCGGTTGGTTTATAATAAATGTCCGTGTCGATTCGGTCACCCAAGATGGAAATAGAAAGGTGTAGGAAGGGGATGGAGGAGTCTGAGACAGTCCAGGTGAATTTGAGGTCGGGTGGAAAGTGTTGGTAAAGTGGATGAACTGTTCAACCTCCTTGTGGGAGCACGAGGCAGCGCCGATACAGTCATCGACATAGCGGAGGAAATGGTGGGGGTGGGGCCAGTGTAGCTGCGGAAGATGGACTGTTCCACATATCCTACGAAGAGGCAGGCATAGCTGGAGCCCATGCGGGTGCCCATGGCTACTCCTTTAGGTTGGAGGAAGTGGGAGGATTGGAAAGAGAAGTTGTTCAGGGTGAGGACCTGTTCAGTCAGTCAGAGGAGGGTGTCGGTGGAAAGGTACTGGTTGGTATGGCAGGAAAGGAAGAAGCGGATGGCTTTAAGTCAATCGTGATGGGGGAATGGAGGTGTACAGGGACTGGATGTCCATGGTGAAGATAAGGCGTTGGGGACTGGGGAAGCGAAAATCATGGAGGAGGTGGAGAGCGTGGGTGGTGTCTCGAACGTAGGTGGGAGTTCTTGGACTAAGGGGAACAGGACCGTGTCGAGGTATGCAGACATGAGTTCAGTGAGGCAGGAGCAGGCTGAGACAATGGGTCAGCCGGGGCAGTCAGGTTTGTGGATTTTGGGCAGGAGGTAGAAATGGGCGGTGCGGTGTTGTGGGACTATGAGGTTGGAGGCGGTGGATGGGAGATCCCCTGAGGTGATGAGGTTCTGGATGGTCTGGGAGATGATGGTTTGGTGGTGGGAGGTGGGGCCATGGTCAAAGGGGCAGTAGGAGGAGGTGTCTGCGAGCTGGCGTTTAGCCTCAGCAGTGCGCCAAACTACTACCCTTGTATGCTGGTTTGATGGTGAGGTTGGGGTTGGACTGGAGGGAGTGGAGGGCTGCACGTTCTGAAAGTGAGAGGTTGGAGTGGGTGAGGGGGTGGAGAAGTTGAGGCGGTTAATGTCGCAGCGACAGTTGGCTATGAAGAGATTGAGGGCGGGTATGAGGCCAGCACGGGGTGTCCAGGTGGATGGGGTGTGTTGGAGGCAGGAGAAAGGGTCGTCAGAGGGTGGGCGAGAATCTTGGTTGGAGAAGTAGGCACGGAGGTGAAGGCGGCGGAAGAATTGTTCAATGTCACGCACATATTGAACTCGTTAATCCGAGAACGTAGGGGAATGAAGGTGAGGCCTCTGCTGAGGACTGATCTTTCAGCTTCAGAGAGGGTATGTTATTGTGCCTGTGTGGGGAGTGTCTTCTTCTCACAGTGGGTAGTGAATGTCAGGAACTATCTGGACGAGAGAGTTCAGAGAGTTAGATCACTGAAAGTATTTACAGGGGAAGTAGATTGGTTTTTGCCCACTATCATTGAGTAGAAGGGTGTGAAGAATTGTGAATTGAATGGAATTGATGCTGACAGTGGATCAGCCATGATGGGAAACAATGGCACAGCAAGATTGACTTTCCGAATTACCTCATCCTGTTCCTTATGTTCTCATATCTTGTAACTGGAAAGCTAATGGTTGTAATTTTCCTGAATGTTGCAGTCAGAGAGAGTAAAGTATTTTGTGTATCATCTCTGAGTTATGTCAGTGAGCTGTATTCACAGTGAGTCTGGGTCCACTACATGACCAACAAACGAATCACAAGTTGCAGAGTGGAAACACTCTGTAAAGAGACCAGAGGTGTCTTTCGATCCCAGCTTGTATTTCCCAATAACATTTTCCAACCCACACCAAACTGTGTGTGTAAGTCTGGAGGGATTGAATGAAATCCTATGTTACGTGGACCAGGTATTTGGAGCAAGTGGCCTCCATCTGCTCCTGTGCGGGGCTGAATAGAACATTGGAATATTTTAGTGAGGAGCAGGAGTGAGTCATTAGCCATTTTGCCACTGCTGTACCAGGCACTAAGTTCGTGGCTGATCTGGTTGTGGTCTTAAAAGCGCTTTTCTGGATGCACCATTTTCCTCCATTCAATTCTCTGTTCAATGCAAACACCTAGACATCACAAACTTCTGGGAAAGGGAATTCCCACTTGTACAGCTCTTTCATAATTTCTCATTCGTGTTCCAACCAACGTTACATGGTCACTGATTCCTTTTGCAGTCACACTCCTCCACTGATTACAACAAATTTCAAAGTTTAGTGATAAGACCAATAATATTAGTGTCAGCCTGGCTCATCTTCTAGAAAAAATGTCACAAACACACAAACGTGCAGCTGCATGCACACATGAACACACACATTTTAAGACAAAACAGAACAAATGAAAACTTTACAGAATTTCTTAATGGCTGAACTCGTAACAAGTGGAAAGATGACAGAATGTCCCAAATGTTATTCTGTCCTCTGAAGTTCTTCCGCTCACACAAGCTGCTGGTAATGGGATATCTCCCCGGAACAGTTGGAGTTGGTTCAATTCGCTTTGCATCATATCGTGGAAAGATGCCAAAGAAACTTTCATCAGAAAACCCCCATGATTGGTAAAGATGACACAGGATTTTTTTCTCTTGTCGGGCAGAACAAAAGGAGAGTTGCGGGGGTGAGGGGGGGGGGGGGGGGGGGGGAACGAGGCTGCTGCTTCTGAGGCAGGTAACATTTTTCTCCTTCCCTGTGCTAAAATATGCAATAATGTCAACTGAACACCAAAAAGGACCATGTGTGATTTCCTTGAACATTCTCTGGAATGGATGATAAGGTGCTATATGCAAATACATCATTACTACTGTTGTACATAGTGCCTTCCCTTAGCAACAAAAATAAACAAAATCCCAGCTGTATAATTTGTTGGCATGTTACATGTGTCTGCATAATTTTAAGAAATCAGTTGATGTCTTCATTATATCTGCGTTAAAATCAATGTTAGGACAGAATGTGAAGCCCTTCGTTGTGGTTGTGTTCGCCGAGCTGGGAATTTGTGTTGCAGACGTTTCGTCCCCTATCTAGGTGACATCCTCAGTGCTTGGGAGCCTCCTGTGAAGCGCTTCTGTGATCTTTCCTCCGGCATTTATAGTGATTGACACGACCAGCTATCCTTAGTAGTCACACATGTCAAGCAACATGAGTTCAACTGGGGCAACACTACTATTATAGGACAAGCCAAACAGAGAACAGCCAGGGAATTCCTAGCGGCATGGCACTCATCCACAGATTCAATCAATAAGCACATCGACCTGGACCACTGCAACGGACAGCTGGAACTGACAACCGGAAGCGGCAGATACAAACCATTATAAATTCCGGAGGAAAGATCACAGAAGCGCTTCACAGGAGGCTCCCAAGCACTGAGGATGTCACCTAGACAGGGGACGAAACGTCTGCAACACAAATTCCCAGCTCAGCGAACAGAACCACAACAACAAATCTTCTCCAAAACTTTGAAGCCCTTCTGCTAATTTAAACCAGACACACAGAAAAAATCACCTCGACTTATGGTCGGTAAAAGTGTGAGTGACAAAGAACGACCAAATCCCACTATTTATAGAAAACAATAACAGTTTATTCTTTAACTCCAAGAAAGAATGAGAACGTCGATTTTCCTGTGAATCTTCCTCTGTAGGTTTGCCTGGGTCTTTTCTTCGGTCTTCTGCTGCACAGATTTCATAGAAACAGGTACCTTTCAGAGAGCGATTCTGCAGGCAGTCTGCATTTGTTAGTGCTCTTTGCTGCTCTGGCTAACTGTTCAAAATGCCCGATTTTATACCACAAAACATCAAATCGTCTCATTATATCATTAAAATCATTTTATATCGTTCAAATTCAAATTCAATAATACTCAGCTCAATTATTTGTTTCAGCCAAATGTTACTTTTTAAAAACGTTTCTGCACACTCTATGCTTGTTAAGTCCTTGCCAATTTTCACTCTCTTTCAAAGGTACAGTACACGCCTATGCATTCATAACAATCAATACATTTTATTCTTAAAATGTATTCCGTAGTTTTAAACACCCTAACATGAGAAACTATGTATCCAGCTAACTTTTCTCAAAATCGTGTATGGTTCAAAAAGATTTCGCATCCAATACCTAAACTGATAATTCTTCATATCAAAAGACCTCCCAGGAACGTGTGTACAGGGAGGAGGAAAGGCATGTTTCGGGCACATTCCTGATGAAGGGCTTATGCCCGAAACATTGACTTTCCTGCTTCTCTGATGCTGCCTGACCTGCTGTGCGTTTCCAGTGCGACATTTTTCGACCCTGTCCTCCAGCATCTGCAGTCTCGATGTCCAATTGCAGTAAAACATTGCTACGATTAAACCTTTTCCCAGAAACAACATCATTTCAAACCACTTGCTCCATCTGCAGATTAACTTCATGGATAGGAGCAGCGGTTGGTCATTCGGCTGCACGAATGCTCATGGCTGATCCGAATGTATCTGACCACCCATCTTCAGTCTGTTCCCAATAAATATTGACTCTCCTGTCCAGCAAAGATCACTTGAACCCAGCCTTGAAGATCTTCAATAATTGCATCTTTACTGCTCTCTGAGGAAAAGGGCACCACAGTTAGCACAACACTTAAAGGAAAGGAACGTCCTTATTTCATTGCAGGACCCTTTATTTTAAAACTGTGTTAAACTAACATCAAATTGCCACCTTTTTTGAAACATAAGGACAGAATAAGTAGGAATAGACATAGACTATACAGCCCTCTAAACCTGTCCAAAATTACCACTGACTCTTTCCAATCAAATATGTATTAAACTCATTCTCCGATTCTGTCCCAGGAAGAGAATACCAGATAGTATAACACCATACGAGCATTAAAAAAAGGAGCAGAATTACGCCATTCAGCCCATCGAGTCTGAATGCCATTTAATAATGGCTGAGGCCTTTCTCAACATCATTCTAGTGACTTCGCTCTGTAACCCTTGGTACCCTTATTCATCAAAACCTCTGGCTTATAGACTCAAGTGCCTGTGTACCTTTGTGTCTGTCTGCAAGCGCGTGTGTTTGTTCATGTGTTTGTGTATCTGTGTATTTGTGTGTATACATTTTTTCTTCCGTGTATTAGCCTCTGCGTGTTATCTGTTTAAGTCTGTTTGTGTGTGACTGTGTATGTCTCGGTATGCCTCTACATGTGTGCGGGTCCATCTCAGTGCATGTGCTATGAGTGTTTGGGGTGTTTACATATGTCTCTAAGTATTTATGTTTCTGCATCTTTCTTCAATGCGATAGTTGTTGTTTTGGGAGGGAAAGAAGTAGCAGAACAGACAGAGCGGTTAAAGTGAGTATTGCCCTTCACAGAACATTGTTTCTTACTCAGTTAGTTGGTTGTGGATATTACAGAATCTTCATACGATTCACTCAGTCCGCTCCAGCTCATGCAAGAGTCCTCCCAACATGGCGGGGAGAGGGCGAGGGATATCGGACACTCCACCATCAAGCTTGCTCTTTCTGTCTTGTTCCAGGCTGTTTATCCTGGAATGGGAGAAAGGGAAGCGGGGAATGAGATGTTCGTACTGTTGTAGGTGGTGGTGGGGAGAGGGTTGCTGAATGGTGAGATGTCTGGAGGGTGTCAGTCCACAGTGCAGAATTCATAAGGTGTTATTGGTGTAGGGGTATTGCGTAGGTGACAGACAAAATGGTGGAAGGAAGGTGCTGAATTCAACAGTGAGAGTGGCTGTACATGAACTTTATTTGGAGATAGAGCGTGAGCTTTTTTTGGTGGTAGGTGCTATAACAGATATACAGTGAGTGTGAGGGAGCAGAGAGAATATGGTGACGCTTATCCTGGCAGAACGAGGATACAGAATGTCCTGTATTGCTGGACATTTCTTCAGATCATCTCAGCATCGAGGTGAGCCTCAATGAACGTCTTCTCTAACTCTGTCACTAATAATGCCACCGACCCTGTCCCTCAGATCCCACAGAATCAGTTTGGGAGGATCTTAGCAATGAGAAACAAGCATTGGTGTGTTCTGCCATGTAAAATTGTCGTGCAAATTTTGTATATCTTATGCTGTAGAAAATTGGTATTGTTGGTGCTGCAGGAATACTGAATTATCTCACGTTACATCTAAACTGCGTAAACAAAGTGACTGCTGATGCTGTGAAAAATAAATTCCAGAAGTGTGGATCAGGTAGCTTGAAGATTATGTTGTGATCCAAACTAGAGACAAGCTTAGTTGGGATTTGGTGATGTGTGCTCAGAAGGACTAATTAATAACCTTGTTCTGAGGAAAAGTGACATTAATATGTTGCATTTTAAATGGCATCTGCATATAATATCGACTGTTGAACATGATGGTCAAACATAATGGAAGCCTGGAGGCTGGAGGGTGAAGTTCGCTCCAGTGAATTGGGAAAGTACAATATGTCATTCAGTGGGAGACAAGCAATGGTTGTTAGCGGTATAGAGTCCTAAAGCACAGAGGCAGACTCTTTGTTCCAAACCGGTCCATTCCGACCAAACTGTGCATTCACAGTAACCTCATCTCCCTGCCATTGCCCCCGTTTCAATATAATCCTTTCCTATCCATGTATTTTTCTTAAATTCCTTTTAAATGTTGTTAATGTAACCCCCTCAACCACTGGCTGCTCATTCCAAATGTGTACCAGCCTCTGTGTAAAAAAAGTTGCCCCTCAGGTTCCCTTTAATTCTTTCCCCTCTGACCTTAAACTGATGCCCTTTAGTCTATGATTCACAACACTGGGAAAAAGATTGAATGTATTCGCCCTATCCATGTCTCTCATGATCTTATATACTTCTGTAATATACCATCTCAGTCTTGTACACTCTAAAGAAAAATTACCTAGCCTGTCCAAACTCTCCCTATAACTCAACTATTGAGTACTGGTGATATCCTTGTGAATTTCTTCTGCACTCTTTCATCACATCCTTCATGGAGCAAATTGAACAAAACCAAACACAGTATTCCAAGCGCAGCCTCACCAACATCCTGTATAACTGCAACGTAACTCCCCAACTTCGATGTTCAATTCCCTGACTAATGAAGGCCAGTGTGCCAAAAGCATTCCTCACTGTCGTCTACCTGTGACTCTAATTTGAGAGAACCGTGCACCTGAATTCCAAGGACCCTCTGTTCCACTGCACTCCTTAAGGCCTAACCATTCACCAGGAAACTCCTACATTGATTTGATTTTCCAAAATGAAAGATCTCACATTTATCTATATTAAACTCCATTTGCCATTTCTCGACCCACTACCCCAGCTGATCAAGGTTCGGCTGCAATTTCTGAGAACCTTCCTCACTGTCCACGATACCGCTTATTTTAGTGTCATCAGCAAAATTACTAATCGTGCCTTGTACATTCTCAACAAAATCATTGATAGAGATAACAGCAATGGTCCCAGCACAGACTCCTGAGGCATTCCACTTGCCACAGGCCTCCAGTCCGACAAGCGTCCTTCCACTATTACACTCTGCTACCTACCATCAAGCCAATTGTGTGTTCAGTTTTCCAGCTCCCGCTGAATTCCATGTGATCGAACAGTTCAGAGCAGCCTATCACGTGGAACCTTGGGGCGACGCGGTGGCTGAGTGGTTAGGACTGCTGCCTCACAGCGCCAGGGACCTGGATTCAATTCCCACTTCAGGCAACTGACTGTTTGGAGTTTGCACACTCTCCCGTGTCTGCGTGGGTTTCCTCCCAGGGTACAAAGATGAGCAGGTTACGTGAATTGGTCATGCTAAATTGCCCGTAGTGTTAGGTGCATTAGTCAGGGTGGGTTGCTCTTCGGGGCGGGTGGTGTGGACTTGTTGGGCCGGCGGGTATCTTCTCACACTGTAGGGAGAATCTAATCTAATCTAAAGGCCTTTCTGAAATCTATGTAGACTACTTTTGTCACCCTACCCTCGTCACCATTCCTGGTCAGTTCATCAAAGAACTCTAAAAATTAGTAAATTGTGATCTTCCATGCACAAAGCCGTGCTGACTGCTCCCGTGTCTTTCCAAATGTATGTATATCTTATCTCCGAGCCTTGTCAAATAACATACCTATCACAATTGTGAAGCTAACAGGGTTATAGTTCCTATATTTTTCGTTGCAGCTCTTCTTGAATAGGGGCACAACAGTCGCTCCCCACCAGCCTTCGGTGACTTCACCCGTGGCTAGCGATGATGCAAAATTATCAGCCAGAACTCCCGCAATTTCTTCTCTCCCCGATTGCTGTGTTCTTGGATATATCTGTCAGGACCAGGAGATCTATAGAAATATTGCATAGTCTGAAAAATACGCCTTTTTTAAAGGTTCAATTACCAAAGACAGGGGAAGTGACTTAATGATGGTTAACATAAGAAATTAAAAATTATATTAATCATAGGAAGTGACTTCAGAAGAATTTCAGACATTGTGAAAACGTGAGAATACTCAGAAAGTTGTCTGTGTGGAGTTTCCAATACTCCCCCTGTCTCCGTTAGTTTCCTCTGGGTGTTTCGGTTTCCTCCCACAATTCAAAGATCTGCAGGTTAGGTGAATTGGCCATGCTCAATTGCTCCATAGTGTTCAGGGATGTGTGCATTAGATGCATTAGTCTGGCGTAAACGTAGAATCGTATGGAAATGGGTCTGCGTGGGTTCTTCTTCGAAGGGGCAGTGTGGAACTGCTGGGCCCAAGGGCCTTTTTCACAATGGAGAGAGCACAAAATCTGCATAAATCTACAATCTGTATTTCAATGAAAACAAAATAAAGCAAGGTCAAATAGGAAATTGTGTAATCGGGAGAGGAGAATATATTGTTGGAAACAGGGAAATGGCCGAGATATCAACCAGTTACTTTGCATCTGTCTTCATGGAGGAAGAGCCTGAAAAATCACCCAGAATTACCAAATGATCATATGGAACTTTTGACACTAAAGACATAAAGTCAATTTATGTCAGTAACAAGGTAGTACGTGAACCTGGACCTGGATTGCGCATTTCTAAGTCTGACAATCCAGATGTACTTCACATCAAAATATTAGCAATATATCAGCAGAGAAGTATTTACTGTGCTGTCGATGACTGTGTTTTATTTTCCTGCACTTTGTGCAGAGGCCAGAAGCCATTGTAAATAAATCGAAGGAAGTAAACGTGTTCCAAGAATTGTAGGTAAATGGAATGGATCCGAGCATCTGCAACGGAAGAGGAGACAGTGTGGACAACTGCAGACCAATTAACTTGATATCTATAAGAAAACCGTTGGAATCTACTACATATCACGTTATGTTCGATATTTAGAAATTAACAGCAACAGTTGAGAGTATCAGCATGTGTTTCTGACAGAGAAATCATACTTGACAAACTTCAGAATTATTTCAAATTGTTTCTTACAGCATAGATAATGGGCACCCAGTAGAACTGGCATATTTGGATTTTCAGAAGGCTTTCGGTAATAACTCATACAGTGAGTTCGTAAAAAAAATGTGAAAGGCATTTTGAGGTATATATGTAAGTGGAAAGTTAAAGTTATGTTCGCCTTCATTTAAGGGAATCAGAATATAGATGGAAGGACATGTTAAAGCAGTTTCACAGCGTGTTGGTGAGACTGTATTTGGAGTATTGTGTACAGTGTTGGTGACTCAATCTGGGAAAGAATATACTGACCGCAGAGGAAGTGCAATGGACATTCTCCAGATTAATCCCTCAAACGGCGAGATTGAGAGGTGATCGCAGTGAAATTTAGAAAATTCACTGAACATATGACAAGTTGGAAATAAACAGGATGTTTCTATGGCTGTCTAATCTACGTTTAACTAATGGCTGGATAAGGGACAGGCCATTTAAAATAGAAAGAAGAAGCAAATCAATCACTTGAAGGGACTGACTAAAACAGGGGCATGGAAACTTGCTGGCAAAGTAAGATTAGGAAGAATCCCCAGAGATTCTGCAGGTATCTCAAGCGGCACAGTGGTTAGCATTGCTGCCTTACAGCACCAGAATCCCAGGTTCAATTCGCTCCTTGAACGACTGTCTGTGTGGAGTTTGACAGTTCTCCCTGTGTATGCGTGGGTTTCCTCCGGGTGCTCCGGTTTCCTCCCACAGTCCAAAGATGTGCATGTCAAGTGAATTGGCCAAGCTAAATTGCCCAGAGCGTTAGGTGCATTCGCCAGAGGGAAATAGGTCTGGATGGGCTACACTTTGTGCACTAGTTGGGCCGAAGGGCCTGTTTCCACACTGTAGGGAATCTAATCTTATTAAAAAGGGAACAATTCGCACTCATCCATGACTTGCCAAATTGCATCCAAATTAATTTCGTGTTAGCATACAGAGCATGGTGTTAGAAGGCTGTTTGTGTGACTGGAGATTGATGTCCAAAAGTGCACCACAGGGATCGGTGCTGTGTCCTTGTTACTTGTAATTCTGATGTGCCAATGTTGGACTGGGGTGGACAAAGTTAAAAGTCAGATAACACTAGATTATAGTCCAACAAGTTTACTTGGAGGCAACAGCTTTCGAAGGACATCATCACCTGATGAAGAAGCAGCGCATCGAAAGCTAGTGTCTCTGAATAAAACTGTTGGACTATAACATGGTGTAATTTTGTAACCTTAAAGACGATTAGCCATTTGGTTGGAACTTTGAAAGAAGTTCTAAATTTACAGGAAGATGTAGATGGAACGGTCAGATGGGCAGATCAATGACAGACGGATTGTAACCCTAATAAAGGCGATGATTAAGGGTAGTACTAAATGAATGGCAGCACACTAGGAAGCTCAGCGGGTGCTTCTCCACACATCCATGAATGGGTATGGACAGGGTAACACACAAGTTGATAAAGCATAGCGAATGTAAACATGGTCTTTTTTAATCGAGGCATAGATTATAAGAGCTATGCAGAACGTTAGTTAATCCAAGATGGAATAATTTGCGTAGTTCTGGGATCCACATTACAGGAAGATTGTGATTGGACTGGAGGGGGTACAGAGAAGATTCACCAGGATGTTCTCTGGGATGGACCATATCAGCTATGGAGAGAGGCTGGATAAGCTCGGGTTGTTTACTTTGGATCAGAGAAAGCTGAAGAGTCAGTGATTCGGGAGGATAACTTTACGAGAAGCGTGGATAGATAGCAGTTGTTCCTTTTAGTCAAAGGGTCAAGAACAGGTCAGCGCACTTTTCAAGTGGAGGGTTTGAGGTTTAGTGAGAATTTGAGGATATTTTTTAACCCAGCTGGTGGTGGGTCCTGGGATGTACTTCCTGAGAGGGGAATTGTCACGGGTAACCTCACAACTGTTAAAAAATGATTCAAGGTTGTGCACTTTAAATGCCATAACATTCCCGGTTACGGGTCGTGGTTCAGAAAGTGGGACTAATGCCGACCGTGCTGTATTTGTGACGGTACAGAGTCTATGCTACTCTGATTGTATGGCTGTGGAATGTCAGTCATTCAGCACCTTAAGCCGGAATTGATGAGTTTCTGAAAATTATATTAACAAGGGTTATAAAAGTGAATTTATAATTGGTTCTAAAAACGTACGTGGCAAAATTAAAGGAAAAACGGTGCAGTTTCCTGACAGGCTGAAACCAGAGAATTGAGGACAGGGTAATGGCAGAACTATGGAGCAAATATTTCAGTTATGTCTTCACAGAAGAAATCAAATCAAAAAAGCAATCTTCCCAGCAATACTAGGAAACTTTAATCTGGTGAGAAAGAAAATAAATAGAATGGAATTGGGTAACTAAATAGTTTTAGAGGAAGTATTGGAACTGAAAGTAATGGGCAGAGACAAAGTCAATAGAGATTTATGAAAAGGAATCATTTTGAGAAACTCTCTGAGCAAAATTATGGGGAAGCAATCAATACAATATGAGTGGATTTTTAGGAAAATAGGTGATAAAGCTCCAAGCCTACCATACAAATTCAAATCTTATGGGACTGGGGTTAATATGTGGACATAATTTAGAATGGGAGAGCTGACATGACACAGCAAATAGGAA